>NC_048531.1:10000000-10303030 GCF_008121235.1 Drosophila subobscura | reverse complement strand
CAGCAGCACAGCATTTGCGGTTTCATTAAAATGCCACCGAAAGGGAGCAAAAAGTCAGACGCCGCGTCAGCATAGAAAATATTTGCCACACGTGAATTTATACAAATTTAAGGCGCTCGCCCGGCCTGGAAATACGAGTAATTGTAAAATTGTTCAATCTCCCTGCCAGACCGAGGCAGGTAAAAAGCACAAAAAATCACGTACAACCCAGGCGACGAACACAGGCAGGGCAAAACCAGGTGCAAACGCTAATGGAGTTAATTGTGGGCATTATCAGGAATGCTGGGAATGGGAATGGGGATAGGTCTGAGTCTGGCGTGGCCATGTCCGAATCAAATTAAACTTCAAACAATTGACAAATTGAAATACCAAGGACTGCAGTTGAACAATAGGCACATTCCAAGTGGCTTGGCTCCTAGGTAAATGGATGTCCACTTAATATTCCAGCCAGCCATGGGGGAAAATCTTAATGAATGACTCGACAAATAGTTTTGTCGACACCACAAAACCTGAAAATAGCTTAGAAAAACCAGGAACAACAGGACAAGGAATAACTAGAAACAAAAGAATGTATTCAAGCATTCAGAACATTGAGAAATAAAGTTTACGCGCCTAAGATTTTAATTAAATCCAACGCTTAGAGCTGGAGAAGAGTCTGTTCTCTGTTAATGGCCATTTGGCGGCTGCTCAAAATATGGTAGCGTGGCCGAGCGGTCTAAGGCGCTGGTTTAAGGCACCAGTCTCCTCGGAGGCGTGGGTTCGAATCCCACCGCTGCCAAGTGAAATTATCTTTTTGTAAATTTTATATTTTCTTAGATTTTTAAATCTTTTTTAAGAGATACTGTCCGATCGACTGTCTTAGAACACACAAGTCGCACTCACAATAAGTCAGCCCATGGCAACAGCATTCCCACAAGCACAATAATCACCGCGGGTTGGTTGTGTTTTCGCCTATGGTGCTATTGGAATTCCCAACTGGTTCTATCGCAGGGAGGGTCTTGATCCACAGGTTATGGCTGTAAAAGTTAAGACTATACTTCACAGGATCATTTCTGTAGTCAGTCTTCACTTACTTTCGCACAAATAGAAAGCCAAACACACCCGCGTTGATGAGTTAAATCGTCCTATTCGGCAGCGTGAGGTTTTGCCCAGCGCCCTTTCTGGCGCGGCACTTCGGTGTCCGTGTCGTTCGGGGCGCAGAGCTTCGATGATCGCTCGGTAAAACGGATAGAACGAATTCTGAGTGGTGTACCCTTTTTAACAAATACATTTGACAAAATTAAAACAAGTACTAGAAATAATACTTCGGCCTTGTTGTCGTCGGTTTGTTATCAGCTCGCTCTTCCCCTAGGCAGTGTTATTGTTGTTCTACTTTGTAAAGCAATTAAAACAACACTTGAGAGCGGCAAGGGCGGCCTTCTGCCGCGCGTTGTTTGTTGCCAGTTTGAAGTGTTTTTGTTGCACGTTGACAGTCCGTTAATGGGTGTTGGGGCCCATATTTCGCCCCATCTATCTGCATTATAAAACATTTTAGTGCAAAGCAGCTTTTGGTTTTTTTGTGGCACCTCTCTCGAGGACGCTTCCGTGCTCAAGACGACGGGAAAAAAACTGAAAATTTGTAATAAAATGTTTGCTAATGGGCGGAGGAAGTGGGGAAGTGGAGTGGAGAGCTTCCACTAATTACTTAACGCTGCACATGAATGACCCTTGAGCGAGGGCGTGATTTTTGGCTTAATTCAAAGTTGGAACCATCTCAATTAGTAGCTGATGACTACTTGGAAATGCTTAGAGAGAGTAGAGTAATGCCCTGAGAGAACTTTAGCATGTTCGTATGTAGCTGTGAATGTGGTGCATAAATATTTGAGAAACTTTAATGCTGCACGCAACAACAATTAAGTGGTGCCTGGTTGTGTCCCACTTGGGCTGACTCGGCGCTCCATTCGCATTCCTGCGACTTTCTGTAGTCAAACACGACACAACACGTAGTGGAAATTTATTTAAGCAATGCAAAGCAAATACTAGAGTGCTACCAGCTAGGGTACAGTGCGTTTCAGAGCTATGAAGCAGGAGCAAAATTCGTCAAAGTAGCATCAGGAAAAAAAACTACACTTTTGGTTGTACAAGTTTTCTCTTTCACCTTTTGCCACGCACTGTATGTACGAGTATTTCCTTCCTCTCAGTTCTCAGTTCTTAGTTCCTAGAATTCTCGTATTTTTTGAGTGCTTACATAAAAATACATTTGAAATGCGGTTAAGTGAGGTCGCTAAAGGAAGGAGGAGCAGGAGCAGATAGCAGTTTCACCTAGGGGCCAAAAACTGACAACATCATCATCATCAGCTGTGGGCCAATCGATGATGATGATGCTGCTGCTGCTGCTGCTGATGCCAATGCGGCTGATGCTGTAATTGATGTCTTTGCGACATGTTCTCCCAAAGTGTTTACGTTGAGAATTACCCATGTGTCGCCTGTGTGAGCAGCAGAGGGGAAGTGGGGTGCGCAGGACACGCCCACAGCTAGTTGACAGCCTGCCGTTTACGTGCACTTAATGAAATGTGCCCCAAAATGGAAGCACGTACCGGGCATCTATTTAATGAGCCCTGCAAGAGGTTTTAC
The DNA here is from genome assembly GCF_008121235.1 of Drosophila subobscura. Lineage (NCBI taxonomy): Eukaryota > Metazoa > Arthropoda > Insecta > Diptera > Drosophilidae > Drosophila > Drosophila subobscura. The sequence continues at coordinate 10,300,417 of NC_048531.1, read as the reverse complement.
CCGGGAATGGGCCACCGAAAACGGCGGAAACGATAGGGGGCCGGGGAGGAGGAGAAACCCGAGAATGGGCTGGGAAGTGCTCATGAAATTTTTAAATGTCGCAGCTGAAATTCAATTTAATTTGTTGCCAGCTCGTTGGCATCGCTGGCAGAAGTGGATGGCTGGCTGCAGAGCAGAGCAGAGCGGAGCTGCATTATTCAATGGCACTCTCACACGTAAGCTGCTCAAAGACCCGCATCCTAAGCCTCCTCAGCCGCCTATTCCCCAGACCCAAACTCCGTTTGTGGCTGGGAGTAACCGCAGTTTAAAATTCATGTGAGCTTTTCAACAATTTCAAAAACCCCACCCGCACCCACACCCCCACACAGACACCAGCACTCCCATGGAGAGCACAACAAAATGCGATTAAATGTGTGGAAAATGCTCGACTCTTGCTCTTGTTCCTATTCCTGTTTGTTGCTGTTGCTGTTGCCGCTCTGTGGTCCGCAAGGATAAGCCACAACGGGTTAAAGGCAACGTCTTGTTTGCACATGTGTTGCTGGGGGCACACCTCAACGCCACACGCCCCACGCCCCAGACCCATTCGGAAGTCATGGAAAGCAGCCCGGGGCTGACGTACACACAGATGCCGAAGGTGCAAAAATGCGTTAAACATAACATGCTAATTCCTGGCGCCTGCAGCTTCAATCTTTCACCTGGCCAGAGGGGCCACATGCACACCCTGCCGCACATATTCAGTCCCACTCCGACATGCTGCTGCTTCTGCTCCTTTGGAGCGATTCCTTCTGGCTGTAATATGAGCGCATTGTGTGCCATTTGAAGCTGAAGTTGTTTCGTGGTGGCACCCTTGGACTGAGTACAATCATTTTGACCAGAAGTTTGCACGGAAGTGTGTCTATAACTGGAAAGTACCTCTGCTCGGCAAGGGTATTGCCACTGTCGACTGCGTTTCTTTGCACTTTTCAACCAGGTTCTCCCATTTGGCTGCTTTTTTGTTTTTCTGTAAAAAGTTTTGTGGCTCTTTGTGGCTCTGCAGACATGCGTTTGAGGTGGAGTACTTGTCTAGCTAAGACTTGTTTAAAGTAGTTGGAAAAATTCCCAAAAAGAAATCCAAAGAACGAAACGATTTCAGTGCCAGTTCCATGTTCGATCAGCGATCGCCCAGCCCTGACTTTGCAAAGAGAGCGAAACGGTGAGAGAGCGAGCAAGCTTTTTCGCTCTCTTTGCCCCACGTGCCAACAGCTGGCTGGCTGTCTCCAGATTAGTTTGTTTTTTTGCAGCAGCAACAGCATGGAGAACGCCAAGAACGGCCCCGGCAAGACCTTCAAATACAAGCCGCTTGTTCGCATGGGCATTGCCGTCCTGGTGCTGCACACCGTCTGCTGGCTGGGATGGAATGCGGTGAATCGTGGAGCGGAGTCCAGCAATGCGGCGGCCACAGCCAATGCCCAGCATGAACGGCTGCGCGCGGCCATCGAACAGAAGTGAACTGTGACGTAACGGAATGCCAAACCAAACTCTAGATAAATGTGCAAATGATGTGTGATTATAACAGTAAACAAAAAGAACAATTAACAGACCAAAAACCAACAACAAAACAGTTGAAAAAGTGGGGAAAAGCTTTCAGCTCTCGATCTGTATGAAATGTTTTGTGCGAAAGCTGCAAAAGCTTTTAAAAAGCTTCTCGGAAGCCAACTCTGTTTGTGTTTTCTAAACTCGGTTTAGTTCCGCAGCTCTATAGGCCGAGGCCAGTATATTCTCCACTACTTCAAAAGGGGTTCTGATACTTCGAAATGCTATCGAAAGTGCTGCTGATATTTGGATTTCTGCTGATGAGCTGGCAGTGGGCGCTGACCATGCCCAGTCGCAGCAGCGGGCACGCTGCAGCCCCGCCAGCAGCAGCCCAAAACTTCTCCTCGGACTTTATGGTGCAGAGCATCTTTGACCTGCCGCCCAACTGCAAGCCCGGCGAGGTGGCCACCGGTCCACATCAGAGATGTCGCCACCAGGCCTGAGAGGAAGTGAAAGTGTCCGAACTTTGGGTTGACTAATCCAAAATGAGTCTTCCACCGCAGCTGCGGAATGTGAGCGTCCGATGGAGACGTGCTCGAAACTGTGTTTTCTAGCTGCTTCTCAATAAAATAAACGAGTGCCCCCCCAAATACATGCAAATGCTAATCATTCGAGTCGCTTGGATAGCCGTGCCGTGGGAACTGTCAATAATTCTGTGAATTCTATTGAATATTAAGTAGTTTGCAGTGATAAAGAAAGACTCTACTGACTTTTATTGCTTTTTTTGTTGAGGCACAAAGAAAGAGTGTAAATCCCACCTACTTCGCGCGTTAATTGCTGTCTGTTCTGTTTGACAAACATCTGTGGAAAACCAAAGTGCCATCTGCTATGACGAGGGTATTAAACGAAGAGCTTGGAGCACCTGCAAAATGTGTTCTTTCGATCTGAATCTCTCGCTTGAAGCTTTCGCGTGCTCAGCTTGGGAGAGCTTCACACTCCACGAAGCTGATTAGCTTAGCTGCTGTGTCTAAGTACGGTTTAGTAGCGCTGATTTGGACCCCGCGAACGGTAATACTCGTACTTTGGTGGTCTGACATTTCGAAAATGCTATCAAGATTATTGCTGATCTTTGGGCTGCTGATGCTGAGCTGGCAGTGGGGCCAGACCATGCCCAGGCACGAGGAGACTTCCCACAAGGCCGTACACGAGCACACCACGGCCAGGCACAGCCACGGGCAGCATACTACAGCCAGAAGCATTCACGGACATCACACCACGCCCAGGAACATCCATGGGCATCACACCACGCCCAGGAACATCCATGGGCATCACACCACGGCCAGGCAGCTCCAAGACGTTCATACCACACGCAAAACCATTCTCGGCCGTCTTACGCAAAAGACCGGCCACGGACACACCACGACCACGCCCAGCAGTGTGCAGGCTACGCCCACAGCCATCGAAGAGCCCATTCCGGGCAACTTTTCGGGCATTAGCACGGTGAGCCTGTTCGATGTGCCACCCAGCTGCAAGCCAGGACACGTGCCCACAGGTCCCAATCAGCGGTGTCGCCTCGAGGTCTGATCTGAGTTGAATGTTTATTTAGCTGACGAACGGCGTGCCTTAAACTTTGTTCTTTTTACCTGGATATTAAATATAAAGTGTACAACGGTTTTAATGCTAGAAGTTGATCCGTTTAGGCTGGCTTTCTGCAACGCCGCGCGAAGATGCGATAACCTTTGGGGCACTTGGCCAGGGCAGGGCGAACGGTGCAGAGCAGCCACAGGAAGGCCACCGAAATCAGCAGAAATTTCCCACTGAGGAGCTTCATTTTTGGTTGATTTTCTGAGCACTAGCTGCTGCTGGAATGCGTAGTTTCTTTTAAATAGACGACGACCCAATCGACCTGAGGGTGCAGCTCTTATCTGGAGCACATCACTCAGCGGACAGCCGGCTCGCTCGTGTGCGTGTGGAGCGGATCAGTTCGGACTTGTGTCTCCACTCGAATGAGTGTCCCCCCTTTTAAATTGACAAACGATATTTTCACTTGGGTTTCCAGGTATTGGTAATTGATTTCTTGCTAATCTCATGACGCACTTGAGCGTAGCGTGAATTTCCTGTAGCGCCTCAAATTTCGATGTTTTTCTCGCTCTCTCTGTCCCCCGATTAGATTGCAATCTTATCGCTTGAGTATGAGAAATCGCAGCGTACTCGCTCTCCCATTTTCTTTATTTGCTACTCAGAACTATTGTTTTGTTTATTGTTTGTCATGGAAGGAAACTCGATGAGGCATTTATGAGGAAAAGAAAGGGGAAGTCACTTTCGGGCCTTAGGCCGCCTTGCGACAGCGTCCCGCCATCAGCACGGTGCCGTCCGTGCAAATGGGATCCGTGCTGAAGAGATTGCGCTGTCCCACGGATGATGGCACGGACTCCTCCGTCTCCGACTTGGGATCCCTGTGGCCCCCAGCGCCGCCTTGACTCAGATTGGGCGACAGAAAGTCGTGAGTGTTGAAAATGTCCTTCATCGCATCATCGGCAGGAGCAGGAGCTCCGTTTCCGGGTCTCGGCTGGATGGTGCTGCCCACTTGGCCGGCCTGGCCCTGACCTGGCAGCGGCTGGAGCGTGTTGGGTGTCTGGAAGTTGAACTGCGAGAAATCTTCGTCGGCAGTGCCTGGCCGAGGCTGGATGGGATTGGAGGCGCCGCCCACCGGCTGCTGGCCCTGGCCCTGGCCCGGACGTGGTTGCTGGAAGCCCTGGTCCTCACCTGAAAGAGAATTTCCTGGTTGTTTGGCGTTCGGCTGACGGAATCCTCCTTCACCTGGTCGCTGGAAACCGCCCTGTCCCTGTCCTGGCTGCTGGAATCCTCCTTGCCCCTGTAATGCCTGCTGCTGGAAACCGCCTTGCCCCTGTCCAGGCTGCTGGAAACCGCCTTGCCCCTGTCCTGGCTGCTGGAATCCTCCTTGGCCTTTTCCTGGCTGCTGGATACCGCCTTGCCCCTGTCCTGGCTGCTGGAATCCTCCTTGCCCCTGTCCTGGCTGCTGGAATCCTCCTTGCCCCTGTCCTGGCTGCTGGAAACCGCCCTGTCCCGGTCCTTGCTGCTGGAATCCTCCTTGTCCTGGTCCTGGCTGACGGAAACCGCCTTGTCCTTGTCCTTGGCCTTGTCCTGGCTGACGGAACCCTCCCTGTCCCTGTTGGAATCCAGGCTGTCGCCCATGGAAGTGGCCGCCAGGCCGCTGTCCGCGGAATCCACCACCGCCCGGCTGTTGATTGTAAGGATCGTAGTGGGTCTGAGGGTACCTTCCACCAAATCCTGGCAGTATTGGCGGTGGCGGCGGTGGGCCATATCCAGGGCCAGATCCATGACCGCCGCGCCTATTACCATGACCATGATTATGATGCCTGCAAAAAGTTTTTCTAGGATCAGGAGGGGGAGGAGGGCAGTGCAAGGCATGACTCACCTGGAGGACTGTCCGTAGCCGCCCTCGCCGCTGCGCGAGCCTTCCACGTAGTAGGGATTCTGGGGACGGGCGCTGGCCAATTGCGCACATAACACGATGAGCCCCAGGCCCAGACACACTCCCAGCGATAAGAGTTTGGAAAACATTCTCGTGGCCCGTAAACCCTGCTGCTGTGTGAAACACTCAAACGAGACTGTTGTTGATCTTCCCTTGGACTCGCCGATTTGTGATGCTGAAATATGGAAATATTCTGCCATAGATCGCTGTTCGTGCGGCTGATAAGCGAAAGAAGGCTGCCCCAGCACCGAGTTCATGACATCAGATAGGGAATTAATCGATTGGAAGAGACAGAAAAAGAGAGAGAGAGAGAGAGATTCCGAGAGCTGGTTTGACTCACACCAGGAGGGGGAACAGGGGGGGATTTGTGGCACTGCAAACAATGTAATTAGCTTCACACAAATCTAAGGTTTCCCTTCCATATATGTAGTTTGATAGTTTCTTTCCCCGCCCATCAAAGCTATAACGTGACCGGCAATTCGAGTGGGATTTTTTCCAGATTGTTTGTCGTTTTTTGTTGTGTTTGGGAATCGCCTAAAAAAAAACAGTTGCCAAATCAGCGAAAACTCATCGCTTACAAGCGCAGACAAAGCCGCGAAATATCGCTATTCATATATCACTTTATTGACTAACATCAGACTAACATCTTAGAGAAACTACACAATGGGGAGTCGACCCCTCAAGAGACTCTGCTTAAGCCGACTTTCGACAGCGATTCGCGCGCAGCTCGAAGCCCGATTTACACCGCGGCAGAGTGTCCACCAGTATCCGATTGACTATGATGGGTGTGATGGTCGTCGCAGTGCCATTGAGGGAGGAGTCCTCCGTCGTCTGCTCCGTGGAATCTTTCGCTGTCGTTGTGGATGTCGCTGCTGTGGTCACTATCCACGCGGGCACCGGGGAATTGGCTGCGGCATCGGAATCGTTGTCACGCGGAAACACAATGCGATCATCGGTGCAGGGACGAGATCTGGCCTCTGTGCCGCACAAGCTGCATGCCAGCAACAACACCAGTGGCAGACACAACAGCCACAGCGCAGATTTGTTTGCAGTTTTCATTGGAGAGCAGAGCGGATCGCGTTGGGTCGCTTCAACGAAGCTTTCGAGACTGAACGGAGTGTGGAATCTGTTCAGCTTCAGCTTCAGCTTCAATTTGCTTGCGGATGATCATCTGTCCCACGGAAACAGCTATAGAGATATGCGAGATGGCGATAAGAATGGAGGGAGTAAGCACAAAACACAATGGGAACGGAGTTGCTTGCCTAAGAGAGCGAGAGAGGGCGCGAAGAAGATTCGCAGAGAGCGGGAGAAGTGAGAGAAGGCAAAAGCTCATTTACGCTCCGCAAAAAAGGTAAACAAAGCCGCAAAGCTTTCGGCAAATACTTACAGTGGGGCATGCAAATGTTTTTGCAAGCGAGAAAAAATGGAACCACAAACATTGAAATCATTTCATTGCCATTCATTATTTATTATTCAAAATGTAACTCATTTCCTGCCAATCTTCTTGGCATACAATTTGGTATTAGAATTTCATTAAATTTTTATTTAATCTTTAGTCAGGCCTTCTTGCGGCAATGGTCATTGCTCAGTGTAAATCCCAGCGGACAGACGCGTATGCTCTCGAGGGTTATCCGTGGTCCAATGGGTATAATCCCCATGGGCGCCACTGCCATGTCCGTTCGATTTCCCTCCACGATCTTTGTGTCGCTTTGGAACGTAATCATCTTATCCTCACTCTGGGTACGACTTGCATTCCTGGACACTGGCGGGGTCTCTTCTGTTGTGTTCTTGGCCACAGGAATCGTTTCCTCTCTGTCGTCGTTGCGTGATGGCTCTACCTGTGTTCCATTGGCATTTCCCGGTAGCCCTGCACGGCTTTTAATTTCACTTCCGGGTTTCACTTGATTGGATTCCGTTTGCCTCGGGCTGTTCCTCACATCTGGAAACAGTTGCCAAGGCTTGGGACTGCTCTCCGTTGCATTTGGTGCACGTTCAGTGGGAAATACCACGCGATCGCTGGCCACTCGTGCCGCATCACTCGGATCCAACAAGACGAGAAGCAACAATAACAACGGCGGCATGGCATACATCCGTATAATTGCCATCGTTAAAATGTTTTGCAATCGAAATCCCAGCAAACACGTTCACGCTAGCCAGTTTCGCACTCGAGACTGAGAGAGCAGCTCAGACTTAGTCGCAGTCCCACAGTCTCCCAGTCTCCCAGTCCCACAGTCTCCCAGTGCCCGTCCCAGAGCGCTGCTTTGTTTGCTTGTAAAGTTCTACAGCTGCTGGCAAGAGTGTGGTGTTTGGCGATAAGGTGAAACATGGCAACTAAGTAAATAATATAAAATAAAGTAAATTAAAACTCTTGCATAATTGAAGTGTATAATAATGAGCGAGCGAGAGGGCAGAGACACTCTCGAAGCGATCGATTAACCGCAAGCTCGGAGCTGCAGTCGAACTGCGAATTCAGTTTCAAGGCTTGAGGTGAGCAGCGACACTGAGATAGTGGAATCAGTTGAACTGGCTAAAAGATTGTTGCACCTAGAGATGGGCTAAAGGCAGAGCAGGAAGCGGTTGATAGTTTTTTCCATGCAAATGGCACAATTCTCAAGCAGTTATGATGGGATTTCGTCATCATTAAAAGGAGAAGCTTCTCCCCACTGCCAGCTGAGGTTTCTCCCTGTTTCGACATTCCACAGATACATTTGGCATTGTATCTCATCCCCTAAGTGGCGGCTTTTTATGAAGTAACCTGAACCCTGGGCCTAATAAATGTCACCAATTTGGGCCAATAACTTTGACAATTCTATTGTCAACCACCAAAATCTCATAAGGGGAAGCAACACCCACACCAGCAACCAACCAGCCAGCATCATCATCATCACCAGGGACAGGGCGCAGGGCGTGGGCGTGGGGCATAATTTTCGCAAAAAGTAAAACTGAGCGGCGCAAAGAAAATTGAAACATAAAAATGTCATTTGTTGTGCGGCTGAAAAAGTGTGTGTGTGTGGCTTAAATACTGGCAACCTTTTCTCTTTCCGTGTAGTACATAAAAAGACATTAAAATAATGCCCGTTCGGGTCTCAGACAGCTGGGGCAGGCCGGGGACTCGCAGGCTCGTAGTGTCATTTATTTGCGACAAGAAAACCTTTTCCCCAACCCCAGGAAGTGAATGCAAAATTTATGCTAAACAAGTGGTGGTTGGGGAGGGGGAGAGGGCAGGGAAACTCCCTAATTTGGGGTGTGGCAAGCTGCTCCTGCCAAAAGGACAACAGTCCGTGGCCGTGGCTGTTAATCAGTGCAACTTTCGAAAAGTAATCAGAAAATATTTGCACACTTTTTGTTGCGATTTTCTCAAGCATTTTCTTCATTTTCATAAAAGCCGGACCGGTAGTGCCCCTCCCGCCAGCCACATTGATTGTTGATGTCTGCTTGTTGTTTGCTTATTATTTCACTTATTTTTCTGTGCAGAAATACGCAGATCTCAAAGCAGTTTCCGATCTACTTTTGGGGCAACCTTCAGCGGAGTTGGTTTCATCATCAGCATCTCGAGAGCCCTCGTGGCCAGCTGCCTTATAAGCCACTAACTGCTTTCACAATTGTCTTGGTCGCTGCGTAGGCATAATGGTCAGCTGCTGCCATTGATTTTGGCTCAGTTCAACTTGCACCATCAATCACAATGGGCAGCTCGTGTTACATTGTCTGCGGTCTGGCGCTGCTCCTCCTGCTTTGGGGCCACAATCCTGGCCCTCGGGGCGCTGCTGCAGCCACAGACAGCGAAATTGTCGAGGCACAAACGGCGGACCACCTCAATGCAAGCCAATTGAATGCCGTGCGCCCCGTGGCGGTGCCAAATTGGAGTCCCAATGGAACGATGCAGGTGCAGCCGTACAACATTCTGGAGGCCAACTGTCCGCACGGCTATGTGCTGGCCAATAAACATTGTCATAAGCGTGTCAAGTGAAGTTGAATAAATTGTAAAGAGAACACAAAGAAGAGCAGCCCCAACCTAAGCCGAGAGTCTTCCCCGAGCTAGAGGCAGGTCCTTCGATTGCCCACAACCAATATGTTGCGGTCAGCCACAGGACTAACCCGTGTCTCGCCCACTCTGCCCCATTTAACATGGCCCCAGGGAGAGTGGTGGAGAGGGCGAGGGGCTTGCTCGGCTAACCGCATACATAATTTCCAACGGCCACAGGCACCGGGGGCATGGAGCTGACTGATATGCAGCCAGGGGCTGTCATTAGTTAGAGGTCCATTAACAAAAATGCAACCGAACTGCTGGGGCTGCTGCTGGGACACATGTCGATGGTGCAGACATGCCCCGGCCCGATGTCATTTACAGGTAACAGCTGCAGGGGGGAGCAGTGGGGCAAGGCGAGAGCCTGCAGGCTGCCGTATTAATTCGTGATGCTGCCACAAAATATGGCTTCACTTAGGCCAGGGTTCTGCAGACACTATCCATGAATGAGTTAATTAGACGCCTCCTGGCCGGCATGCCATAATTTAGAGTCATTTATCAGAGATGTCCGTTGGTCACATGGAAACTGCCTCGCAGATCATGTGTGGGCTAGCCCCCAAACACAGGGACACGGCCAGCTTCATTATTTTGTGCACTTTATTGGGGGGGAGTTGCCCTACAGCCGCTGCTGCCCCAAAGGATTGCCCAGCCAGGGATAGACAGCCGGGCACTTGTCGCAGACATTCATGTAGCGCTCCTCGCCGGTGGACAGCTTCTGGACATGACACTGGACCGCATGGCAGGCAGCCGCCGGCATGGCGGGGCAGCCCTTAAACGGGGCCCCCAGCACGGGCTTCTTCACGTACTCCAACATGCGCGAAATGCCAGTCAGATAGACATCCGGATAGGTGTTCAGGTGGTAAATGAATCTGCACAGAGTGGGGCAGATATTTAAGAGGGATTCTTAAAGGGTTTTGCGTTGATTAAATTACTTCTTGAAGGCGGCAAAGTAGTTGCGGCCACGTGAGAACCAGGCCGCATGCAGATACATGCCGAATGGGGCACGATTGCCCTCGTAGTGGCGATTGAAGTTCTCCAGCATCCAGTCGAACAGTGCATCGACCTTGTCCTCGGGCGGGTAGACGCAGGCATCGATCATGGAGCAGCTGTAGCCCTCGGTGTCGGTCCACGTCACCATGGGATTGACCCAAAAGCCGGGAATGGCAGCATCCGGACAGGGTCCAATCTGGCAGTCCTGCTTGGACAGATAGTCCAGGGTGTAGGGCCACATGGCAGGATCCTTGAACTGCTGCGTGGGCCAGGAGCTGTCGTAGCTGAGGCCCAGCCGCTTGGCAGCCGCGAAGCTGTTGTTCCCCGATATCTGCAGGAAGGGCAGACGCATGCCCTGCACACTCTGCGGATCCACCTTGGCAAAGGCCTGCAGCATCTGCAGCTGATCCCCAAACTCCCGCTCAATGGTGGCCACATCCGCGGCGCGCCAGTAGTCCGTGCCGTCTCCGTGGGTCACCGAGTGCAGGGCAATCTCGTGGCCCGCCCTGTATAAGGCATTCACGCGGACATAGTCCGTGTACTCGTGCGACAGGAAGAAGGTGCCGCTGGCCGTGCAGCCATCGGGATTGGTCAGCCCGCTGAACAGCAGCTCGTACTGGGCATAGTTCACCGCATTCACGGCATCATCAAAGGTGATTGTCACGAACTTTGGAGAGAGGTTAACACGAGAAGAGTTCAACAGTTCGGCTCAGGCCAGTCTCACCTGTGGGATCTCCCTCTCTTTGCCCTGGAACTTGGTGCGCGGCAGAACGGTGTCCGAGCAGCGGCATTCGGGCAGCTTGCAGCTGACAGCCTTGCAGTTCTCCGCCTTGGGCAGCACGAGTTCCTCCTGCCGATCGATGGGTGCCTTCTGCTTGTTCTTCACCTTCTTGGTCTTGGTCTTGCCGGACTGCTTCTGGGCGGCGCTGAGCAGAGCCGCACAGAGCAGCAGCCCGAGTATGAGGAGAGTCGAGCACTTCATGCTGAGGGGGAAGACACTTTAATTCTCCAGCTCGGGCGCTACGCCGCGTTCTTATAGCCTTGATGTGGTGGTGCCAGTTGCTATCTAATCGCAGGTCTAAATATGATTTGCTTGTTCGACACGGACACAGACACAGACACACAGAGGAGGAAGTGTGTGGGGGTGCGGCCCTGGGTGGGGTCCGACTGACCTTGGTGGGGCCTCAACTTTCGAGCCAGACGGGGGAGGGGGACATTCAATTAAAGTCAGCAACTAGCAATCGAAGTGGAAAAGTTTGGCCTCATTAGCATAACCAAGGAACTTAGCAGCTGAGATTCGCCGTGCTCTCTGCCACTGCCCCTGCAGCAAGCGGCACACTCGAGTGGAAAACTTTTCACACTTGCCGGGATACCCATCGATGGGGGGCGATGTGCGATGTGCGGCTGCAGCCCCAAATTATGACAGCAGCCCCAGCAAATGCACTTCAGATCGTAAACAAGTGCTTCAAAGTTTCCACAAGCGACAGGACAGGCGAGGAGTTGCTTCTCCTTCGATGCCGGAAAACAATGCTCCCAAGATTCCAGACAGTGCCAGCAGCCAGGGAGGCGTTGAGGGGCGGCAGCCAATCACAGTTTGGGATTCATGTGGGAAAATCCGGCAAGTTTTTGCTGCAGTCCGTTGCAACGTGGCTGATGGCACGGCAAACTTGCGCCGTCTGAGGCTATGCGACCGCCTCCAATGCGATTCGGTCACGTTCCGGGGCGTAGCCAGAGAGAGAGAGACAGAGAGAGATGGAGAGTGTGAGAGCAGCCAACCAACGAGAGTCGACATCCGAGAACACTCGGCTGTGGGTGGGCGGAAGTGGGTGGCTGTATGGCTGGCTGGCTGCTGAGTCGTCCCTAGCTTCGGCTCTGTTGTAGGGGCAACATGCAACATGTTTGAGTGAGTTCGATGCGACGCTTGCGTCATCCTGCGACACTGAAGACAAGATTCCTAATAAAGATGGAAGACTCCCAGACACCTCCCGGTTAGATGGTGTAAAGAGTTTTATTGAAACTTGATTGACAGCATGAGGAATGGTCCTGGCTTTCCTCATTAACAGCCCTTGCCCCAGCAGACGATTCATCGATGAGTCAGCGGTGTCAGAGCGTAAAATCAAAGGCCCAAACACACTCCCGCTGTAATCAGAGATCTGTGCCCTGCCCCTGCCCCTGCCCCTGCTCCAGCTGTGCTTTAAAATGCAAATTTTTCGAATGCTAATCAAAATGTTACTCATATGCGTGGAAGATTTCCCAAGTGCAACGAAATCCTCACGCACGTCCAACTCGGTGAAGGAAAACTATTCGCTTGGTGGTTGGGTGTTTGGCTTTCTCCTGGGGTTTGGGTCTTTGCCAATTTTCGCGATAATCACGCAACTAATTTGCATAGCACAGAGAGAGAGAGAGAGAGAGAAGGCCAAATCTGGGCTAATCAAATCAGCCAAAACGAAGAAACTCAATTTGTGGTGCAAATACTTCCTCTCGTTCCTTATTTGATTGCTCTTTTGGCAGAGGGTTGATTAAATATGACATGGGATTGGCTACAGCAGCTGCCTCTTCCGTCTGGCAGTGTATCCTGTATCCCATTTCAGTCCCAGAGATCCCTCGGCAGATGATAAGACCATTCCTGCTCCCCTCCCCATTCGTTATTGCTTTGATGGCAGGACTATGCAAATCTCGGCTTATGAATTTTTGTGTCTACTCAGCCTGGCATTACATTTCACAAATAACATTTGCGGGTGTGCGCAAAGCCAACAAAAACCACAAAAAAAGTACAGACGCACAGACAAAATTCGAAATTTGCCAAAAGGAAATGTCACGCAGAGCTGTGGCCGGCAGATCGGGTGCCGGTGAGCCCTTCGAGGCGGTGGAAGCTGTTCGGGCCGTGATCGAAGCGGTGGACAGTTCGGTAGCCACAGGATCTTCTACAGCGGTGGCCAACGTTGAGTTGTGGAACCCAGAAAAGGCCATTAAATTCTGCCGGGAACTGCAGGAGAATGAGGTGCAGACCTTGCACTACCTCGGCCTGCCGTACGTGGTGCTGTCACGGCGTCCCCGGCTGCGGCTGAAGGTGCCGCTGTCCACCATCAACTACGAGATCGGCAAGTGGGCGGGTGTGGCCATGCAGCTGCTCTTCACCTGCCCCACCAACTACCCGATGCAGCGGCCCCTCGTCGAGATTGTGGAGAAGCGCAACGTCTCGAGCTCGCTGGAGTGGGCGCTGCACGAGGAGATTGTCCACAGTCTGGATCAGCATATTGGCCTGCAGATGATTGCACCCGTCACCTTACGCCTGCAGACGATGCTCAACAGTCTGCGATGGCGATTGCCGGGAATGATGCATTGAGGACGGACGAAAGTTCTTTTGTCGGGCAGTACGTGGTGAAGCTGTCGCTGCAGAAACCGTGAAAATTCCAATTTTGTGGCTAGAAGTTTATTTAAATGGGAAAATATACAAAGAAAGTGTTTCAGCGTCGCCTTGGCCAGTGGACTTGTGTTTGAGCATGGTTTATGGAGTCGCTCACATCCTTTCACTGCCTTCCGCCACTACGTGCACAAACATATTTGAACTCCCGCTGGATGGCAGCGCAAAGTACGAGTAGTGGCAGAAAAAATAGAAGAGAAACCTTCGCAGGACTCACGCAGCAATACGTGACTTTTGGCCTTGACTGACGGACAGCCAGCCTGAAGTGTGTGCAACACTTGGCCGAATGTTAACACGTGCCTCCACCCCCCCCGAGCCACAGCTCACAGTCACACATCCTGAAGGGGATTCATTAATTGGGCAGTCAGCCAGGAGGCGTCTGCGATGCATTAACTTATCTTTTATGCGCGTGCCAAAGCACTCGCCAAAGCCCACGCTGTACCAGTCCCTATCTGCCTTTGCCATGTTCCCATATCCTTCCTGCCGAAACAGCAACACAAAAATGTACAAGACACACATCGAACACAGAGGCAGTGGGAGTGCAGCTAGTCAGACTGCTTTGGGGGAGCACTTCCTGTTGATCCTTAAGCATATAAGAACGTCCTGCCATGCCTTGCCATGCCATGCCGGATGTCTCTGGGTAATTTAGATAGCTGCAGCTGCAACTTGCATAATGTCAGTTTCAAAGTGTCGCAGGGCAAAGGACATGCACCCCACAGACACGTTAAAGCTGTGCGATAAGCCAAAGAGCATTCTTATGAAATTCCTAATTTCAAACTAAAGACGAGCCACGGGGGGGAGCAATTCCTTCTTCTTGGTGGATTTTTTTCCCTTTTCTTTTACTTTTCTTGGGGTGGAGCAAAGCAAACTTTAAGTCCACATCCCTTTTTAATGTGACTGTGTATGCCCGAAGGATTTGTGCGTAATGAAAAACTGTCACGCCACACTACCATGTCGAAGGACGACAGCGACGAGGACGACGACGACGAAGGATGAGCCTAAGCCAGCGGCGGCGGCAGGTACGAGGCAGAAATTGAAAAGCGCTGGCAGAGGGGAGCCTTTTGGTAGCTGGTAGCCGAAGGAGCATTAAAATGGCGAATTTGTGTGCACTGTCAATGGCAGGAGACGACAAACACACGGAGTCAGGCCATGCAGGACATTTATGGGCGTCAGACAGGGGACATAAAAGCGTCGGACGCGTCCGCCTGCGTGATAAGCGCATAAATCAGGGTCCGCAAGACCCTCAAGACCCTCCAAAACAAGTCTCAAAATTATATAACTCTCTCCTTCCCTCTCCCCACCCTTTACCCTGCCTGTGTTGGCTCAATTAATTGTTGCTCATTCGAGCACAGAGAGAATATTCGTAGGTGGGCCAAGGGTCAAGGAACTGCATTCGCATAAATCCCAGGGAATTACAGGGCCAAAGCCACAAACGCGAATTGAATATCTGATGTGGCAGTGGGCGGGGGGGGAGACCTCAGCAGAGGTCGAATGACTGTCCTTGCCGCACACCTCCCCTGCTGCTGCTCTGAGCTCATTGCTTATGCTCGAACACGAAACAAATTCAAATTACAAATTATGTTTTCGTCATTTACGAGGCACAAACCCCAAGCTCCACTCCCCCCAATCTGGAATGCCATGGAGGGTGGAAATCCCCACCCTCTTGGCCAGTGCCCGCGCGGTGTCAACTATTTAGTTTCCGGTTTTAAGTTGCCGCCATAAAGCCGGGCATTATGTGTCCACTTTTATGGCTTCTAGCGGCGTCTCCGTCAGCGACAGCAACTCCTGCTGGTCCGGGTCCATTCCGGGCTTCATTGTTTCTTAATAATCCAGGGAGAGACAGCGAGAGAGTGCACACGTCTTCACATTAACAATGTTTATGATGCCCAGACAGTCCAGTCCAGTCCAATGTCCGCCAAGTTGCATGCCACACACACACACACACACACAGTACATATTTCCTTCCGTTGCGTTGCAGTCATAAATGCGCTTAATTGGCAATTTTTGTGTAAGCGTGTTGAAATTTTTATGCTACCCCAAAAGCAACCTCCAGCCACAGTTCCTGTCCCCCACTCGTAAATGGGAAATATGTTGCCAAAGTGTGAGGTCTGTGTTTATGGAGCAGTCGCAGTCCTTGGCTTTTATGGGTCATGCATGAATTTTGCTGGGATTTATGTGTGGGCTACATGACCTGGATTTTGATTCCATTCTGGCCACTCCACTCCCTTCCCTTTCCATGGAGCTAATCAAAAGATATTCCCGAAACTGGAGCACAAATGAACATAATTTTATTTGCTTAATCTACACTTTTATTTACACTACAATTTGGGCAGCAGTTCCTCTCCATAGAGCACTCAATCCTTGGGGGATTTAGTAGCCTTACCCCGCAGCTCGGCGGCCATCGATGCTTCCATTTGTAGCTTCAGCTGATCGCAGTTGGAGGAGCGCACATTGTGGATTCATGCTAAACCGTGGAGAGAAAACTGAATCGAAATAATACGCATAAAAGTAGTTTTAGTCACGCTCTAACAGCTGTAACCAAATCACTTTTGATTGGCACTCGTAGTCCCAGTCGTGGGCCATGTTCCGGCTTGGTTTGATCGTTTCGCTGTTGTCAATCTCCAGCGGCACGCTCTGCGGCAGGAACGAGGTGCAGGTGATCTGTGGCCATCCCTGCCCCAAGTCCTGCCATCCCCACAGCTGTGTGCGGTCCTTGTGCTACGGCAGATGCAATTGCCTCGGAGGCTACATGCGTGTGAGCAGATACCAAGGAGCCTGTGTGCTGCCCAGC
Organism: Drosophila subobscura; assembly: GCF_008121235.1. Classification (NCBI taxonomy): domain Eukaryota; kingdom Metazoa; phylum Arthropoda; class Insecta; order Diptera; family Drosophilidae; genus Drosophila; species Drosophila subobscura. The sequence continues at coordinate 10,284,159 of NC_048531.1, read as the reverse complement.
GAGTGCGAAAAGTATCCCATGTTGGAGATACACCAACAAAAGACGCCCAAGGGCAGGAGCCAATTTATTCAGTTTCGGCATCTGCCAATGGACACCCAAGGCAAGCCAGCAAATAAAAGGAGAAAGCCAAAACCCAGATCAGTTAAGGCCAAAGGTTTACACGGGGCAACTGTGGATCTGTTTACTCCTCCAAGTGCTGCTGTGGTCTATGACTACTTCGCTGCAAAGTCTCGTTTCGACTATGGTGAAGTGGAGAGTACGACATCGAAGCCACCAACGACGGAGACGGAGAGCAGTCCCTTTATACAAGAGCACATACAGCGCTAGGAATGTAACTTTCGATCTATTTATCGATTCATATTGATTCAGTAAAGGATTGTGCGTTGAATTCCTAACACTCAAAGGATTCCCCAGGCAATCTGCATAAAGGAAGAACACTTTTTGGCGGCAGGTGTGAAGTTTAATGCATTTTCTTAGAGATAATTATATCATAGATTTATTTACTTTAATTGCAAGTTGCTTCCATGGCTTGGAGTTCCTTAGAGTTTCGTAGGCTGACTGCAAGTGTAAATTCCCGGTCTGGCTGCGACAACAAGAGACCAACAAGAGGCACGCACGAGTCCCGCTCCTTCCTTCCTATTCTATTAAAATTGCCTGTCATTGCCGTTTGCCGCTGGCATCGTTATTGTCCGCCCATCCGCCCCAGCCCTTTGGCCTTGCTGGTTCCTGTTTGCCTTTGCCGCCCTTCCCTTTTTTTTGGGTTGTCTGCCATCGCCGGCTTAGTCCCTTGGACGACAGCGACGTTGTCTTCTGGCAGAACCATTATTCTTCCACAACGTGCATTATATTATCCTTTGGCTGAGAAGGCATTTGTATGCTGGTCCAGGGCGCGAATTGCATTTGGGATTGGGTGGCTTTCGGGTTGGAATGGCCTCTCAGCTGTCGTCACTGCAATTTGTATTGCCTGCCGCCCGACGTCGTCTTCGGCGGCGTCTGTAACTTGTTTTTTATTGGTTTTCTCGTTTTAAATTTCAATTTGGCGCCTGGGCCACGCTGTAAGCAAGATGTACGTACAAGATGCCCAGGAGTCAGCCCACCACCCGCCTCCCTGCCTGATTTTGCCGCACTGCAGAGCATATGTTGACAGCGTCAGGTGCGCCAACGAGGTGCGATTTATATGCGTCAGCGTGCCAGGTTGACAGTTTCAAGGTGCCGGGAGCTGGCTGCTGCTGTCTCGACTGCTAACTGAACTGTCATTCAGCTGGGAGCTGCCAACCCCCAGCCCTTTCAATGTTATTATGCCATCAGGGGTTAGGGGTGGAGTTTGAGTAGAGGCTGAGGCACATTTTACACCGCATTTAACCCAAAACATGCCACTTAACAGAGAGCATTTATCAATGGGCTCTGCTGCCGCTCTGCAGACACACCAAAGAGAGGGAGAGAGTGGGTGAGCGTTGCCCAAACCCTACGTGATTCGCACCCCACGCATTATCAGCCATCAGGCATCATCATCCCATACGTGTTAACCTCTCCACTCTCCACTCTCACCCACTCTCCGTTTGGTCCCCTTATGACACTGCATTCTCTGTGTGCGATTATCAAAGCGTTTCCGTTTCCGTTGCTCAGCTCGTTTTGTGGCTTACGGCCACGGCCATGCCCAACAAAAAAATTACATGCCTTTGTTTTTTTATCTAACGCCCAGGCGGCATTATGCCTGCCTAACCCGAGAGGTCTTAAGGGTCTGCTCTGCCACGCTGTGTCTGTGGAACGTGTCCCGAGACCCGGGCCTGATTCCGGTGCTCCTGGGCGTGTACGTAATTCGATCTATTATCAGTTGTCATCGTCGGCAAATTCACACATTCGCATGGGCATTTGTCGCTTTGCTTGATTTGTGCCACAAAAAGGGGCCAGCACAGTGGTCAACGCACGGAGCAATCCTGTTGCCAATTGTCAGTTGAACATTCTGTGATTTCCACAAACTGAAATGGTAAAGGTGATGTTGTTGAGTAGCTGCTGCCTCTTGGTGAAACTATTATGGGGTTGCTATGTCATATCGGGGATCATGTGGTTGGAGTCCTTAGCCCTTGGCTGGCAGTGCTTCACGCTGATTCGTAAGCAAAGACTCCTATTTTGTTGGTACTAACTGCTGATCGTTGCTTTTGTGCCGCAGGTCACAGTGGCTTCTACATTTTGGTGACTTTTCTGCATTTCGTGAAGCTCTTCAACGCCATCATTCTGCTGTACGGACTGCTAAATGTGAGGAAACCTTTGCTTACCTCTGAGAAGATATTCAAATACCTCGAATACTCCTTCTCTTTCGCAGCATAATCGTGCACTTGTGGCCATCTTTCTCATGACTGTCTCTGGCTGCATTATAGTTTTGTTCTTCCACTGTGCGGTTCTCCTTGCCCTTCCCGCAATGGAGGGTTTGGGCTTGGGCAATGGCCGTTACATTGCCATACCTGCATACTTTGGTAAGGGATCGATCACTTGGCTTTTGGCTTAATAAATTCATTGGCTCTTTTAGCTTGTTACTTCTACTTCATTTGGGTGATTTACTCGTACTTCATTCTCAGCCGGGAGCCACGAGCTGAGCAGGTGCGGGGAGAGACCCCGTAGAGGGATTCCTTTGCTGCTGTGCTGATCAATGAAGGTATCTCTGATATTGCTAAAAATAAGATATTTTCAACGCTTTTTCCAGCTTTTTGTTCCACTGTTCCTACCGTTTCGTCTCCCCAGAAGGAGGACATTGTTTCACGTTCCATTTCGCAGCTGAAATTTGAACTTTTTCAAGCACTGAGAGCCAGAGCCACGGAAAAAGAAGTAAACGAAATCCGTTAAGTAGAGCTACAGATGCTGGATGGATAGGAATAGGAATAGGAAATGCGAATGGTGATGGAGATGGAGATGTGTGCCCGATGCGTGCCTAAGTGTTGCATTTACATGCGATGGCAACACAATTTGGAGGATGTGCTGCTGGGGATGGGATGGGGTGATGGCGGGGACACAACAACTGGCATTGAGGCGTGAATTGGATACGCACAAAATCCAATGGAGCAGCAGTAAGGCGGAATGAGACGATGAAGGACTCAGATGAGCCCCGAGTGTGTGTCTGTGTGTGCGTGTGTGTGTGGGGCATATTAAGCAAGAATTAGCAACAGTTGTACCAGTGTCTGTCTGTGTGTTCCATTTCCGAATATGTCAAGTTAATTTAATGTAGCATGAACAGTGCCGTGCCCTGCCGTGGCATGGGACTATCTCGTGGTGGCAGCTGGCGGGCTGTGGCCCGGCCATCATGTGTTGCCAGCCTACGTGCAATAATTTGTGCAATTACTTGGCAAATTTGTGCTGTCCTCGCTGGCACTTCCACTACTGCCACTGCCACTCCTGCCGCACTTCCTCCCGCTACAGCGACGTGCCCAGGAACCGAACCATCGGGGGAAAAAGTGAAGAAAAAAATGCAAATAAATTATGCCGCCTCAAGGCATTTTACAATTCTATTCTTTTTATTTTTCGCCCGAATTTTGTGTGCCTTGTCTTATTTTTTGTCGTGTTCGAAATTATGCATTTAGTTGGAACAAAAAACATGTGGAGCATGTGGAGCAGGCTACGTGAGGGGCATAGCCAAATAGAGGAATCGCCCGAAAGCCAATGGCCCAGAAATATTGAAATATTTACTCACCAGAGAGGCAGGCGCACAGCTCTCCCACTACCACAGTCTATTGCCCTCTCTCTCTCTCCCTCTCTCTCTCTCTTCTGTTGGGGCTTTCCCTCTTTGAAGCTGTGTAATTTTTCAGAGCAGCGCTTTTTGGCTCATAAAAATGTCAAATCGTTTACATACACGTCACTTCTGTGACAACTACTCGACAGACATTAATACACTTAAGCTGCCAGGCAAGAACACGGCATTATCCTTTAGCCCAGCGTTCCCGTGGCGAGCGCATGAATAGGGTCCTTTATCCCCAGAGCAAACGACAGCAAACGATGGCGGCATGCCAACATAAATGACATAATATAATAAAGCAACAGCGGAAGGCCAGCAAAAAGTGGGAGAGGCAAAAGAAGCGTCGTGCAAGAGGCAAACCGACGAGGATGTGGAAGTGCAAAACGTTGAAAAGAACAACAACAAATTTGCTTAGACAGCAAATCATGCAGCGAGAGAGAGAGGGAGCGCGCTCTGCCCACCACTCTCCCGCAGCTGCTGCTGCTGCTGCTGCTGCCTCTTCGCTTTGCATATTTCGTTTGCCGCTCTCTATCTCTCTCTCTGGGTCGCGGTTGTCTATCGCGGGAGCGATCTCTGCTGTTTCCTTGTCTTGCTCCCACACTTCTTCTCTCTGTTTTGTCTCCCTGCCTCCCCTACACCATCTCCTAGCAGCACATGTCAAGAGAGTCGCGTCTTTTTTGTTCCTTGTCGTTGCCCTTGGAACAAATTGCTTTTGTGCAAATTTTGTCACATCCCAAGCACAAACACATGGGGCTAGACTCGCCCTGCCCCCTGCCCAACCCATATCCTCAGCCTGCGTCGTGGCTTCATTAGTGCATTTTCTTGTTGCTGCACTTTGCCTTTGAGCTTTTCTGGGAAAAAGTAGAGAGGGATGTGGGACATCTTCCACATGAGAAATATGATTTTTGGCAATCATTTGACCGGATAATCAGGGCCTGAAACTGTTTTTGATTGGCTTTGATGGAGGCTGACCAACCGTGGTTGAAACTGAGCGAATTTCGACTAAGAAATTCCTGTAATTCCTACTCTTTCTCATCTGAAAACCATTTATAAATATAATTTAAAGATTCCCTGCCATTTCTTCTAATACTTTTCTCTGAACTTTTCCTATATTTATAGCATAATTTCAGGAGGAAATTAAATCCATTTTATTTCATTTCATTTCATTTCAGGAAATACCATAATTATAGGACTATGGGTAAGTTGTAGTTTACCTGCTAGAACATCCATTTTCCTATGTCAAATATTTCTAAAAGATTTTCCCTGCAACCCATTTGTATCCAGAGCGGAAGGTGCTTACTCAATTTTTCAGCATTACAAAGTTCCTAAAAAAAGGACACACACTTTACCATCTTGAGCAGCTTAGAGCAACTTGGTTGCTAGATCCTGTCCAAGGTTCATTAGATTTCCCCCACCCAGCCACAGCCACAGCCACAGCCATGACTTGACATGTGCGAGCTGGCGTCTTGCATGCATGGGGCCGGGCCCGGGCCGTCATAAATTCTAAATAAATAGATTTGTCATACATTTTTCGGTGGCTGCCACACACACAGTGTACCCCAAATGGACTTCCTTGTGTGTGGTTATGTGGCGAAAAAGATGAAAAGCTATTTACATTCTGCTGCAAGGACAACGACAAGGGACTGAGCTTTTGATGGGGACTGGGAGTGGCCGCTGCTGCAAAGGCAATTTATCATGAATATTTGTCAAGGAAGTGCAGCAAACTTATTTTACGCTCGGACAAACACCGCAAGACAGCAGCCAACAACCAACAAAAGAAGGGACGAGTCCATTGACTACGAAATAACTTAGTTTTATTCCTATATCGTAAGTCTATGATCTAGAGTTGTGTGAGGATGGGGAATAGGAATCAGGAATCAGGATTGAGGATTGGGGATTGATCTCTCTACAAGTATTGCCATATCAGCCAGATGGCCAGACCGACTCCCAGCACCAGATCCATGGGCAGGCTGAAGGTGTTCCGCTGGGCGTGCTCGTTGCGGGCAATTTCGATGATCTTGTGGGTGGCGTGCAGCCACTGCTTCACCACAGACGCCTCGGCGGCCACAAAGGAGAACTCCTCGCGCTTGCCACTGCCACTGCCACTGGAGCCGCTGGCCGGCTTGTCCTTGTCCTGCTGCTTGACCAGCAGATTGATGATCTTGTTGGCATTGGACGCACTGCCCTCGAGCGGACGCTGCAGCTCCACGTGCTCCCAGTGGTAGTGCTGGCGGTAGGCGAGTCGCTTCTTGCGCACCTCGGTGCACACCAGGCACCGGTCGAAGAGGAAGATCTTGGCGCGGTATTTCTTGCGCGTGGGAAAGTGCTGAGCATCGAACTCTGTGGCGCGTCGGAAGTTGCCCAGCTGCAGCAGATCCAGCTGTGAAGATAGAAGTTATGTAGAGATGGAGAGCAATTGGAATCCACGGACAGTACTTACCTCATGCAGCTCATCAATGTTGGGTATCTCCTCGGCCTGGTTGACCACATCCAGAGCGCGTCGCATGCGCGTCTCCAGCTTGCAAACGGAGCTCAGCACGGGCTTGCAGCTGATGCCGCTCTTGTAGAATTCCTGCAACAAAAGGCCAGAGTTAAGATGGAACTGGGGGGACACCAGCGTCTCTTACCGATATGAATTGCTGCAGCAGCAATGGATATCTGGTCAGTCTTTGTATGGGCTGCACAAGGAAACTGTCGATGCCCAGCTTGTCTTTTATTGTGCTTTGATAGGTCTAAGCGTGGAATCAGATATTAGAAATGGTTCTGTGGGTTGCATATTTCAGCCCGAGGCTTACCTGCAGCCATTCGCGATGCTCCTGGCGCAGCTGCATGGAAGATTTCTTGCCCATGGTGAAGCTCACGTAGCAGTAAAAGTTGTTTTTCTATCAAAATGCAACAAAACAGAAGGTTTAAACTTAAACTGAAGTAAGACCCGCACCCATGGCCTCCAAGTGATCGTTTTGTATAATTCTTGTTTGTTTTGAGCTTTGGCCAGCCATGTGTTTTCGTTTGAGGCTCGGGTTTCGTTCCCCATATGTACTCGCACCTATCAGCCTGCTGGCGAAATCATAATTCTTTGAGCATTTAAGTCACGTAACCCGAGACTCGGCAGCGGGAGGGGAGAAGGGCTGGGCCAAACCTTGGCAAAGCTAGAGCAAAAATTTGGCATTCCTGTCGCCAACTCGGACCAGTGCCATGCAAATGTTGGCCCAAACCGAAGCCAGCCAGCCAGCAAACTGCAAACTGCAAAGAAAATTGCTTGCCCAACGATTTCCTTTCCATTTTAATTTCATTAGCCTCGCACCCGCCCCACAAAATCAAAGCTGTGATTCGAGATGATGATGATGATGATGATGTGGCGGTGGTAATCATCTCCTCCATCCCGCAGGGCGGTCGTTCTGTGCTGCATGTCTAATGCGGCTGGCTTAGTCGGACAAATTGTCTGATGGCGCAAGGTGAAAATATATTTTTGCATTTTACTGAAATTTCATGCATTCCCCTCGACACACAGTCATTTGCTTCGTAGATATTATACATTTTCTGCACTATAAATAGATTAATACGAATGCTAATAAAGCTGACACAAACGCTAAGCGATTGGATGAGCATTTCCCCACTAAAAGTACTGCAAACAGATGGCAGCCCCGTGCCGCGCTCCTCCTCGCTTGTCTGTCAATTGCACAGCCAAATATCATCAAATGTTGATCTCTAAATCGATTGAATCAGTCCCCGACCAGACGAAAGCCATCAGAATGTTGTAAAACTTTTAATTGTTTCTGAGTTGGTGTTTTGGATTCGTTTCGATTCATTTCGATTCGATTTGAGGGTGAGAAATCAGTCAGATCGACACGCTTGTCACTTGGGGATCTGTGTTCTGTGCGTTCTGTGTTCTGACCATTTAAAGCCGATTAATAAATGAAGGCCAAGCTATTTACGGAGGAGATCTCCTCCACTCAGTGGGCATCAGTGGGATGGATTCTCGTGTCCAAATATCGAGTCTGTCTGTCTGGACGGACAAGGCCTCTTCCGAACACACAATCAAATCGGGTCAAAACTAATCGATTCGTCGGCAATTATACATTTGTGAAAAGCCTCATTAATTTGCTTGAGAAAAGCAATCGAGGAGGAAAACCTATTCGGGGTTTCATACATGAAAATTTATATTTATCAACAAGCTCTTTCGCTCGCGTCTTCTTTTGTTTATCCAATATGCTGCCAAGACAAGCAGGAAGCGGGAACCATGAAGGGGCAACATTTCAAAAATATGTACAATATTCTGCGAGTATGTATAAACAACAATTTTTGAACATTTTCATAATATATTTAGCAAAGATTTCGTTGGCTCTTGCGCCTGTCCTGTGACTCAGAAATGTTTGGCAAAAACGAAACGAAGAATGCAAAAAGGCGTAAGGGTGGGGGGTGTTTATTCTGTAGCATAAATCAGCTCCCAGGGGCTTAGCATGTCTGTTCAGCATTAAGCCAAATCCTCGAAGAATGTTACCTGCTTTGGGAGCAGATTTTCAGTTTATTTTCTGTATTTTTGTTTTGGGGCTTCTCGGAACTTGCAGATGACATAAGAGAATTGCGTTCAAAGTATTCCAGCAGACAATTTCAATTTAAATTGATCGCTTGAGTTGTCAACACTTAACGCGGCCGCGCCACATGGCAGCAGGCCATACATAGAACATGTAGAAATCTTTCCAAAAACACCAAAGAAAAATAACGAGATCCACAGAAGTGTTGCTCCATGTTCAAAGGGGATTTCTTCAGCTATTTCTCGACATTTTGCATACACTCTCTCAGAGGGTTTAACCACAGTGGACTACAATGTTTGATAGCTGAGAAGGGAGCCGCATAAATAACTACGAACAAATGTGTAAATTTGTTTTCTTTATCAGTGTCAACAAGCCAAAGATAAACTAAATCATTATAACTTATAGCGGGGGACAATGTCTCTGCAAGAGTATTTAAAGCTTTGATAAAGCTTTCCCCCCAAGCCACAGACAGACGCTAAAAACTTGTGTATTTGCCTCTCCCTCTTCCTCTCTCGCGAACGCTTTTAATGTGTAGAGCGAAGCCAGTCAAGCGATGACGTCAGCTGCCGGCGAACTGAACGACGTGAAAAAAAACGTTTGTTTTATTTAACAATTTCCAAGTGATTTTCGTGCTGGTCGGGTCTATTTAGCTTTATCATTACTATGTTCTGGCGATTATTTCAATCTTATCAGGGGACTTTACTAAGCTCCCTCCCCCATTCGTCATTCAGTAAATAATTATTCTCGAAAGTGCTTCTTTGGTGTCTTTTTGTTGTTCATTAAATCACTTTTACCACGGCCACGGCATACGAATGAGAATGAGCTGGGCCCCCCCTACATCGTGACACACTTGTCTACGAGGTGTCAGGCGACAAATAATAACAATAATACCAGAGCCCTAGTATCGAATAAAATAATTCAAATATTTCGTTAATTGAAATTGTCAGAGTGTTTATGCAACGGCCGCAAAATTTGCATAACCCACAACTAAACGACTGCCAACGTGTGATGGCTGAACGCTGCTTAATATGCATTAATTCACGAGTTTTTCCCTCTAAAAATAATGTGTGCAAAAAATAAGTAAGAAGAGCCGAGAAACCGTCACTCAATGGCAGGTGTCGCCACCACAAATGAGCATAAACAAAACAGAGAATAAACATTAACAAAAAAACGTTGTCTTTGAATAAATATTTGAGATTGAGTTTTTAGCTGCGGAAAACAAAAGAATTTTTGATCGATGGCCCGAATCGCGGTGTCGGAACCTGTCCAACGGCTACTTGGCAAGCGACACGAGTGCGGCTAATGGACTAGGCCCAACCCACGCGGACGAGGAGTGCCGTGCCTCTCCTCCCGCTACTCACCTCAAAGTGCGCGGCAAACTCATCAAAGAGACCCTTCAGATCGCGTTGATTGCGCAGCATCAGTGGCAGAATCTCCCGCTCGTGCAGCTCCAGAATCTCGGAGACATTGCCCAGGAGTAGCTGCTGGCGCTGTTCGCCGCGCAGGCCTTCGGGCAGTTCGTCGATCGTGTCCAGGCTGCCATAGTTGGCCAGACCCTTCTTCAGGTTGTTCACATAGTTGACCTCCGTCTGGATGAGCTCGTCGATGATGAAGCTGATCTTGCGCGAGGCGTAGATCTCGGTTTGGTCGCAGGGAAACAGATTCTCCAGCGACAGTGTGTCCTCATCCTCGTGGCTGCTCGAACAGTGGGATGTTCAAATTATTTACAGACTCAATTAGCGCGCGACTGTGAGTGGCAGTGGGGAGTGGATTGCTGGTGGGGTTTGTACTTACTACTCATCGCCCAGAGTCTCGAAACTGAGCGTGTGCGAGAGGAAACCATTGTGTGTTCGGTGTGTTGGAGATGAGTTGGAGATGGCCGTGGCTGCCGCCGTGGTCGCTGTCGTTGCTGAGGTGTAGATGGAGCTCAATGAGATGCCACTGGAACAGAAATGAAAGCACAAGAACAGAAAGCCGTGAATGTGCTGGTGGAGGGGGAAACACTCAAATGGTGACTGATAATGAAGCATTTATAGATAAGCTGCGGGGAGAGACCCAACTACCCCACACCCACATCCCCTATAAAGTTAAATCTTTAAGCAACTTCCGTTGTGAATTATAGTGTATTGCCGTAACAAATGAACGTTTATCATGCAAGTCATGTCTGGATCAACAATTACCGTGAAAGAAAAACCCACTGAAATCCATAAATGCAAAAAGTTTACCTTATCTTATCACGTTTAAACAGAGTTTGAGTGGAGCACAAAGGTCAAACACATTTACAAACAGATGTAGGGACAATCGAAACCAGTGAAGATTTATTGTGTGTGCCATAAACTTTGACCTACCTATCACTATCCAGCAAACTCGTTTGCTTCTCCAGCTTGCCATTCTTGCTGAGTGTTGTGGGAGTCGAAGTCGAGTTTCGGTTGGGCGTGCTGGGCGCCTCTAGCACCGTCACACATTCCCTTTCCAGGGCTTTGTCAACGACATCGATTGTCTTGGCACCACCCGCGCCATTATCGTCCAGTATGTGCAAATACACATTCAACACTTGCACCAACAGAATCACGAAAAACGTCAAACTCACGGATATCAGATCGAACCAGTTGAACAGCTCCATGCTGAGGATTTTATGCACTGTTTTCTATGGGCTTTCGCTGCGAAGATATCGCTTTCGATGCATTTCGATAAGGAGTCGCGCAAAAACACTCCCGATACGCGCGCAGGTAGTCGCCGTTTGCAGTCCGTTGCGAATCACACGAGAAAATCAAATGAGGGGAGGCGCGCTGCTGCTGCTGCTGAGCGCTGAAGCGAGCCAAAGCTTTGGCCGAAAGCTCACTCACGCTCTCCCACTGATCGTTCGTTCTCTTTGCTTTCGGTTCTCTTCTGCACGCGAATTTGTTTGTAAACATAGAAGACAAAAGCCATTCGATAACTGTGAAAACTGTGCTTTGGAGGTCGACAAAGTGTAGCAAAGTCTGCTGCACACTTTTGCTTTCATCATGGGGGATTTATGACCGCCCCAATAATGCGATTTGATCCATTGCTATTCGATATTTGCATACCAATTAGGGAGCTTTGGTTAATGGCCCCGTAATAACTGTAATTACGGCTACCAGCCATACCAAAATATACTCGCCATATAATCATAAAGCTTGATTTCCCCTTGAACTTTATTGTGCTGAGTGAATGAGGGAACATTCCAAGTGGGGTCATACATCAAAGCTCGAATAGTTTTTTGGACCTATCTCACTTCCCCTCTTCCTCAGCATCACGTGCGAATTTCTTTAGCGATGATCTCACAGAGATCGGTCGGGGGGAAACGGCTCTCTGCCTGCGAGCATTCTATTGCCGTCACTGATGTCGTTTGCATTTGCGAATTTCACAAAATCAACTTGTTGGCTTTTCGTTTTTATTGTTTATGCGCCACAATTGATTTTTTAGACAATAAGCGAGTCAGACACTCCCGCCCCATCCCGCCCATCCAATTAAAATCAAAAGAATTCCGGGATGAGGCAACAAAAAGCGGAGAAATATTATAAATAAACGGCGAGCATTTCAGGGCGATTTTGATGAGCTGCAATTCCCCAGGCAAACAATACCAATAATTGTTTATAATACTTTATTCATACTTATTTATATGCGCCATTTGTTTATTTATATACATGCAAGTGCCAGCCAGAAACAAGTTGTTGGCCGTGTGGCGTGGCATGCCGTGTCGCATCATTAACAATGTTGTTAAGAGCGATGTTGTGGAGGAGGGTGTAGGAGAGGGAAGGGCCAACAGCTGTCCCACGTCTGACTCTCATGACAACGCCAATGGCGTGCGACCGACAGACCGACCTTCCACGATGGATTCACATTTGTTTTGACGTCTCTCTGTGAGGCGTGTGAGAATCTCTGAGAAAGTGCAAGGAAGTTGCTGATATTTGTAAGTTATTGTTGTAAATTATTTCTCCCCCATTAAGAGTGAAGAGATAATCAGGCGGAGTGCCTTTGAGGTGGGTTTTACATGGAATAAAATAAAATATTTTTTTAGCTTCAGTTCCACTTTATTGTTTAACAGTTTTCCATTACTCTAACTTTGATTAATGGAATCTTAAATATTTAGGCACCAGAGAACAATAATAATAAAACAACAATTTTATAAAGAATTTAATTAAACAATAAACTAAACTTAGAGTAATATTTTTGGTGATTTAGCTTTCAACTTGAAATGTTCCTTTTCCTTTCGCTTTTCGCTTTTCCATTTTGCCATGAAATGGCCCCTGGGGGGCTGTCCGCAGCATTTCCGGACTGGAAGTTGCTCTCCGTGCGAGGCGAAATCTATTAACTGTCGGTCTCCCATGGACCGATCTGATCGGACTGCCAAGTGCCATGTCCCGCACTGGCTCTGGGGCGGTGGTTTATTGCCTACGAGTTGGCATACCAAGTGCTGCGATTACTGGCCGTCTCCTCGTCCGGCTTGGGCATGATCCAAATGTTGCCGATGCCGCTGTCGGTGCTGAAGCGATTGGAGTCGCGGTAGAGCGAGAAGCTGGGCGCCTTCCGGTGCAGATGATCGTTCTCGCGGCAGTATCGCTCCTGCAGCTTCTGGCGCTCCTCGTTGGCAAAGTTGTTGATCATGTCGCGTATGAGGTCCAGCCAGAGCGTGATCTGTGCCGGATCCGCGGTGAATTCGCACTCCTGCTGCTTGCGCCGCTCGTAGAAGAGCGTGAAGGACTTGGTCTTGGCCGCGATGCCAATGTGCTCGCAGGGGTAGCGACCGTGGAAGAGCAGATGCTTGCCCTTGATCTCCGTGTAGATGATGCACTTGTCGAATATGAAGACCTTGGACCGGTAGCTGCGCTTCTGCTTGCAGTCGAACACCTGGAACTCGCTCACCTTCCGAAACTTGCCCTGATAGAACACATTGAACTGCCCGAACAGAGAGCCAACAGTTAGAAAGGAGCTCTCGAGTGGGAGTGGGTGCGGGAGTCACTCACCTCATGGCAGTCCACAATGTCGTTGATGATCTCCGATTCGTTTGTGGTGGTCAGCAGGGTGCGCAGTCGCTTCTCCAGCCGACAGCAGGACTCAATGAGCGGCTTCATCACAATGTCGCGGTTCTTGAAGAACGTCTAATAAAAGGGAATTGGGAATTGCAATTGTTAGCTAAAGTTTGCTGTCTGTTGCTGCATTCGCACTCACATTGATGAACTGCGTCAGGAGCAGGGGATAGCGGGCCATGCGCTGAATGGGCTGCACCAGAAAGCTATTGATGCCCAGCTTATCGTCGCGTTCCAGGCGTATATTCTGCAACAAAACAAACCAAAGCAAAGATAAGTTACATTGAACCCACTTGGAAATGCAATCGCAAACTCACCGTGAAGTAGTTTTTGTAGAGATCGCAGAGTTTCAATGACTTCTGCTTGTTCATGGTGAAGATCACGTAGCCATAGAAGCAGTTTTGCTACAAAAATAGAGGAGAAAGGATGAGCACCCACTTCAGCGTTCGATTTGTGGGGATAAGCTTACATCCAGCAGCTGCAGGAACTCGTCGAAGAGGCGCTTCAGATCGCGTTTGTTGCGCTGCAGCATCGGCAGGAACTCGTCGCGATGGAACTCGGCGATCTGTTCGATGTTGCCAAAGAGATCGTACTTCTTGCCGCGCAGACCCAGTGGCAGGTCCTTGCGCTGAAAGATGTCGCCATAGTTCTCGAAGCCCGTGTACAGATTGTTCACGTAGGCCTCCTCCGTCTTGATCAGCTCCTCCAGTATGGGATGCACGCACTTGTCGCTCTTGTCCCGCAGCTCGATCTCCACTTCCTCCTCCCTGAAAGACGCGTGAATGAGAGCTAAATAAAGAACAGAACGTGGAAGGGACTTTGTGCTGAATACTCACTCATCCTTGGGCTGGTAGACCGAGTGAAATTTGCCCACGAGATGCTGATTTGTTGTGCCAATAATTTCAGTCTTTCGTCTCGGCGTGGAGCGATAGTTTCTGTGGACAAAAGGAGAGACAGCGGTTCATGAGTGGCTCGTTATCTTTCATGTTTGTATGGGAAGAACCAACAGCCCAAACAACAGCAGAGTGTAGATAAACGAACCCCCAAAGCTGCTGCCAAGTGAGTCACAAGCAGCGACTGATAAGCGACCCACCGACCCAACCCTTATGCAACTGAAGAAGCCAAAGACACTGCGAGGAGCATATTTACATGGGGAGTGGAGTGAATCACCTCTAGTCGGATCTCAGCATGTGCCGCAGAATTGTCTTGCGAGAGTCGAAGATGCCCAAGGCGCTCTCGAACGCCTCCCACATGGACCTCACGCAGTACTGCATAAAGTCCAGCTGCATGATGAGGAACCAGGAGATCATGATCAGCATGAACATCGCCAGGGCAGTCACCAGGAAGCCCGTCAGCTAGAACACATGAACATGAGACTTTCGAATGCTTGCCGGGAACCACTACGATGGTTGAACTACTGACCCCCTCCGCACATGTCTCCATATTCTGCATCGCGATGGAGGACATTCGCCATTGCAGAAACGACTCACTGCCCGTTCTCCGCTGTGTTGACTCCAAGTCCTCCTCTGACGTGGAGTCGGCTATTGTCACATTGCTCTTGCTGGAAGAACGTTTGCTATGGACATTTCTCAGCGAAGATCTTCGACTGTTCTCCTCCTGCACTTCCCCTTCGTGCTGCCCGTGCAGATCTTCCTCTATCTCCTCTGCTGTGGCCACGGCTACTGGCTGCTCAACCGCCTCTAAGTCCCCTTCCTGCCGCTTCTGCTTTCTTCGCGATGGGAATGGATCGTCGCTGGTCGACGTTGCCATGGACACCTTTTGCCTCAGCTCGGGTGGGTGCACCTGCACCTCCTCCATCACTATCGTTGTCTCGTTTGCATCCCGCCTCACAAGCTCCTCCTCCTCCTCCTCCTCTCTGGCTGCGGGTTCTCTCTCCTGCTCCTTCTGTGGTCCATTCATGTTCTAGCTGCAGCTGCTCCGGGGCAACCGACTCCCACAGATACATTTTATAAATTTTGACACATTTCCCAATAGTTATTGGGAATGACTTCTCGGCCAGAGCAAGCTGCCGGCTGGGCCAGTTGCCGCTTCCCTTGTGCGGGCATGTCCATTGGCCCCGGACCAAACCAGTTAGCGAAAAGTGCTCCAAAACTGAATTAACACTTTGCCAATTAAGCGTCGAGTGGCGAATGCATTGAATGCCTCGCTCTGCCTGGGGTTTTATGCTTAAATTCGGATAATTGGATTCTGACACCAAAAGGGGGAAGCTCAACGACCGCGAAATCTACTTAATCAACACTGTGGAAGGCCGCCCTCAGTGTTGGGCAGGGTCAAAACTCACCTTGGAAAATCTGGATCTTTGCGCATTTTCAGCGGCAATGTGTGGTTCGCCGCTGCTGCTACTGCTGCTTGATCGACGCTGATCGAACGCTGCACCTGCTGGCCACTCGACTCATCATCGTTCGAGTCCTCTGCGGCATGGCCGGGCAACACCTCGGAGGCGCTCTCTGTCAGCACGTACTCCCTGGTGGCATGTGGATCCGTCTCAAAGTCCGATATCTGATCCACCTCGTCCTCGGAGCGCACCTCGCTGATGCTGCTGCTGGTGGTGGTGCCGGGTGTGCTGGGTATGGAGCTGCTCCGACTGCCGGCCAGGCCGGGCAGACGGATGCGTCGCGGCGGTGTGGCCGGCGGCGTCCTGTGCTCCCCCGCATAATCCTCGAACGACGGGTGTCGACGGTTCTCGAGCAGTTTCAGGCTGTGTCTCTCCTGGCGCAGGTATCCAATGGTTGTCTTTAGCGTCTCGAAGCGCTGCACCTTCTGGCGCACATCGAGCCACGCGGGATCTGGCGTTGTGGGCGTCTGGGGCGCTGCCTCGCCCTCCCCCACCTCCTCGGGCTCGCGCATTTTGAGCAGAGAGCGCCGCTGGAAGGCACTCTCCGTGTCGGAGTTGACCGAGTAGGAGAGCTGGAAGGAGCTGGAGCTGCTGCTCACGGTACTGTCACGCTGTCCGGCGCCGTCGGCTTCCATGTTGGCACTGTGTTGGCGCTCCTGCTCCGCCGCCGCCTGCTGCTGGCTAATGCGGCGCCGAGAGTTGCGCTTGTTGAAGTTTCGGTTGCTCAGATTGCGCTCGCGACGGAACGGCAGCGGACTGAGATCGGAGTCGGCCATTTGTTGTTGGTTTCTCTTGCTGTCTGATAACACTTATCGTAATTTGTCTCTCCCTCTCTCTTCACAAACACTCTCTCTTAGCTATTGCACACGCTTCGCTTTGCTTTGCTTTGATTTGCTTCTCCCGCTACTCTCCAGCGAATTTCAGCATTTATTGCGGGGGATTTTTATTTACTTTTGTTTCTTGTCATGCTCTGCATATGCATACATATATAATCTTTATCTTATTTTGGCTGCTTACACGCACACGTATCTCCTGTGTGTGTGTGTGTGTGTGTGTGTGTGTGTGTTTGTGTTGCGCTCTTGTCTTTGCCTTTTCCTTTTTGCGTTTGATTCTTATGCCGTTGCTTTATTGCGCTGCAAAACAGAAATTCGTAATTAAAGCAATTTGTCGCTCAAGTATTTTAAGTAAACAAATAGCGAATAGAAGTACTTAAGCATGTACTTAGGGCGGGGGAAGTGGGCGTGACAGGCTGAACACTCACTCCGAGGGCTGTACGTGATCGCAGAGAGGATGACAAGGGATTAACGAGGCGAGTCACTGTGTGCGCCCTTGATTAGTGTTGCACAGCGTTAGCGTTATCCTGAATGAGTGTTGGAAAGCAATGGGAAACCCTGCTTGTGTTTTTTCTTTGCCACAAATCATTCAGGAAGTTTCTGCATACAGCAGCAACCCAACGATAATCGCATCAGAGCCCGAGCATATGTATGGGTTTGCTCAAAGTTTAACCATAAGATACAAGCGATTTATTTATACTTGTATGACAAGTGACGTCAAGTTGTCTGAGGCGCAGAGCGACAGTGGGAAAGATAGAGGAAGGTAGACTGCCTGCCCGCCCGTTTGCATACTCGGAGTCACACATTCTGTTTGGCTTTGCCTTTGGCTTTGGCTTTGGCTTTGGCTCTGGCTGGTACACAGCTAATTATGTGTGACGCTGACTTTGTTGTTTTATTGGCATGGCAAAGCATGGCAAAAACAAGTGCAAAGCGACTGAAACCGCAATTGAGGCACGAATAAAAAAGCAAATGAACAGCGAAACGGGCTAATACGAGGGCCTGACTGGTAGGAAGTACTCACGTAAGTGCCGAGGTTCAGTTCCCTTCCAACAAAAGAAAGTCACTAAAGTTGGCATCTTTCAATTCCGGAATTGGCTGCGACTTGAATGGGTTCCACATTAGCCCTTTTCTCTCTCCCCATCAAAGCTGCCTTGGGAATTGTTAGACTGTCCCCAAATGGGGCTTTTCATTCTATTTTTTTGCCGTATTTCTCCTATATTTTGTGGTTAAAGTGGAGGACCAACAGATCGTAGACATTTGCGGCACCCTCAGTGAAGAGCAAGGATTCCACCAGCTGCGCCCTGACCCATGGGACAACCATCGATAAAAACCAACCCCCAGGTGAGTCTCCACATTGACCATTGGCACCAAACTCTTCTCTCCCAATTCATTGCAGTGTGCTGTAATCGTGTATCGTGTCCAGCATTAAATGTTACACTCAGCCGTGATTGAGGCGAACATCATTTGTGTATACCATTTATGACCCATTTAGATAAAAAGACAACAGTTAATGAGAGCCGCGACGCGCCTTGGCAACAATCTAATCAGGGGAGGCGAATAGTTATCTAGAGGTTACGATCTCTCGTTGAATTGAGCCACTTGCAGGGTGCAGCGTGTGTACCCCTCAGGTAATTCTGTTCTTATCTCTGCTGACTCAGCCTGAAGGTCTCTCTACTTTACAGAGTTTCACTAGGTCAAAGTCGGCTGTGAAGTTTCTTCGCTTTCCTAATCGTCTGACTGCGCTTCCAACCTCTTTCTTTATGCCTTGGAGGGGATTTTTCAATACCTATTTATAGAACTCAAACTGGTTATGGCCGCCTAATTGGGCATTTAGCGTCGTCACATGCAAGTGCCATTGTGTTCCGAGTGCCCAGCACCCGCAATGGAGTGGGATTAGTGTACATATTCGGGGAGTGTTTATCAGTCTACACAATCTAAGGAACACTTTTGCTGTTTTATTGGTTATAAAATGATTTATTGCAGCTTTTTATTGGTTTTCTATAGCTGCAATCGAGTCGAGTAGCCTTTTTTTCTGTACTTCCATGCCTCTAACTCGTTTTGTGCTAATCTGTGAATAGTTTTAAGGCCTTTTCCAGGAATTTCCGGTGCCCGTTTAAGGGGAACTATCTTAATGATTCCTATCAACATCAATATTGAGTACGAGTAAAGAAACCTTGGATGGAACTGCAATTTAATGATCAATTTTAGCAGCTCCTCTCTCTCTCTCCCTTTCTGACAAGTGCAAATGTTTTCCAGGTGTTTTTTTTTGTGCTTTGTCCGGGTACGGGTGCGATCACTGCTGTTTAGTCAGCCGATAACAATGATACAAATAATGAGCAAAAAGCAAACAACGATAAAAGCTAGAAGTGGGAAAAACTCGCTGCTGATACGAAATGGCACGGCGAGAATCAGTGGGGGGAACTCAACCCAACAGCAATTCGGAGTATAAAACGAGAGACACAAATAAACGTATTTCCAATGTGGAAACATGGCAAACAAATGGATCGTAACAACTCCACATTTGGCGCTGGCTCTGTGACCATAGTTTTGTGTAGCAGTTTGATTTGTTCCAAATTTGCACATTTCATAATTTGTGGGCACGTGTTAATGAGACAATTTCTGGGTGCGCGTGCAGGGCTCCCAGTGAATTTCGATGGCGTTATTCGCGTCTCAAATCCGTATTCGTTTCACTCGTTTTGACACTTACATTAAGGGGAGCTCTAAGCGGTCTTGGTCGGTGCTTGGAAGTTATCTGATATTTTTTGTTGTTAGCTTAAGGTCACGGGTTCGGCGAGGCACCGCACGCTGCGTATACGCAATATTTACAATGGCGCTGCTCTGACACGCTCGGCTGACAACAATTCTGTTTAACACGGTCGCCAGAGACACAGACAGAGACAGAGACGGCGACGACGACGGCGGCGATCTCTGACGCAGCGATAAACGTTGAACGGTAAACGCAAATACAAAAAAGACAAACGACAGACGACAGACGGGGTAACGTTCGCTCACCTGTGCATTTGAATTCGCACTGTGGAGAGGCCGCCGACGCCGACATTCGCACTGCAGCAGAGCAGCTGAGCGGCGGCATTGGTTCTCTTTTGATCATAGTCGACTGCGCTCTCCGCCAGCTGGGACTCTCTCTCTCCCTCTCCCTCTCACTCTCCCTCTCTCTGTTTTAACTGTTTGCTTTTGCGAGTTAGTTATAATTCTTTTTATGGCTCGGTTTTTATTATTTAGATTGCGATTGCAGTCCAGACTCTGTGTTGTCTCCAGCTCCCTCTCTGTGCCTCTCGCGGGGCTTAGCGGTCTTTCCGTTCGTTCTGTGTCGCATTTTCCACAGCAAATTATTGTGATAAAATGTGAGCTTATTCTGCTGTCTGTCTCTGTCTCTGCTCTGCCCCCCCTCTGCAGCACGCCTTTATTGTTGCTGCAGTTGTGCAGCGTCGGATGGCGGGCGGCATAAATTCCAAATTAGTCTAGGCCAAGCAACTCTCCACAGTCGCCGCAGACTGGAGAGCAGCGTTTCGCGCGAGTGGAGAGACTTCCCATGGTCCCTTATAGTATTTGCATGCAGGAACGAGAGAGTTTGGTCAAACCCTACACATTCCATCCAAGAATTCTGCTGATAACGAAAGTGATAGACCCGGAAATGTTTCCAGGATGTTGTAAAATACGCTTATAAATGGTATAACAAAATATTTCACGATCATTTGTTTGAGTTTCGCCAACTTTCGTTTTAATTTCATACTCGACTCTCTCGCACCTCTTGCAATGTGTTGGAAATTGCTGCGTTATCGGAATTGATTGTCATATCTTATCGGTCGAGGTCTCGACTTCTCGGGTTCGTTCTCCAATCGAGAACGCCAACACACGGCGCAGAACACACGCAGTCGCAACCAAAGGCCGCAAATTGCCCATTTGTCATGGTGTTTGACTCGATCTGAGCCACTGGCTTTGCATTCTGGGGGGTTTCTTTTTTTGTTGTTGGGTTCAGTTTTCAGCCTCTACTCTTTTCTGCTTATCTTTGCACATTTTCGAACGTACTTCAACGAAAATTGCCCAAATAAAGTTCAGTCCGCCCCCAGCCACTCCCTTTGTTGGGGGAGCCCCAAGTGAAATTGTTTTTTGTGTGAAACCAATACAGAGTTAACCGTACAGCTTGAGGTTATTAGCAGGTTGAGCTGCAGCTAAGATTAAAAGTGGTACAGAAAGCCCTTATCGGCGGGGGGCTGTGATTTTTTAGATTCTTTTTAAGTAAACAAATTAAATGCGATAAACTCACAAATTGAATTTTGTAATTTAGTTTACGAGCTAATAATTGTAATTAATTGCATTCTTAATAAAAAACGCAACAAAATCGGATTTATAAATTCGAAAATTCTGCCATAAAATGATTTTACAGACATTT
This sequence comes from Drosophila subobscura, assembly GCF_008121235.1. Lineage (NCBI taxonomy): Eukaryota > Metazoa > Arthropoda > Insecta > Diptera > Drosophilidae > Drosophila > Drosophila subobscura. The sequence continues at coordinate 10,263,249 of NC_048531.1, read as the reverse complement.
TTACATTACATTTTACCTTACATATTAGTTTTATGCATTTCAGCTTTTGATAGAATGTAGCTGTTGAGTTCAATATTATATATCGATAGCTATCGTTGCATGTGTCCTCTGTTATCGGAATCCATTAGGCGGGAAGTTTAAATATGTGTCTCTTTTGTGCCACTTGTGGGTCCATCTAGGAGGAACATGGTTCAATGTGGTTCTTGTAGGAGTTTGCCGAACAATTTGAATTAAACTTTTGACTCATTTACAGGGCCCATCAGTGTATTTACCTCCCACAGCAACACAAAGAACAGATTGGCTACCAGAAGCCACCCACATAAGCCGCCGCCAGGGAGCCACTCAAATTTCCCCGCCCAACTGTCGCCGGCGTCGGCGATTCGCGACAGTCGGTCCGGGGCATCAACTAGCAACCAGCAGCGCCCCACGCTCACGTTTCGAGTTTCCCGATGGATCAGATAGCTTTGATTTCTCATTATTTTCTGATGTTTATATTAACCGAATGCTGGCACAGCTTTACCGACAACAGTGGAAAATTTTCAACAATAGTTGTGGTGGGGGACAGATCATCGTGTGTGAGTGTGTGTGTGGGACATCTTAAACCATCAATCAAGAAGTAAAAAAAGACAAATTTAACTGCTTTTAATTTAATATTAGTTGTTTATTTTTAGCTAATATTCATAATTGGTGCATAATAGAACGCCAAAAGCAACGCAATTGACAAGCGGAGCTTTAGTGGATCCTAGAAAGACCCAAAACGAGAGAGACCGAAACCGAGGGAGCAAGCTGGAGAGTGTGCAGGTAGAAATTAGCCGAAATAAAGAGGTAAGAGAAATGCTAAGTTCATTTCGCAAAAACTTTGGTCAATGCTTTTCTTGCTTTCTTGTTCGTTGTTTAAACTATTGTCCAAACCGTAGCCTAAGCAAACATCATCCATTAAAAGCCCACATCAATATTTGCTTCCTGTTTTCGGCTACTATTCATAATTGGTTCATAATTGAAGGCCAACAAAGATTGTCCAACAAAACCAAGCTTTTAAAAGTCTCTCCTGGAACGAAACCCATAACGGAAGAGCGGAAGACTGGAGAGAGAACAAACGGAGTGAACTCTGGTGGAGAGAGTCACGTGAAATGAATGCAAATTCGGCAGCTGTCTGCCTTCCCCAGCGTGCAGAATCTAATAAATGAAAAGAACGTTGGAAATAATGCTAAGATAAACAGCTGCATGGTTAATATGTTAACTAATTCCGCAAGAACATTGCATTTCAACGCCCTCGCAAATAGTCACGCGGAAGAGATGTTCTTCTCTCTCGCGATCTTTCTCTCGTCCACGCCCTTGCTCTCTCTCACTCTCTCTCTTCATCTTTTCGCACCGGCCGGCTTACACACACACGCACACCTGCAACAAGCCTCTCTCGGCACAGCACCAAAGCGGGCGAAAGAATAAGCAGACACCAAAACGGGCGACGGAATATTCGGTTCCCAAAGCTGGAACAGCGGAAGAGAGTGCAAAGCTGGCAAAATAAATGAGCGGACGGCGGTGGGCAGAGAGAGCGCCAAAGCGTCGCAGAGTGTGGCGTGTGTATAAAAGCAGCGCTGCCACTCACTGGGACTCAGTTGCGTGCAATCGTTGCAGTTGATCGATCGGTTCAGTGTGTTGGCATCCCAGTGAGAGAGGGAGATAGGATAGTGAGCGTGTGAGAGCGAGAGCGAACCCCAGCCCGATTTCCAATTAGCCAGCCAGCCATCCAGCCAGCCTGAAGTTTTTGACTGCAACTTGAGGTAAGGATTCCAAAGAGTGTGTGAAGGTGTCCCATTGCCAGGAGGTCAGTTTTCGGGCACTCCGACTGCGCGCAGTGATGTAATTTACGCACAATCGAAAAAAGGTTTACCCTTGCCAAAAATTGGAAAACATTTTTCGAACTCCGCCGAATCGGAAATCGGAAAGCCGAAACGCGTTCGTGTCGAGTCGGTTCTAAATATAGAATCGCGTATATTGTTTTTGGCTCCGATGTGATTGATTTGTGGGTCAATTGATTCGAAGACGAATCAGTTTTGAACTCGTTTCGCACCCTCACAGTCCTCGCCGGCCACTCGACTCGAATCATTCGCAAGCAAATATGTGAAGGACAACGACGTGTGTGGACCGACAGATCGACTAGAGCCAGAACCCTCTTCGAACTGCATAATATAGAATATTATAGAATCGAATCGAATCGAATTGAATCGACCGAGTGTTGTCCCCCGTCGTCGACTGTGGAGTGCGTGAACGAATTTCGAAGCGTGAGGTACTCGAATCGGACAATCTGAACCAAAGTGAACTGAAACCAAGATCCCAGATCCCTGACACTATTTCCCCCACTCGATTCTCCATTCAATCAACATCTGGCTGATCTGAGTGCACACCCTCCTCCTTATATAACCCCAATTGGTACCTTTCCGAAACAAAAATGAAAAATAGAAATACTTGAATTTCCGAAATGCTTTAACAGATAATTGAATGTGACTGCCATGCGTTATCGCCAATCGAGTCTGTATACTATATTTAGGTGCCGTTTGAGGTCCCCAGACTTGTGGTAAATGCCAGTGATAAGGTGCTCTCTAATCTCTAATCGGTCCCAGTAAATTGTCCATCTGGACAGTCGGATTTCAGTTCGCACGTGAATTGAAATATCGCTCAGCTCAGGTGTTCAGGTCCTTGACCCATTAAGATCCGAAAGATGGCGTTTCCCATGGATTGGATAATCTTTGAACAATTTTCTTGGCGATTCTCTTCAATTTGTGACCTTTTCCTACGAACAAATTCGAATTGGTTGCCAAAGTGACAGATAAAAGAGCCAAAATAGATCAGAAAATCGAAATTTAATTAAATCATGACACCGAAACACTTTCATCTGCTTTCTCCACCCCCCGATGGTCAGGGGGGGGACCAAATTAAATTCAATTAGAGCCAACATGGCAACAAGTGTGAAAGAGCCAGCAATACAGGCTCGGACGGATCAAACGAGTGCGGGACGGACACAGATAACGCCGAAAAGTCAAATCGATTGTTGCAATTTGAGACACAGAGAATCGAATCGACAAATTGCAGCGGAAGAGCGGCGGCCAATCAGCCATTACTGTGTGGGAGGGGGACGGGAGCGGGGGCAGGAAACTTGGTGACTGACTGGGCGCCCTGCCAAAATCTGCCAACGAAGCATGGCAAAGGCAGAGATCTGGTACTTGGGGGGAATCAATCGAAAACTGGTTTACGTTCCACATGGCATCCACAGGAGGAACCCTCATCCCATCCCATCCTCAAGACTGCCCACGTTTCATTATTTTATTTATCCGACACATGAAACAAAAAAAAACCAACCAACTAAAAACTGTCGACTACAATGGATAAAAGGGGCGTCTGCCAGCTGCGTTCTTCCAGCAGCGCCAACGCCCCAAAGATTTTGAGCTTGCCTCAGCAATCCGAGAAGCATCGGGCTTGCTGGGGTGCCAGTCTCTTTGATGTGCGTGGGTGTGTTGGTGCCTGTGCCATGTCTGTGGCAGACAATCAATGCATTTCCGCTCTCATCCATAGGAAAATACTTGATACACATATCTATCTGTAACATACACTTATTGCCGTATTATGGTAATTATATTTTCTGTCAACTGTTGCCATGAGCGAACTTGAATGATTTATTTGTATTTGCATGGTCTTGAAAAAGATCCATATACAGAGGAGGCAAGTACCCAACTTATTTACGTATCTCAAGGCAGTCCATACCAATTTTATATTTAAAATAAAACAATGAAAGTACCTCCAGAACGTGTGCAGAATCTTCTAGTCACATTTCTTATCAGTATTTACGATCAGTGTATGTTTCCCTTATCACTCACGCATTTCTGACCCACTTCAGTGTCAGAAGCAGCACAAACATTTATCAGGTAGTTTTCACCTTATCTAACGATTAGGAACTTCCACAAACATAAACAGAATTTGTGACAGATAGTGGAAATTTAAATTACAAAATATTTCACAACGTAGCGAAACTCGATCGAATCTGATCATTTAATTGGTTTTTTTTTGTACAGGGAATTGCATTGAGTTAGCGCAGAAATGGCCGACGAAGCACAAGCACCACCTGCTGAGGGCGCCCCACCAGCCGAGGGCGCTCCACCAGCCGAGGGCGAGGCTCCTCCACCAGCTGAGGGCGAGGCCGCACCACCAGCCGAGGGCGAGGCCGCACCACCAGCCGAACCCGCCGAGCCCGCTGAGCCCATCAAGCACAGCTACACCTTGTTCTACTTCAACGTGAAGGCTCTGGCCGAACCTCTTCGCTATCTGTTCGCCTATGGCGCCTTGGAGTACGAGGATGTGCGCGTCACACGCGACGAATGGCCAGCCCTGAAGCCGAGTAAGTACTTATTTTTTGATGGGAAAGAAGTTTAGTAATCCTGATCCTTCCACAGCCATGCCCATGGGCCAGATGCCCGTGCTGGAGGTGGATGGAAAGCGTGTGCACCAGAGCATCTCGATGGCCCGATTCTTGGCCAAGACCGTGGGCCTGTGCGGTGCCACTCCGTGGGAGGATCTGCAGATCGACATTGTTGTTGACACCATCAACGACTTCCGTCTAAGTAGCGAGCAATGTGTGCCCCAGTTTCATGTTCAGTGTCCTTGATTAACTCTTGAATTTTTAATGTATAGAAATTGCAGTCGTCTCGTACGAGCCGGAGGACGAGATCAAGGAGAAGAAGTTGGTCACCCTGAATGCCGAGGTCATTCCATTCTATCTGGAGAAGTTGGAGCAGACCGTCAAGGACAACGACGGCCACTTGGCCTTGGCCAAGGTTCGTACTTGTTCGAATTACACGAGTCTTCATGTCCCATTTGATTTCCATTCTTTAGTTGACTTGGGCCGATGTCTACTTTGCCGGCATCACCGACTACATGAACTACATGGTGAAGCGCGATCTGCTGGAGCCGTACCCGGCTCTGCGTGGCGTGGTCGATGCCATCAATGCCCTGGAGCCGATAAAGGCTTGGATTGAGAAGCGTCCCGTCACCGAGGTCTAAGCGGGCCCCAACGATGTTCGGAGGAAGGAAAAACATTGCACAACAACACACCACAACACACAAAATACACACACACACACACACACATTTTGCACATATTTGCACAGATTTTGTTCCTTTTTGGCTTAGGATGGGATCCAATGGGATCCGCTGAGCAGGCGGTACTTCGCACGGGGTTACGTTCGAAACTAAAGATTCGTTGGGCCGCAGTTCTTTTTGGCACATGGCACTACGGATAATTCGTAATTGCTTAATTTTTTCTGTTATAATTCTCTTTGCATGACGCTATATCTATATCTATTTGGATCCTCCACGGATCGACTTTCGTTCGCTTAATCATAATGAAAATGATAATACTTATTGCACAGTCTATAATATTTCTGCTTACCTTCTAGGACATACGCATCCATACAAGCGCCTACTCTAAGACTACTTCTAGAATCTATAACGTGAACTTATCTTTTAGACCTACTCTACTCTATTCTATTGTATGCTATCTAACCGCGAACAGCTCAAAGGCCAATTGAAAAATATTTAAATAACTACAGCGAAAGCTCAGCAACAATTACAATTGCACATCGATTGTTCCATTCACTTGAACATTTTGGTTACACACATCACACACTTTTAGTCAGCCCCAGGAATTTTCTTCGTCTTGATCCTGTTCAGATCCCTCTCTAAAGAAATCGATAAAAGACTCAAACAAATAGAACCGGATACCTTCAAAATTATAATCAAGCTAAATCATTTTCAATAATTGGAACCCAAACAGACACCAACTGCCACGTTCTTATTTTTGTTTAATTTTTTACACGAAATGCACACGCACTTTTGCAATTTTGTAATTGCCATATTAAATATTTAGCACCAGAAACACCTAAATAAACAAAACACCAAAAAAAGAAAGGAATGAGCACTTTGAAAGCACGAGATTTCGTTTTATTTCATTGCGAAGGAGCTACTTTGTGTGGGATTTGATGGGCGAGAACTTTCAACTTAAGATCTATCATATAACTCGATTCAGTGCTCTGCACAACAAGTGGTTCAACAATATATTACATAAAACTAGATAAATGCACAGTTTCGTTTCAAAGGCAATCCTTAGGATATTTATCACTCGTGCTTCCAGTGGGGTGCACGCTTCTCTATGAAGCTAGCGATGCCCTCTTGGCAATCGCCCAGCTGCAGGTTCTCTTCCATTTTCTGGCCCGCAGCCGAATAGGCCTCTTTTAGAGACATGGCCAGCTGCTTGTAGTAGAACTCCTTGCCGAGGCTAATGACGGCCCGACTCTTCGCATTGATGGCACCAGTTATCTCATCGATCTCCCGGTCAAGATCCTCCGCTGGTACCGCCCTGGACACCATGCCAGAAATGTACGCCTCTTCTCCAGTAACTGGCAGACCAGTCATCAGCATGTACGCCGACTTGGGACGCGACATCACACGGCCAATGGCCACACCGGGAGTCGAGCAGAATACGCCTACGCCAGCGCTGTGGAGATGCACGGATTAGTTTACATGTTCAATAGAATATTGAATTTCTCGCCTACCCCGGCGTGGAGAACTTGCTGGTTTTGGAGCAAACCACAATGTCGCACGAGACCACAAGCTGACAGCCAGCAGCAGCCGCATAACCATTCACCTTGCCTATCACCGGCACGGGGAGCAGCTGTATGTCGCGTATGATGTCGGTGAGCTTCTGGAAGACATTCCTCTGTATCTCCGGGTTGCCGTGCAGCTCCTTGAGGTTGTGGCCGGCTGACCAGATTTTGCCAGTAGCCGAGAGCACGACACTACGCAGTTTCACATCATCCTTGTCCTTCACCAGTGCGTTCTGTAGTGCGCACATCATGTCCATCGATAGAGAATTAAGGGTGCGAGGATGATTCAGTGTAATCTCTCGCACACCATTCGCCTCCTTGACTAGCACCAGCTCTGCTGCATCGCTGCTGACAAGCCGAAGGGCCTGTCCATAAGCACTTGTTGCATATCTGACGGTTTTTAGAGAATTTTGTAATTTACAGAACATGGTTGGTTTGGATTTCAGTGATGGAAAGTTCTTTCGTTTTCTGCAAAGGTGCTGTTAGGAGCCACAATACAATAACATTGTTTGGTTCCGGTTCCTGAACCAGAAAACAAATACCGGAAAATACCAAATTCAAACGAGCCAACTCGGTGCATTAATAGCCAAAAACAATACAAATATCCATACTACCAGTTGAAAGGCAAGAAGTGGTCCAATCGCGCCAAATTATCCGGTCTGCAAAAACGCTAAAAAAATAGCAACAGTGTAATAACAAGTTCGGCTCCGGTTCCTGAACCAGAAAATGAATATCAGAAAATAACATATTTTGTCTTAACTTTGTTTAATCATATCAATCATACAAAAATTAGACCTTTAAATTCGTCTTCTTATAAACAATTGATTCATCAATCGGCTAAAAGTATATTTGAAGCGCTGAAAGTCCAAGCTAACTAGCAATATATCGACAAATATCAAAATCTATGTTTCCAATCAAACACCATTAAGGTGAAAGATATCGTGGTAATATGTAATGGCAATCAAATAAGAGGGATGCTTCTACAAGAATAATGTAAAAAGAGTATTGTTTCACTGAATGTGTTTACATGTTTAAACCGAGCGGGCTAGGTGGGCTAAGTTCGATAACTGACACATCCCCCTCGGTATATTTCATCACTTTTGGTATAATACTGCATATTTCTGAGCGTCAGACGGTATATTTTATTGACAAATCTGTGGGTCACACCATCCCTAGCGTGTGTTGCTTCTTGGTTGAAAAATATAATTAAAAATTTATTCTAACTACTGGGATATTCTGCAACACGAGGTGAGTTAGTGTCCTGTCCAGTACAGCGGCTAGTTAGTTAGCCGGAAAATGTGTTTTCAATCAAATATCCCCCCGAATTCGAGGAAAAACGCAGTTTGAAAAAGCGCGTCATGTTCTGAAACCGAGTGAAATGCGTTAGAATCTAGTCGAATTCGGAGTGGTTTGAATAATCTAATAATACTCGCAAGTTAGTAACTAATTTTCTTCAACACATTTTCCCCTGTGCTAGGCCCAAGCACCAAACACAAACACCAGCACATATACAGAGTCTCGCGCGGCAGCGGTGGCGGCATCAAAAATACCGAAGAAGCACAAAAAAGAAAAATTTGCAAGGTGTGTGTGTGTGTTTGTGTGACGTCGAGGACCGAATCGAGTCTTTGCCTTGGTGCGTGCGCTCTAGTAGGGACACACACTGTGCGAGTATTAGTGTATCCTTTGGCATTTCTGAGAGCTTGGTTGGAGTGACACGAGCGCGAGCAGAGCGAAAAGCGTACGCTTCTACCAAAAAATAATAAACAAGTGCAGCGTAAAGCGGCGTGAAACAGGAAACCCCAATAGCCAAGCCGCACTCTGCAATGGAGAAGAGAATAGAGCTGGAGCGGCGAGCACGGAAGGCGAACCAGGTGAGTTAGTTGTGTGGTTGTAGGCGAAAACCGCGCAAAAATCCTTTGCATTTTGTGATTACACAAATTTTCATTCAAATTCCCTTTTCCGTGTCCGTCTCTGTGATTGTGTTTGTCCTATGTGTATGTGTGTATGGGAGTGCAGCGGCAGCGCGGGGCAGTTACATTAACTACGCCATCATGTAAATCTAGTTTCAATTTGTGTCGATGTCGCCGTCGCCCGACTCGACGCCATATAAAAATGATAGCTGGAAGAAGAAGAAGCAGCAGAAGCGGCATCCATCGTCAACAACGAGCAGGCGAACGAAAAAATTGATCGCCATAAGCAAATTCTACACACATGAGATTGTCGTGTGTGTACGTATGTAGGTACTTATGTATGTGATGCCGGACAGTGTTGCCATGTGCGCGCAATTTTGCGCCTTGGCTTTTGTTCAAAACTGCACCTTTCCTTTCCTTTACAATTACCAATTATTTCGTGTAATAGGAAGAAAACCTAGAAAGCATGAGTGCATGTGTGTGTCTACATCTACTCTATGTGTATCTGTATGTATGCAAATCAGTGGCGCCGATCGTGTGTGTGCACCTGAAGTTCGGTAGTCTAGACAGCTGGCAATGCTGGTACTGCTGCTTGTTGTTGCTCTCTGGCTCTGGCTTTTCGTGTTGTTGTTGCTATTGTGTTCTGCCGGCCTTCAATTGTGACAAACACTTCAGCAAGAGACTGTGTGTGTGTGTACGTGGTGCATGTTGTAATTTCAGGTTATTTGATACCAAAATGTATCTATAACAACATTATAGCGCGCATCATCCATACGCAAGAACCAACCACACACACACACACATGCCCAAATACGCACAAAAGACACACAGTCACATACATAAGTACATGCACACGCCAAGAAACGTATGCACAAAATAATCGACACATTCTAGCATTTGACATGGATGGCAGGCAGGCATACACATATTGACTGCGCAGTCATAATACTTTTATGCTCGAAGCTGTCTCCTCCTCTCTTGTCCACTTCGCAAATCCGGCTGTCGCCGCTCTCTATTCCATGTTTACACCTGCATGCCGCATGGCTTTCTCGCTCCAGCCTGCACCACAAGAAAGACAAAGTCTGGTCTGTTGTCCGTTTGACTTTTTGCTGCTCATTAATAAACATGCGCTCTGGCAAGCCTACTCAATCAGTGGACGCCCTCCCACACCCACCCCACCCAACGACTGCAGCCCAGTGGCTACCACTACATACATCACGCAAAAATAGCAGCGACGTATACACACATACTAATCTGTGGCAAAAGCAAGGCTTGAAGCTAGGGAGCTGGAGATGTCATTTAGCTACGTAACAGCTGGGGAACCAACATAACGAAACGGACAGAAGACATAGGCTTTAGTACTGCTTTGGCTAATCTCGATTGAGAGGCTCAGCCGCAGCTACTACAATCTAACAAATGCGTATTCTCTGCTTATCAATCAGAGCCACAGGGCAGGAAAATCTAAACGCTTATCGCGCGCTCATCACAGCCTCTTGCAGAGGCGCAACAACTACATACTACGTCACTGCCAAACATGTTGTGGCCGCTGTTGCCTTCTCGTTCCCCAGCCTCCCCTACGTTTAAATCCATTTGTTTGTCATGATATCAGCATTTTGTTTGCTCTTTGCGCATTCTGTTTTGCGGCGTGCACGCTCGCACTCACACACTCGCACGTACAGACATACACACACAAACACACACGCATGCCAGATATGTTACATAAACGCGCGTTGCCACTTTTCTGCCTCTTCGGGTTGTCGCCCTGATGCGCAATTTGTTGAAAAATGTTTCTCGCAGCACTCCCAAATGTTTACCAATTCTTTTGGCAGTAACGCCAATTAGTGCAATATGCAGGTGACGGAAAATTTGCATTTAAAAAAAATTCTCTGCGTTTGATCGATTTTTGCGTATGTATTGTTCTTCATTTTTTTTTTCCTGCGTTTGCTCTGCTCACGTTTACACAGACATGGCGTCGCTACTGAAATGTAGAGTTGCCGCTGCTAGGCAATCGATGTTCTTCTATCGATACAGGGTTTTAATTTATTCGAATAGACACATCGATGAAAATGCAAGTTTTTAGATGTTTGAACCAAAAAACTACTTATGTATAAATCCTCTTCGAATTTTCTAATCAAAACTGAATGTATTCTGCTTCTTGCGTTAATTAATGTGCGATTCAGGAGTTAAATAGTCGTTTTATCTGTGTATATCGCTCTATCGATAGTCCAATATGAAGAATGTTTGTTCTAACTGTTATTTGTAACTCTCTTTCCGGGACCACAGATCACAGAGCTGAACCTGGACAACTGCCGCAGTACAAGCATTGTTGGCTTTACAGATGAGTACACCGCCTTAGAATCACTGAGTTTGATCAACGTGGGCCTCACCACACTGAAAGGTTTCCCCAAATTGCCCAATCTGAAGAAGCTGGAACTATCCGACAATAGGATTTCGAGCGGCCTCAACTATCTGACCACCAGCCCCAAACTTCAGTATCTGAATTTGTCTGGGAATAAAATAAAGGACCTGGAAACATTAAAGCCCTTGCAGGAGTTCAAAAACCTGGCGGTACTGGATCTGTTTAATAACGATGCCACCCAAGTGGATAACTATCGGGAGAAGATATTTAAGATGTTGCCATCGTTGAACTTTTTGGATGGGTAAGCGTCTTCATACTGTCTCCCATGTGCATTAATAATTAACTAACCAAATTCCATACTTTCTTGCAGTTTCGATTGTAATGACGAGGAGGCGCAGTCGGAGGGAGAAGACGATGAAGAGGTCAACGGCAATGATTCCGAGGAAGAAGGTTTGTTTATAGCTATGTTTATGCATAAGAAAGTGTGGGGAGATTTCTGATTTAACATCAAGATCAATTGTTTTCATTGTCCGGCTTTAGTCTGTGTTATGCTAAATTATTATGTCAAAAAAGGGTGTGCCCTAGTCTAGAACCGATTTCGGGTTCTTCCATCTGTTTCAAAAAACGCATCTCAACCTCAGCTTCTGTCGCCTTTCAGATAAGCGCAATGCCTTCTGTCTGAATGGGTTAGAAATCGATTTAGACGAGCTCGAGGAGCTGGAGCAGCGCGTAAAGGCGAAAAAGAGTTTGCAGGAAAGACCAACAGCGCCCGCAGTGGACACTGACGTAGACGAATTAGACGAATATTTAAAAGAGTTGCAGCTGAGAGAATCGAAAGCGGCAACAGACCAACAATCTGTGATAGAGGCAGACCCTGCAGCAAGCCAACAACCACCAAATAGAAACCCAAACATAAATTTCGCAATTCTACTCTATTGGTTTTTAGCAATTTTAAATCTGGCCAATGCAACATATTGTAAGCATTGCCTACCCATATTTATTTTGAATTACAATTTTCCTTGTATTGCTTGTTGCATTGCAGTTTCGACAGAGGATGGCGACAGCGATGACACTGATGAGGATGGGGACAATGGCGAGGTCTCTCTGTCGGAGGTGTACAATGATGACTTGGAGGAGGACAATTCCGACTGGGAGGAGGGCGAGGGTGGAGGCGACGATGACGAGGAGGACTCTGACATCGATGATGCCGATGGCGAGGCAAATGAATCGACCGCCTCACTGAATGCCTCCAAGAAGGAACCCGAAAACAACACAGGTGAGTGAAGTGAAGTGCTGCAAAAGCCTTTGGCTGCCAACAGTCTATTCATTCTTGAATTCTCTTTACACTTTACAGATGAATCGGAAGCCAGGGGCAAGAAGAGAAAGCACGACGGCTAAGCTCTGGCTTGATCTACTGCTGTATCATCTTTGGACGTTTTAAATTTAAATATACACACACCGACACTGACATATACACACGGCAACACACATCATGTTTTGATAGAAAAAAGATGACTAAACACAGTTAGGACCCCCACATTTGTTTCTTTAAAATGTAAGCTAACAAGATCGAAAACTGACACAAAACAGACACAGAAGAATAATGAAATGGAGAACGTACTAATCAAAAAAAACAAATTAAGAGATAAGTTTAAGCGAACACTAAGAACTGCGTAGTGGAAACCAGCAACAAACAAACAAACAAGCACACACACACATTACATTATTATAGCCTCATCCGAAGCGAAGCCTGGTTCCAGCTGGAGAAGTTGTAAAATTGCCTAGCATTAAGTTGCAAAATGTATAACTATGAACTATGTACAATTTGTCGGATCGAGTCGAGTCGATCCTCTCCCATCTAGCGTTTCAACAAACAACACAAAGCAAAAGCCCAATTGCATGCATCATCTAAACAATTATGACGTGTTTTTTTTTATTATTTGCTTTTCCAATGTTTTGCAGTCTACCCATTCACTGCTAAGAACTTTTAACTAACTCTTAAGTCATTCCTTCTTTGAATGTGGATAAGTTAAGCGATATCTACTTTCCCTTCCCGATTCGCGGATGAGCGAACGCAAGTCCGACCCACATTTTAGAGCATTTCATTGTTATCCATCTCTTACCTTACCCTTACCCTATATGTATCCATAATTATATATCTCTCTATACACGCCCGCCACACATACTGTTAAGTGAAACGTAATTTTTTCATTGAATGAGGCACGTAAAACTAAAGGCATGTGTTTTAGGACGGGACGGAACTTTCTTTTAAATAAACACGTACGAGTATGCAACAATTACAATTAACGAAGGGCCCACATTTATTTAGCCATAATCCATTCGAAATGTACATACATTTCTCAGATGTGTTTTGTACAATCCTCCCCCCCGACCCGGACCCATATATTGAAATACATAAACTAAAGAATTTTAATCCGCATTTCGTTTATTTCGATTGTTATTTGATTCAATTTAACGTAATATCGATTGTTGCGCGCGAATACATCGCAACGAAGTTGCTGCGGTGTGACCGTATTCGGATCGTGAATATATGGCATCTCTGTTTTAAAAAGATCGGCAACTCTGATCGCTGGCGCAAACACAATCAAACCGAGCAAGCGTCGCAAATTTAATTTTTAATGTAACAATTCCGAACGAATAATAAAATGTCTGCAGATATTGTAAACCAATTGAAAGGCACTCGATCCGACGTTAAGGCAGCCGCCACGACAATTGAGTGGAAATTCAGGGAGTTCAGCAAGGGCATCGGGACAAACGACGCCTATCCCATCAGGTTCGAGTTGAGAGTGCTGCGCCAGCTGTGTTTGTCCCTGAAGGACAATCAGCACCAGCATGCCGACCTCTACTGCGACATTGTGGCCACCATGCTGCCACACATGGAGCCCTACGAGGAGAAGCCGAACCTGTGGGAAGCTCATCTAACGAGCCTGCGCTACATACACCATGGGCTGTCTCAGGAGGTGAGTGGAGGAACGCAACCAAATGCTGCAAGCGGGCTAGCTAATTGTACGAGTGTTTTGCAGAAAACCGAGAAAGAATGCCAGAAAATGTACGGCCTCATCCGATCGCAGCGCTGCCGCCTGCAGGAGGAGGGAGACTTCAAGTTTTATTTGGACATCCATCTGACGCACTTCAACTTCATCCATTTGCAAATGCAGAAGCAAACGTTGCCTCTCGCAGCCACAGATCAACTCTATTACGCCTTAGAGTCATTGGGTGTCCTGTTCGACACCATGCGCCAACAGAAAGTGGCAAAGAATGCGGCACTTCTGGTCCAGCTGAACGAGTCTCTGTTCATGAAGCGAAGCAAAGGCTTTCTAAGATCTCTGAGCGCACTGCCGTTTGAGTACACGATGAAAATGTACGAGCCGCTGCTCAAGCTCCTGAGCTGCAGCTGGGGCATGCCCAGCTCTGAGCTGAGTAATCAATTCTCTGAGCATCTGGGACTCGTTCTGGCATTAGTCCACATTGACAGCTTTTCCACAGAGGCGCCGCTCCAGCAGCAACTGGCACTGCAGCTGCTGCGCATTTGTCGCGACCTGTACAGGAACATTTCGCCGCAGAGCTACGCCATCCAGCTGCTCTACTACTACGTCAAGCTGCTGTACGTGCGCGAGGCTACGCCGGACTTTAAGCGCACCTACATCGATCTGTGCAATAAGTTCGTGGCCTTCTTCGAGCACAAGGGCGCGACGCACGGCAAAGAGCAGTGGTTCATGGACCTGCTGGTGTTCTTCCAGCGCCTGCAGACGCTGCTGCTTCCGAGCAGCAGCAAGGAAGAATGTCCTTTTGTCTTGTTTTGGCAGCAGCTTGAGGGCGAAGGCAGTCCCAAGGCATACAGCGCGCACTTTCAGCTGCTGTACGGCTGCCTCGCGGTGGCGGTGAGCGTGGTGAGGAGTCCGCTGGGCACCAGCTGCACCAATGAGGCCTGCAAGAGCATACGCAGGCATTGTCTCCTCTCTTTCGGCATGTGCGCCCTGGAAGCCTTCAACAACTGGCAGCAGACGACGGAACAGAAGGCGGACACAGTAAGTCTCCCCCCAAGCTGAAAAAACCGCTTAACTAATGAGATTTTTCCACAGTCAACACACAATGCTCTGCTGAACATTCTGGTCTACACCGTAGACGTGGCCAAGAGCACAAAGTGTCTGGGTCCCGCCGCTCCGGAGATAATCAGGCTTGTGCGCCAACTGGCGCTCGTGCTCGAGAAGGTGGCGTCTCCCGAGCAAATTTCCCTACTGCAGCACCTACTGGAGCCCCTGCAAAGTCTGCGGCCGCTCATCGCCATCAACGATATGCACTATCTGCTGCGGCGCATCTACAAAGCCAGTGCCCACTGCCAGAGCTCTGACATGGCCAGCCGCCTGCAGTCCAGCTACATTGCTGCCCAAACGAATCCCTCGCGACTGCACTCACTGCTCTGCGTCCACTACCACAACCCAAAGAACTCAGAGAAGTGCGTCTACGAGTGGCACGAGTCCAGCCCGCTGCCCAGTCCCCTGACCCCCGCCGAGAAGAACCAGCTCTACGATGTGGATCTGTTGGCCGTGCTGCACTTCTTGAAAGCGCCGCCACTGTCTCTGTTGCAGTCCCTATTCCGCTATCGTCGCCACGACTACCACCTGGTACTCCTCGCACGCAAGATGCGCGCCGAAAGCACGATGCTGCGTCAGTGCGAGCAACTGCGCTCCAAGCTGCAAAGCACGGCCCTCAAGCAGCCGCTCACTCGCATGCAAGAGCTGGCCATGGGCCATGCCAGTGTCAGTGTGCTGCTGGAGGCATTGGAGGCACAGAAGACGAAAGTCTCGATCAAGGAGACGGCCGAGAACAGCCTGGAGGCGTTCATCGTAAATAACAACCTGCTGGAGCTCAACATAAAGCGGGAGCATCGCCTCGTGGAGTTGGCCACTGCGGCCATCGCTGGCTTTGCAGCCTTCTTCCAGCGGGCTGACCAAGAGCCGCTCGACTGCGACGAGACGCCCATCGACTGGGAAGCCCTGATCGACGATGCAGTTACCGCAGCCATGGCTCTGTCCAGCATGGGCTACACGGCGCAGGCCGATGATGCCTGGCTGCTGTTGCTTAATATTGGGCGAATGCTGGACGAGAGATTCACCTACCTGCGCGCCCTGACACACTTTCTGGCACAGGACTATCTGAATCCCAACCAGCAGCTGCAACTCTCCGAAGAGGTGGACCGAGCACAGGAGCTGCTCGACGATCTGTGGCCGCAGCTGAAAGACGGACACTTCTACAAGCGCCACCACACCATAGTGATGCTCTGCCTCTGCCACATGGCCAGCTACCATGCCCGCCAGGACTGTCTGTGCCACGCCCAGCTGCTGTTGCTGCAGGCGGAGCAGCTGCGCGCCGAGTTCGATGAGCGGCTGGGCAAATGCGACATTGTGCTGATCACCGTGCAGACAGTGCGCTTTCGATTGGAGTATCAACGGAAGAAGCGGAGCAGCGGTCTGCCCAGAATGCCAGCGCCCCTGCGACAGCTGGACACGCTGGCCGACAGCGTGCGCAACTTCTATGGTCTGTCCAGCGTGGACATGGGAGCCCTGCAGCTGCTGCTGGCCGACCTGGTGCGGGAGAGCACGGAGTGTGCGGCCAATCGGCTGACGGAGCGGCTCGGCTTCACCGGCCTCATGCTTAACATGGTGCTGCAATCGGGAATGGCACTGCGGGCCATCGAGGTGTTGATTTCGTGGCTCTGGATGAACCTGCAGATGGAGTACCTGGACAAGGCAGAGTCCAAGCTGCGCCTATTGGATCATTTACTCGCCATCAAGCCGCTCTCGGCAACGCTGCAGGAGCAGCCATCGACCCAAGGAGTCCTCGCAATCACCGCCAAAGAAGATCTCAAGTCGAATGCGATCAGCGAGCTGACCAGCAACATGCTGCTCATGCAGCTGGTGGAGCCGATTCGGAAGCAGAACCAGCTGGACATAGCCACGCCCAAGTTTCCGGCCATCCGCGATTCAAGTCCCAGCAGCCTGCAGCTGCAGCGCTATGTGAGCATGCACGAGGCGCCGCCCCATCTCCGGGACAGCATGCATCTGCAGAGCATCTACTTCATCGTGGGCTGTCTCCATGCACGCCTCAGCTTCTTGAAGAGGGACAACGATCAGCTGGATGACTTCTATGTGCGGGCAGGCAGTTGGCTGCAGGAGGATTCTGCACGCACCGCCACACTGGGCTCCATGCGCTTCGTGCAGGAGCTCTACCACGTCAACTATCTGCGCTACAGAAAGAAGCACAAGGAGGCCATACGCCACGCGGAGGCAGGTCTCATGTTAAAGCGCCAGACGGCTGACATAAACTATGGCTTCAACTTCATGTCGCAGCTGAAGACGGTCCGAGTGGAGCAGCGGCCCGTGGGCAAAGAGAAGATGAAGACGCTCAGGCGAGCCCTCGCCTTCAACACTTCGCCAGATGTTAGGGGCATGAAAGCTCTTGTGGAGACGGTGGCCAAGGCAAAAGCATCGGCTAAAAAGACGCCGAGGTTCAAGATTTACACCGAACTGGAATTACGCCCGCCCATTGGCGGCAGCAGCAGCAGTAGCAGCAAGAGCGGCAATGAGAATACGCCACCATCGGATCATGTGGATTTGAATGCCTGCCAGGCGATCGAGATAAGCGATGAAGAGTCCGCCTTCGTTCCAGCCTCGATTTCCGCTCCACTCAAACGATCCCAATCGGTGCCAGTCAAAGCCACAACGCAGAGGACACGCTCTGCCAGAGCTCGCAGCCAACTGAAAGCAGTGGAGATTATCGAACTGGACGATACCATAAGTGAGACGACCCCGCCGATTACGGCGGCAGCCACAGTGAAGCGCTATCCGACCACAGATGCGAGGAGCACTCGTGCCCGCAACCGCCAAGCCGAGGAAACGCCAGCGACCACGAGAGGACGACCACGTGGCAAAGTGGCGGCGGAGTCGGCACCCCAGCAGGAGACAGTCAGCCTAAGACGGCGACAAAGGAACTGATTAAGGATAACAAGTGCATAGGTTTAGGTTAATAGTTTTGTCCATTTTTGCGTGTTCTTAATCCATTTTATTCTGTATTTATAAACGTTATTGCAAGGAGACCATCGAGCCTCCAGAGAATGTGCGAACTCTCATCATTCCTGCAGCACAGGCAGCAGCGAGCTCTTGCAGATGTCCTTGACCCACTGGCCAAACTGTATCCGATCCTGTCCGTGGTCCCTCCTCGAACTCTCCCACATAGCGATTTCCGTTTGCTGAACACACACACAGGCGGAACAGATGGATCAACGAGGAGCCTAGTGGGTTTGTGTTTTGTTTGAGGACTCACCCGAGAAGAGGACGCCCCGCCCGTGCATGGCATCCTGTAGCCATTCCCCCACATAGATGCGTCCGTCCGCATACCAGTGAATGCCGCGTCCATGCCGCTTGTTCATCTGCCACTGGCCAAAGTAGACGGATCCATCGTCGTAGTATTGCTTGCCCTCGCCGCTGCGCCTGTCCTGACGCCACTGGCCCACATAGAGGCGATGCACCTGACCACCGGGGGACTCCCGCCGCATGGTTCCGTATCCATGACGCTGGCCCCGCTGCCACTCTCCCTCGTACACCAAGCCGCGACCGCTCGACTTTACCCCGTAGCCGTGGTGTTGATTCCTCAGCCACTTGCCCTGATAGCGGCCATGCCCACCGGCAGGATAGCGCAGGCAACGAACGCCACTTCCGCCACCAGCATGGCACGACATGTTGCAGACAACTAACTGAGAACCAGACTGTCATCTGTTCTGCTCTGTTATGTTCTTCCGTGTCTGTCCTAGGGTGTGGATCGAAGTCGTGCGTGCGGTGTCCCTTTTCTAATCAACCCCAGCCATGATTCCTGGTTCCCCCATCCAACGGCGCTTGTTAGCTAGTGCCGCCAGTCGCTCCTGGCACGCAAACCCAACGAGCCGAAGGAGGTCAGGCATACAAATTCGCTTGCTTTGGTTAAGTTGATGTAGAAAAAAATCGTTTAATCGTACGTGTATAAATTACAGCGAACATTGCGCTTACATATTGGCCTAACAATATTAAAATATGGGCTAACACGATCGGGTTTTTGGTCCGAATAAGTTGGGCACTTACACACTACGTAGCGTGGAGTGGAGTGGAGGGGCGGGAAGACTGCGCTATGGGTGAGATAATGGGTATGCTATCGCGAACGATGCCATTCCATACCGTTAAAAAATACAATACATTTTATTCGCGTAGCGCTAAGTAGTTACAACAAATACGAGCTAATTTTTGAGGAATATTTAGTCAACACAGTGGTTGAAACTTGAAAGTAGTATTGCTTTAGGGTCGGGTCTACGCTACAATGTGCTGAAGGGCTTGAGCTGAAGGATACATTGCTCGTGGCACAATCCTTTCGAATATATACTCATTCCCATACTGTTCTCGTATAATATAAGTCTACTGCCTTCTGCGTATCACAATTTGCATCAACTACAAATTTACAAAAAATTATTCACTTATTTAGTCTGAGGATTGACGGCGGGGCCTCTGGCCCACTGCCGAAAGTGTCTTTTCTTTTCTTTTTCGTTTTCGTTAAGTTTTCAGCGGAGCATCGCCGTGGAGACTTCCTCGCGTGGTTGATACTGCTAAACGATGTCGCCGGCGGCTCCGTAGTGAAGGCCATTATTGCGATTGTGGTTGTTGTGGTGCTCGAGGTGATCCTGCTCCATCTGCTCCTTGAGAATCTCCAGCTCCCGTATGCCCGAGACCGTCACCTCGTACTTGTGTGTCACCAGAGACCGATAGAAGTGTATGGCAAAAGCCAGGAAGATAATCATCACGGGTATTAGCACCACGCAGGCCGACCAGGCCGCCGGCGGGCTCAGATCATAGAACTTGACCCAACAGAGTATGGCTATCTCCAGCAGGAACAGGATCAGCCCCAGCAGCGTGGAAAATGCCCACGCCGTCTCAATGTACCAGTGCAGGCGCTCGTGCGGCGACTCGTGCACCAGGGAGATGCTGTGCAGATTGCACACCACCTCGATGTTCGGGAGGATGCAGGTGCTGATCATCAGGGCCAGCATATGCACGGCCACCAGCATGGTGGTGCAGATCGCGAAAGCCACTAGCATGCCGGGCGGCACCTTGGTGTCGTGATCCAGTTGCACTTCCACCATGGCCACCTGTGGGGAGCAGAAGACATCGGCGGATTAGTGAGAGTCTTTGATGGATTTCGCTCATAAGAGGATCCCGCTGCTGTGCTCTAGGGCGAGGCGGCAAGGCTGCTCCTATTATTATTATTAGCCATCTTTCTCAACATTTTGGGAAGTGCTGCTGGCGCGAGCAGATTTGTTTATATAATAAGTATCCCATTGGTTTAATTTATCTGATCTGCCCCTCTGCCACCTTCCACCTACGAAGGTGCACACAATGTGGAATATGTATTTAGCAACTAAAACATGCGGAAACAGTGTCGGAAGTAGTGGCTACCTCGTGTTCAAACCAACAACATTTATTTGAAATAATGAATAATAATATTCAATGAATTTAGAGATTGTTAATGCAGATTAATTATTTAGTAATCATATTTTGATTGTATAATCGAATTAGTTGTCGGCCATCTGTGTTCTGTCAGCGATATTTATTCGACGATTGAAAGCTCTACATACCCCCGATTAATGGGTATTCAAACGTACCGAAATATGTACTAGACGCATTCGTGGGCCATGGCTGACGGAATTGTTTGAAAAAGTCAAAGACAGAGGCTATGAATTTAACAAATTTAATTGGTTCTAATTTTTCCCTAGTCAATGTTCATTATGTTCAGACGTTGCACATGAAAATACGGAAAACCATTTTAACTGTGAATATTTCTATCATCATACTCTACTATTATTTTGTTTATTCCTAAGCCTGGGATAGTATTTGACTCAAACCATTGAAATGGAATCAATTACAGCTCGCATGATACAACAAATTCCCATCACATTTGATAAGTTTCTAACGCTCACAGTGTATGCAGAGATCGTTGTGACCCAAGCAACGGTCTAGGAAATTTAGGTTTTCTGCCAGAATCTGTATCTATGGCCCTGCTGTGCATACACATACGATTTATGATCTAATTACGTTTACGTTTCACAACGCAGCCAAGGGACAATTGCCATTTCTTTTCTATAAAATAATCATCTACGAGATGTTCACAACAGTCCGATTGAAATAGCAATTTCCTGACTTTCGAGTAATATAATTAGCTTGATTTGTTTATACTTATATTAATGACTTACCATGGCGAAACCGGAGAGGAGGGCCGATGTCTTGCTGGAGGCCTTCAATTTGGCGCGACTCAGCTGGAGCTTGCGCCAGGAGAGGTAGGTGGGCGAGTGGAGATCCTCGCCGGACTGCGACATGCTGCTGCTGCCGGTGCGGTGCTGGCGCGGCTGAAAGCGATAAGACTGATTCTGTTGGAAGGTGCGATACTGAAATGGTGGCGGTGCTATGGAAGCTGCTAGCCCTGACGGCAACGGCAGTGAACACGGTAACGGCAGGGGCCCAGCTGCCGCAGGTGGGAGCGAGGCGTCTCTCTGCGCGCTGAAGCGTCCCGAGCCCGCGTGTGGGGAATTCGAATTGAAATTGTGGTAGAGATAGCGCGACGATCCAACGTAGCTGCTCGGGCCCGAGTGGACGGGTCGACTGCCGAGATTGCTGTGGACGTGACAGCTCTGGCCGGGGTTCTGGCTGTGGAAGCGCAATGGGCGACACGAGTCGCACATACTGTAGTCGGCGCCAGGTCCGGTCAGCGGTAGGTGACCAGAGGGAACCGCTGTCGCAGTCGCTGCAGCCGCCGCCGTCGCCTCTGCCGTATATGCATCTACACTCGCTGCCAGCTTGGCCGTTGCATGCAGTGCACTGGCCAGGGCCGAGGGCTGTCCCGACCGCATCTGCATCTGCATATTCATCGGCATCTGGCCCATGCATCTGCCCGATGGATGTACCTGGGAGCGACCCCTGCCCATGGGCAGCATGTCCAGGGTCTCGCTGCTCTCCGTGCGCTCCGTGCCATCGAAGGAGCTCTGCTGGTGGCTCAGCAGGAGGCTGCTGCGGCTGAGATTGGAACGGGTGTAGCGGAGGCTGGAGTAGGTGTCGCTCCGGGTGCTGGCGTTGGTGTTCGCATTGCTGTTGCTGTTGCTATTGCTGGCGCTGGCGCTGGCACTGGTGGAGGGCAGCAGCTGCTCGTCCTCGTTCTCCGCCTGGGACTGGGTCTCCGGGTGATGGCTGCCCGTGTCCTGTTCGGGCCGCATCTGTCTTTTGCGGCGGGGGGCCTTGGGCGGAAAGGATTCCTCGAGGGGCCGTGGTGGCATGTGCTGTCTGGTCTCCGTGCTGGTGCTCTGTTCGTCTACGGATCAGTCTGCTCTCATGCTTCAATCAATTACGATTCACCAACGCTCCAATGACTGCGTGCACTGGGGCTTCGATTTGATCGGATCGGATCGGATCGGGGAATTGTTTTAGTCAAGTTTTCAATCTTTTTGGGTTTATTTGCTAAATTTCCGTTTCACTTGGTTGGTTTGCGCTTCCCATTGATGCTATTGCTGCTTTTGCTATTGTTAATGTTTTGTCCGTCTTTTTGTTGTTGTTGCTTGTGCGACAGTGTAGATCAGAGTGTGTGTGTGTTGGTGTGTGATCTTTTGGGGCACATGACAATTGATCAGCAATTACCCACACACTGACGGAATAACTACAGAGAACAGAGACTGGGGTCTGGGGCACACAGCACACTACACTTGACGGAATGCTCTCCTCGCACCTCTCACTCGCTCTTTCTCTCTCTCTCTCTCTCTCTCACTCACTATCTCTCTGATCTTGCGCCGCAGTGCCTTCAAATATTTACTTTTTATTTATAAACATTTTATGGGGTTTATGAAATGTAAAATTCGAGTGTCAATAAAACGAATTTGGCACGACACACACACTGACAGGAGAGGCTACACGACACGACACTTGCGATTCGTGGCATACGTAGGGTACTACGGCGAGATGTACTACGGCGATCCTCGGGTCGAAGCGAGTCCCGAGTTCAAGACACATTCACGGACAAGGTCACCGCGCAGCGTAGACGTTTGCTTTGCGTACGTTTTCGCTCAAAGCACCGATCCCGACTGCCGACTGCAAACACGGATGTTGGGGAAGCTGCATCGGCGGCCAACGCTGACACAAACAGACCAGACACCAGACAGATGGCAGAGCAAAAGAGGCGGCGACGCGAAGGCACGAAACGCGACGCGACGGCAATGGCAACAGGCGATTGGGGCAACTGGCAATGGCACCTGGCAGCAGAAACAAGCAGCAGCAGCAGCGGCAGCAGTCGCACCCACAGCCGCAACACTTCCGCGCAGTGCGCAACCACTGACGGGTAGATCGGTAGATCGGAAAGTAATTCTGCTTTCGACACAATTAATTTACGTGAAATTCAATTTCATTCTTGGTTTGTGCACCGTCTTCTGTCTGCCTTCGCGCGGTTGCCTTCCTCTCACGTGTTCCTTGGGTGTAGGGCATGCGGCGACGTTGACAACAGCAGCGACTGCGGCAAAAGTTACTAACTAACTGATACGAAGCGTAGCCAGCAGGCCGCAGAGCAGCTGAGCAGAGACGACGACGGATGATGACGATGACTACGACGGCGACGGCAACGTTGGCGGCGCGGTATTCAAATTCGACAATCAATTCAAACGGCGGCCTGCGATGACACAAAAACAACAACAATAATGGCAATCGAAATTACTAATGCCATACGAATGAAAGCATATATGGTGAGAGAGAGAGAGAGAAAGAGCAGGAGAGAGAGAGCGGTGTAGACAGAACAGAAAAAGGCTATAGAAACAGCAGCAACAACAACTACCAAAAGGGAAAGAAAGAATGAAGCAAACCAAACAAAAAACGAAACAAAAACTTTGCGAAAACAAAACGAAACTTGACGACTGCGGGGGCGCTGCTCGGGTTCCCGGTGCTCGGGGGCTGGCTCTCTTGGCGATCAATCAGCGGTTACACGATTTTCTACCTGATCTATTGATGAATGGGAGGGAAGTGCATACATACATATATTCGAGTGATTGCCACGGCTGTGGACTGATGGGGTGTACTGTTAGACACCCTGAACTGGACCATGAACAAAGAGCGATTTCGATTCAATTAAAATCCACATCGATTGCACCCACTTGACCCAACCACAAACCATCAGCGCAACCCACACTCCAGCATCATTATTAACATCTTCATCAGTGGCGCGCAAGAGTTAACAAGGTCAGGATTAGGGTCAGGGTGAGTTCAAAGCTGCGACGTGGTACTGATGATGAAGCTCATGTGATCGTGGATGCTGGTGAAGATCATGGGTTCGCATTCCTGGCAAATTTCTCCCAACCCAACACCACGTTGAGCAATCGGTCGCAGGCGAGCGGCGTGCCCAGATCTGGCAATTGCTCCCGTATCCATGTCCGCTGATCGGGAAGATGACCAAAACCGAATAGGCACACAATTGGAATCTTGGATTGTGTGACTCTCTTAAACTTCCAGTGGGCTCGTGGCTGTATTTCTGGAGCTCGCAGAGGCCAGACAGAGAGTAACAGAGGCAGCAGCACACGGATGGCAGCCCTCATTTTCGATATCCCATCGGGAGCAGCAGTGTCCGAGCATCTAAGAATTTGTCAGTTCCGGAAAGGATATACAGATCTGTATTGGATAATATACAAAAGGCTGGAATATTTGCGTAGAAGCGACTGTTGCACAAGGACATGTTCTTGCAGCCCCAACTGTTGGAGCTAATCGATGAAACCTGGCCAGACATGTTTGTACTGACGCAACTGTTAGTGCGAAACATCGGCATCTATAAAAGACGCGACTGTTGATGAGTGACGACCATTCAATAAAGACGCGACTGTTGATGTTGTTGAAACACAACGTTGCTCGCGTTCGAGAACTTTTTAGATGGACAATTGTTTCCTTTTGTGGATGAACAAATAAATGTGCGTTCCTCTGTTTAATCATATTTTGCGATCCCAACAGAACGAGGTTTCACCCCGTATTCGATGCTGTCTTTATCAGCAGGCGACTTCTCCCTCTCTCTCCATCTCTCTGCTCTCCGTATGTCTTTCTGTCTGTCACCTATCACCTTCGCCCACTCCCTTGTTTTGGGGGAGCACTTGACTTCCGCCGAGGAACACAAAACGAAGCGAAATGTAAAGTGTAAAAGCGTGTAAAAATAAGTCAGCTCGATAAAAACAGCGAAACGGAAGGTGTCAGCATGCTGATGTGGATATTTCGGTCTTTAATTCGTATTCTTGTTTTGTTTTCCATTCCGCCTGTGGCTTCAATGCGAAATCATACGGAACACGTATGCAAACACTGTTTACCATTTTACAGTCGCCGCCCAAGGAGCAGGCCCACTTTATGTGGCTTTTTCTTTATCATTGGCAAACAGAGCGCCGATAAGCGACGACAAAAGACAAAGGGCAGGGTGTGCGCGAGTGCGACCCTCGTGCAGTCAATTAGAGAGAAGGGGGGACCGTGACGCCATGCCGGCTGTTCTAAGCACCGTTCAATAATAATTCCAGCAGGTAGGCAAAAGTTGAGCGCTGTTTGCACGCACTTGCGGTAGTGTGTGTGAGTGTGTATTAGTGTGTTTGTGTGGGATCTCGTTCCACTTGAAACAGAGGCCGTACCCCCCTACCCTCCAGAGATCCAGTGCCAGATTCGGATTTGAGAAACATATGAAAGCCTCCCGCCACCCGCAAGCTGCCCCCCACCCTGCAGCTTGTTCCGATTTTGTGTTTCGCGATTGATTGCCAGCAATGCTGCGCGTCGCAGATCGGCCACAGCTTCCATAGCAAAGTAGGATTGGAATGTAAGAGGGTGGAAGGGGGAGCGAAGGATAGATTGATTTGTTATTGACTTACCTTTGGATGGCTCTGGCCCGAAGGCGGCGGCGGTGGGGGGAACTGCAGCAGCGAGTTGCTGAGGCTGGAGCGCTTAAATCCGTTGCTGCTGGTGGGACTGCTGCCGTGATTGCTGCCACCGCCGGAATGGAACTGGTGGTGCTGCTGCTGGTGGTGTCCGGTTGCTACGGATGTGGCGGCTGCTACTGCTGCGGCCACAACGTGCTGGAAGTGATGGGCTGTGTTCGCTGTGGTGAACGTGGCGGAATTCAAGTTCAAGGGGCCGCCGGACTGGCGCTGGGACTGCAGAAACGTGCTGGCTGAGCTTTTCGGAGTGTGGGCCCCCTGGGCCGGCTGCTTGGGCAGCTGCTGCGACTCGGGCAGGGTCTCTAGGCCACCTGAGTTGGATGTGGTCCACACAGACATCTTGTCGAGATGTTGCAGCTCTTGCCAAATGGAGTGCCAGCGGCCTCAGCTATTGTTTTCGCGAAGAAGTCCATTTTGCATGAATCAAATGTAAGAAAATCGATGTTAGTTGATGCAAGCAACAAACGCCGGCGGTGGAAAAAGCACACGAAAAAAACTATATAAAGACAATGTGTAAATTAAGTACGAATGGGACGGTCGGGGGTCGGTTTCAAGAGGCAAATTAAACAAACAAAAGGTGCACGATCAAATTAAGTACTGTTTTGATTTATTGTTGTTGACATCAGTGCCAGTGTGACCGTGAAATTATCGATAAGCTATCGGATATATACCGAAATGTACCCTTGCATTTTCAAAATATACTGCCAGTATACCGCAAATCTAAAATCATTTTCCTAGATTTTGATGTTCTATTTTATATTACCAGCTTGTTGGGAGTTTCCGTGCAAAAACTATAATTTTATCCGATTTATCAATCAATTTTCCACAAGATCGGCTACTTTGCAAGACTTTCTTTCTTGGAATGTTTCCAAATTAAATTTAAAACTAAAAGGGTCAACCAACAAAAATAGCATAAAATGTACGTCATTTGACAATTTGTTGCTTGTATGTATGCCGGTATGTATAGTATAGTAAGGGCGTTTGTATACCCTATTTCCATAAATTATTGAATATACCTTACAAATTGAATTTAATAGACCGATGAAATTCATTAAATATATAATGAACTCAATTTCGTAGTCAAAATATCCTGAAAAGTATATAATATACTTTTTTTTTCTTTTTTTAATTGAATCGCTACAGCGAAATTTGTTGGTCGCAAATGTATAAAATATACCTTAAATGGTGACCCTGATCATTGCAGTACAGTGTGACCGCGAAACTATCGATAAAATATACCGACAGACCCTCAGAAATATACCGAAATATACATTCTACTTGGAATATTGGCTTTTTCCTTGTGTCGAAAGCTGGCCGGCATGAAACTGTTGCTGCTGAATAATGTTCCGAATTTGGAGATTGCCTATACACATGCTGCACAGATTGCCCGCGAAAATTAAATTTGTAAGCAGCAGAACCACAAAGTTTGCCAATTTTTAAGGTATTTCAAACATTGAAATTAGTCAAATGCTTACACTATTCCTAAATTGTTTCTGCCAGAGCCCGCTGCATCCCAATGACCGATAAAGCAATTAATCAAACGCCCACACATAGATAAATTAATTAAATTGTTTTTCAACGCAATCTAAATGCATTCCTTGTTTGTCCGACCGTCCTTCCATCCGTCGACCCGTCTGCCCGTCGCTCTGTCTGCCCGCCAGCTGTGACACACATTTCAATTTTCCTCGAATCTCGTTGTCTGTTTTCTTGTGTTGTGTTGTGTGTGTTTTGCTTTGCAAATTTTTCTTTCACATTATTCCGGGTGTGGGCAGAGCGGCAGCGGCAGCAGCAGCGCAGCTCCTCCTGCTGCACATTCACAAGAATATATCAAAGTGCATCTCTTCTTATGGTTGGTGGGGCGCCTTGAACTTGCATTTGTGTGCTGATTGCACAACTGTACCACAGACACGCACATCCATATCCATCCTCGTGGATGTTTGCTCTAGTGTCGAGGTGGCAATGGCTTTGCTTTCGCAATGTTCGGCCTCTTCGAGTGCTCTTTCTTTGGCTTGCTTTGCTTTGTCTGAGAATTAATTTGGCAAACAGCCTAGGCCACACACCCATAAATACAGAGACATACATAGATAGAGAGTCATGTGCCCCAGAGCAGTTATCTATTGGATATTCCCCCACTGTGACACACTCGCACACAGTTCTCAATAAGTTCTTGTGGTATGGGCACTTTCAAGGCGTTACAAATGTGCGCAAATGCTATCGGCTGTGTGTTATCAGTGTTCCCAGTGGAGGGGCGAACGCTCTTGTTTGTTTGGCGCTCGGCAAAGGCCTCTTGGGGTCAAGTCAGCCAACTAACGTGTGCGGAATGAGGTAATGCCCAATGCCCAATGCTAATGCCAAGGCATGCAGTATTCCCGTGCTGGATTCCGGGTTCTGGTGCCGCCCGTGGCGCAGTTCGGTTCGTCGCACAATCGGTGAATGTAAACAATTAGAGGCAATTGAAATCAATAAACGATCGCTGCACAGAATGTACCTACATACTCGTACATAATCCCTGCGCCCTGGGTCGTTCACGTAGTCTCTTCTGAGGCTCTCTCTCTCTCTCTCCTGGCCCTTGAGGCTCCTCCAAAAGATGCCAAGTCATAGTCATTGGCTATTAATAAAACTTCGCTCAGACAACCAAGCCACCGACTTTCGATAACAATGCGGCAAATACGGCATACAACAATGGTGAGATGTATGTAAATTGCGAGCATGGGGCTGGGGATGGGGATGGGGATGGGGCTACTGTATCGCAAATGAATTTGTTCAACTACAAAATGAACAAACAGCCGTACGGGAAAGTGACGCTGATTTCTAATTTTAGGAATCCAGCGGAGACACAGCACACACCAGACCAGACACCTCAGCAAGTTCTGTTAGAGTTGAAGCGCCCATTCAGAGATTTGAAATGGAAATGGGACAGCGGCAGATGCAGGAGATACGAGAACAAACGGTAGAAGTTTACAAAAATGCAGATTCAGTTTCTAATAAAATTCTCTTTAATTTAAACCTTACTTAACTACAGGTTACAATGGTTCACCTAAACAATGAATGGCCCATCGATTGGCATAATTATTAATACACAGCTAAGTACGCGGCATTCCTAAGGACTATGGACAAGATAGGACATCACAAAGATCACATATCCCCCGCGCTGGGAGCCCCCTAGTTGGCTGACTAATAGTAAAAGATTAGAAATGGAATGGTATGGTACGGCGACTCCTCCTCATCTTATTGGATGGTCAATGGAGCCCATTGATTTCTTCCGCTGGTGGTTCACCTCGAAGCGTTGCATGATCTTGGCCACAATGGAGGAGGGCGGCATGTCCGGGTTGCCGGTGAGTCCGCGATAGCCCAGAACACTCGAGTCGGCCAGGGAGCTGGCCAGGGTCAGTCTTTGAACGAACGCCTCCGTGTCGATGCCCGGCACCTGGGAGGGTTTCAGGAAGCGTTTCGGTATCCGCGAGAGTATGTCCTCGGAGCCGACGGGACAGCCGAAGCCCAGGTTGATGAGTATGGCCTCAGGGTCCGGCTTGCGAGACTCCAACAGGCTGTCCACGCTCGAGTACCGACTGGAGTCCGATTGCACGGAGGCGGAGCTGTCCCGCAAGAGCAGGCTGCTGAATCGGTGCTGCCGCTGCGCCTGCGGACTCAGCTCCGGGGCCGTGCTGCAGGAGTCGAAGGACTCCTCGTGGCGCAGGCAGCGACCGCGTCTGCTGCTGCAGGAGATGGAGATGTGCCGCTGCAGGGCCATGCGCACGTGGGCGGGGCTCTGCTGCTGCGAGAAGTGGCTGGGCAAGTGTGGCAAGGCGTCCAGGCTGGTCTGTTCCTGTTCGTTTTCGATGTCGTGGTCGTGGTCTGCATTCTCCTCCAGATCGCCGGCATAGGCGCAATCGCACTCCAGGTCGTCCACATCGACGGCCGACTGCTGGCGCTGCAGCTTTTTGCGCTTGCGCAGCGGCTTGTTGGGCGGAAAGTGATCCGCGGAGCTGGCACAGATGCTTAGCGGCAGGTTGTCGCTGCTGCCGGCGTGTGGCTTCGGCTGGGGCAGCTCCTTGCACTTGACTGTCGCTGCCCCTTCGGCCTCTATGGCCAACACCGCTCCCGGCCCTACTCTGGCCTCGAAATTGCTGCAACTGTGAGAGCGTTCCATGGCCGCACGACGTACGACGTGTGTGTGTGTGTGTGTGTGGGGGTTTTGTTGGTGCTGCTGCTGTTGCTCGAGTGTGTGTGGTGAATGTGGGTCTGGTTTGGCTTGGTCTCTCCACTTGACGCGGTTTGGTGTCTCGGTCACGGCTGCTCGGGTTACGTTACAACAGCAACTGGTCCGACAGGCAGCCTCTGCTCATATTTGGTAAGAGCCAGAATCAGGGTTAGGCCCCAAAACACTGACTGACTTGAGATCTGTTCGTTCGCTGGTGTCTCCCCCTGTGATTATTCTCCGATATATTTGTCGTACAATGCGTACGCGTGTGTCGTGTTGTGTTCAGCGACAGAGCCACAACAATTTGTGTTATTTGTTGCTGTTTATGCGCTTTTTTGTGGGAAACGTGTTTTTCTATATTCCGCGTATTTTGCTGCTGGCTGCTTGATACCGATTTTGCTTTTGTTAATTTGCCGTTTTCGTTGTTTACTTATTTATTTGTTTGCGCTTTGCGTTCTGCGTTTGCTTTGCGCTCATTAGAGCCGAGCCGAGCCGGAGATGGAGTGTTAATCAGTCGTAGCGTCGAGCGCTCTTCTGACCCCGGATTCCTGATCCACTTGACATTGATATTGGAATCGATGCGAATGGGAATCGGAATGCGAAGTGGGATGCGTTTTGCTCCTGCAACTGTACTTTGGCCCTCTTCCTCCTCGTGACACTGGGATGGGCTGGCTGGCGGGCGATGTGATTGCACAGCTTGCTTTATTTAATTATATTTATTTATGTATTAAGTACACAAATTAATCATATACAGTCGCTTCGGTTCCGCAGTTCGCTTGCTTCTTATTGTTCGCTCTCTCTCACTCGCGTCCGCTTCGCACAAAGTGATCTTCAAAAATGAAACTGAAATCACAATTCCCGCATCGGAACGGCCCAGCCCAGCCAGCCAGCCAGCCCGGACAGAGCTTTCGCAGCGGAGTGCTCCCCAGCGGCAGGGGGAGAGAGCTCCACTCTCTCTCTCTCGCTTACTGGCCAGAGCCCCGTTCACACCTCTCTCTTTCCCACTCTGTAGCTCTCGCTGCTGGAATTATTTTGCGGGCCAGTCGGCAATTTCCTCAAGCACGACAACGACGCCCGCCAATCTATTAAACTTTTGATTAAAAGCACACAGAGCGCAGCGCTTTGCGGTTAACCCACAACTCGGGCTCCCAGCTCACTCTCTCTCTCTATCTCTTTCTCTGTCTGTTTGTGTGTCCCACTCTCGTTGGGGAAAAACCTTCGTGCGCTCACTTGATGGCACTTACTGTACCCGGTACCAGTGGAGTACCTGTATTTTTTACAGGGTATATTGTGCATGTTGAGAGTCATGGAATATGCCACTCTAGACGCTAGATCAGCTCAAATATTTGTATTATTTTGTGTTTCCCCGCAAAACAAGTTTACTTTTTATGTATTTGTCTAGCTGTTTAGTTCTTTGAATTGAATGATCTTTTAGGTGCGTTCGATCTGATATGTTCTACTGCCCAGATGTACTTATTCCGAATCTAAGATTAGTTTTCCCGAGCTAAGGATAAATGCCAACATTCATCGTAGTGCTTAGTGGATATCTGATGTTCGCATCACTCAACTTTAACGTTTTAGCTTGCTTTTAGTTGCTCTTTGTATCTTATTGTTGTGCTTCCCCCACCGCCACACACGATAAGGAGTCATCTTTAGTATTATTTGCACGTTCCTGGCGCTGAGAATGTTTTTATTTTGTTTGTTGATCATTTTCCACTGCTCATATTTGGTTAATTAAATGCTTTTTACGGCTCGCTGATTACGGACAACCCTTAAACTGCCGATCGTTAAGCAATTGGGGTCATAAGATCTCTTCGTCTAATTGCTGCGAGATATTCAGATGATTCCTGGAAAACTTTATGGGTGGTGGACGTGTGCAATCAGTGGGTGGAGAGGAGACTTTTGATGTTGCCCCTCTGTTTGTTGATGCTCCGCCCAGACAGATGCATGCGGAAGAGTCGGGCGGGCGACAGGTAAACACAAACAAGGGAAATTGTTAAACCCGTTCCACGGTGCCAAAGCTCTGCGCCCACAGCAGCTGATCTGCTTGCGAGTGTGTGTGTGGAGCTTTGACCGAGGCAAGCTTACGGGTCTCGGGTCTCTCGCTCTTCCACTGTCTCCAAACGGAGAATGCGAGAAATGCATACCCACTGATATCTGCCCAGATGCTGTCGTTCTAGCCAACTGACTTGCGGATATATTGTTGCGCGGGTTCAGCGCTGATATTTTGAGAGTAACCTGATGCAAGCCCACCTTCAGCCCCTTCAGTTGTTTAAAGGTTTTGTCAACACATCTCTTGAGGCCAAGACTCAGACGAAGGTCCAAGCTGTCTGTCTGTCTCGTGTGCCCAAAGCCAATTTACACAAGTCTTTAAAATTGTCTACAGAGACGAGTGGCAGTACGAGAGTACGAGTACCAAGGCCAGAACAAACACTTTTCAGGGGTCCCCATAAATCTACGCCACACGAGCGATGACTCATGATCATCGTTGCGGTCTAAGTTTGTTTTCTTTTGTTTAATTTGTTATGCATTCTAAATTAATTTGCAAACTTCGGAGGGGGCTAGAGTCAGTGCTGGGCAATTAACTCTCCCTCCCCCTGCTGCTGCTGCTGCTGTCGGTAGTCATCAATTGGGTAACATCTAATATTTAATGATGTTCGAATATGATCGCAGCGATTGCAAAATTGCTAGAAAAATAACTTTCAATGCGGCTGGGGAAATACCAATGCAATGCCGTCTTGTGCACGAAGCTGAACTTTGTTCAAGTTTTGATGGAGCCAGCAGCCAGATCAGAGGCAAAGTCAGATAAGTTTTGACATGCTCCTCCTATCCAGAGATTAGCAATTAATTCGGTTTAATTGTGAAACAATCTGAATTGCTTTATTTTCCCAGAGAATCTGTGGCATCTAATCCATAATTCTGTTATGCAAGCGATATGGAACACGGAAGGTAACACAGAACTGTCTTCAGAACAATGACAGTTATTAGCAGTGACACAATGTAAATATAAATCGCTAACTGGAAAATGTACAAAGTTGGCGTGTCAGAGGGCCTCCTCCACCCTACAACTATGAGTATCAAGGCCTTGCCGCCATTCCATCTGCTCGGGATCTACATATAATGGTATAATGTTCTGTTTTGTTCTGGCAATGGCACGCGCGCCCTTTTCAATTGATTGTAATTGCCTTTGGAATAGTTGCACAAATTGTAGATGCATTCAACAGCGAAAGTGTAACTGTCAATTGGAATTTCAATTTTTCAACTAACTTTGAATTGAAAATGTGCATCTGGCGAATGGTGTTTGCAATTGGAAAGGAAAAGGGAAAGGAAATGGTTGCATATCTTACCTGTTGGTGTATCTGCACAGGTAATTCGATTTCCTACTCGTATGTATACTTTTTGAGAGTGAATAAATATGTATGTATATTGTTGATTTGTTACAGCTTGTTACATGGCACCACAGCGGACACGCTTTAGTTGGCTAACATGGGTTGTTGTTTGGCTTCCAGCGAATGCACTTTCTACACCCGACCCGACGACACTTTCTAAACAAGCTTACACGAGTTCTGTAACAGCAGCAGCCACAGCAGCAAACAAACAAAGAAAGAAACACACAGAAAAGCCACAACCGGCGCGGAGTAGACGAGACAGCTAACTGGCGGACCTGGGACTGGCTTCTCACTGGAACTGTGACTGGGAGTGGGTCTGGGAGCTTGTCACTCTTTTTGGAACCGGCAATGAATGGAGCTGCTTATGCATGGTCTCTTCGTTATCTACGGCTGACATTAGGAGATCATCTTTATCTCTCTACACTCGTGTCGGTGAATGAGACACTGACTGGCACAGGTCCCGTTCCGTTCCGTTCAGTGCCGTACCGAACGGTCCGTCATCCGCTTTGTGCTGATTATTTTAGTGTAGTCAACGGTCGGCCAAATATTTGCACATTGTTTGTCGTGCAAATGAGATACTAAGCCGAGTCGGAGGGGGAGGCACTGTACCGGCACTGTACCCACAGGCAAGCAGTCGCGATGCTTGACAATATGCAAAAACTATAAGATATACATATGTACATATATGTATGTACATATATAAATAAAAGATCCGTTCAAGAAAAAAGCACACACAAAAGAACAAAACAAGAATTCAGCACTATTTACGATATTTAACAGGCAACTGGCACCGCGCGCGCTCACACGTTCTGTCCGTCTCCGAGAGCTGTGAATGAATGGATGGAAAGGCCGAGCAGAGCCAACGTAAATAAATGCCGGTGCTGGTGCTGGTGCTGGTGATGATGCTAGTGCTAGTGCTGCTGCTGCTACCGCTGCCGCTATTTGTTACAACAAACATTACAACATTCGGATCAAAAAAACAAGACACACAAATCTAAATAAAAACTGCATAAAAGTGCAACATTTGTATGGCAGACTCGTATGTACCACGATCTTTTTGGCCATAGTGCCCGTGCCGTAGCAGTAGCAGAAGCATGGGCAGAGGCAGCGACGCAGGCAGAGGCTGCGCAGCTAGCGTCATCAGCTGCAATAATGCACTTATAATAATAATTAATTACACCAGGCAACAAAGTCGGTAAGAATATGATTAGGGTTTTTTTAGCAATTGCATATTTTGAAATAATTGCTTTCAGAGAGAAGCTTTCTGTTCGTAATGTTCATTTTTGATTTACGATAAGGTATTTTCACCAAAGTGATAATTAATTAAGCTTTCCCGATTGCCATAGAAGATAATCGTCTTAAATTTGTATTTCTTATTTTAGCTTCCCGCACATTCAGTTAAATAACGAGAAGGGACGTGTGAGATGCCTCTTACGCGTCACAACTTTTATACCCGGCACTCAGTACCACATCTGCAACCTAGCGGTTATTTGTCAAATTTTACATTTTTTCTTCATCTGTCATCTACATCAACAACACTACTCACGCCAACACGCTCCTTTAGCTCGCCACCCTCCCCTAGAAACACACACTGCAGAGTCGCGGCAGAGGCAGCGGCACAGGCAGCGGCAGAGACGTGTCAGGGGCAGAGGCCAATAAACTGAAGTATCTTTTGGGGGCTGCTTTTGTTCTCAAAAGTATAGCATACTTTCAGGCTGAAAAGTTCCCAATTACAAAATAGCGTAGGACAGCCATATCCTGCAGTCCTTGTGGTCCTTGATGGACTCAAGCGATACAGGAGACTCGTACCTTCGCCAGGAGGCATGCCATGTCCTGATCCGACAGGAAACAGCCGAGTTATAGCGTTGAAGGGGATTATATAGAAAAACAATATTCAAATGGCATTATCCTTAACGTCCTAGCACCCGAAGTGATCCGGGACATTTTCCCGATCCCGAGGAGGCGTGACATGTCCTTTTTCGACAGGAAACAGCTGAGCTATAGCCTTGTAGAGATTAAAAAGAAAAAACAACGTTAAAATGGCATTATCCTTAATGTCCTTGCACCCGAACTGGTCGCAAAGGATCCAGGACATTGTGCCGATCACGAGGGGGCGTGGCACATCCTGGACGGACTACAAATAAAGGAGGCAACAACAAAACAAATCTCTCCTGTTATTTTTGTCAAATTTTGACAGTCACCTCTTTGCACAGTGGCGCCCACGCGATGAAGACGGTAATTTCTGGAACTAAAATAACGTAGTTCGAGAATTGGCCGATCTGTGTTGGGACGCCACTGTGAACTTTTGAAAATGCTTCACTGAAATGGCCGAAAACTGGAAAATTTTCAGACCAAGTACCAGGCGAACAGAAGTCAGCAGAAGGAAACTTGTGTGAAAAAACATGGAAACCAGTAACCTTCTGCTGACTTCTGTTCGCCTGGTACTTTGTCTGAAAATTTTCCTGTTTCCTGGCCGAAAACAGGAAAATTTTCAGACCAAGTACCAGGCGAACAGAAGTCAGCAGAAGGAAACTTGTGTGAAAACATGGAAACCAGTTGCCTTCTGCTGACTTCTGTTCGCCTGGTACTTTGTCTGAAACTTTTCCTGTTTCCTGTTTCCTGGCCGAAAACAGGAACATTTTCAGACAAAGTACCAGGCGAACAGAAGTCAGCAGAAGGTAACTTGTGTGAAAACATGGAAACCAGTTGCCTTCTGCTGACTTCTGTTCGCCTGGTACTTTGTCTGAAAATGTTCCTGTTTCCTGTTTCCTGGCCGAAAACAGGAAAATTTTCAGACCAAGTACCAGGCGAACAGAAGTCAGCAGAAGGAAACTTGTGTGAAAAAAACATGGAAACCAGTTGCCTTCTGCTGACTTCTTCTGTTCGCCTGGTACTTTGTCTGAAAAATTTTCCTGTTTCCTGTTTCCTGGCCGAAAACAGGAACATTTTCAGACAAAGTACAAGGCGAACAGAAGTCAGCAGAAGGTAACTTGTGTGAAACAACATGGAAACCAGTAACCTTCTGCTGACTTCTGTTCGCCTGGTACTTTGTCTGAAAATTTTCCTGTTTCCTGTTTCCTGGCCGAAAACAGGAACATTTTCAGACAAAGTACCAGGCGAACAGAAGTCAGCAGAAGGTAACTTGTGTGAAACAACATGGAAACCAGTAACCTTCTGCTGACTTCTGTTCGCCTGGTACTTTGTCTGAAAATTTTCCTGTTTCCTGTTCCCTGGCCGAAAACAGGAACATTTTCAGACCAAGTACCAGGCGAACAGAAGTCAGCAGAAGGAAACTTTGTGAAAAAAACATGGAAACCAGTTGCCTTCTGCTGACTTCTTTTCGCCTGGTACTTTGTCTGAAAATTTTCCTGTTTCCTGTTTCCTGGCCGAAAACAGGAACATTTTCAGACCAAGTACCAGGCGAACAGAAGTCAGCAGAAGGAAACTTGTGTGAAAAAACATGGAAACCAGTTGCCTTCTGCTGACTTCTGTTCGCCTGGTACTTTGTCTGAAAATTTTCCTGTTTCCTGTTTCCTGGCCGAAAACAGGAACATTTTCAGACAAAGTACAAGGCGAACAGAAGTCAGCAGAAGGTAACTTGTGTGAAACAACATGGAAACCAGTAACCTTCTGCTGACTTCTGTTCGCCTGGTACTTTGTCTGAAAATTTTCCTGTTTCCTGTTTCCTGGCCGAAAACAGGAACATTTTCAGACAAAGTACCAGGCGAACAGAAGTCAGCAGAAGGTAACTTGTGTGAAACAACATGGAAACCAGTAACCTTCTGCTGACTTCTGTTCGCCTGGTACTTTGTCTGAAAATTTTCCTGTTTCCTGTTTCCTGGCCGAAAACAGGAACATTTTCAGACCAAGTACCAGGCGAACAGAAGTCAGCAGAAGGAAACTTGTGTGAAAAAACATGGAAACCAGTTGCCTTCTGCTGACTTCTTTTCGCCTGGTACTTTGTCTGAAAATTTTCCTGTTTCCTGTTTCCTGGCCGAAAACAGGAACATTTTCAGACCAAGTACCAGGCGAACAGAAGTCAGCAGAAGGAAACTTGTGTGAAAAAACATGGAAACCAGTTGCCTTCTGCTGACTTCTTTTCGCCTGGTACTTTGTCTGAAAAATTTTCCTGTTTCCTGTTTCCTGGCCGAAAACAGGAAAATTTTCAGACAAAGTACCAGGCGAACAGAAGTCAGCAGAAGGTAACTTGTGTGAAACAACATGGAAACCAGTAACCTTCTGCTGACTTCTGTTCGCCTGGTACTTTGTCTGAAAAATTTTCCTGTTTCCTGTTTCCTGGCCGAAAACAGGAACATTTTCAGACAAAGTACCAGGCGAACAGAAGTCAGCAGAAGGTAACTTGTGTGAAACAACATGGAAACCAGTAACCTTCTGCTGACTTCTGTTCGCCTGGTACTTTGTCTGAAAATTTTCCTGTTTCCTGTTTCCTGGCCGAAAACAGGAACATTTTCAGACAAAGTACCAGGCGAACAGAAGTCAGCAGAAGGTAACTTGTGTGAAACAACATGGAAACCAGTAACCTTCTGCTGACTTCTGTTCGCCTGGTACTTTGTCTGAAAAAATTTTCCTGTTTCCTGTTTCCTGGCCGAAAACAGGAACATTTTCAGACAAAGTACCAGGCGAACAGAAGTCAGCAGAAGGTAACTTGTGTGAAAACATGGAAACCAGTTGCCTTCTGCTGACTTCTGTTCGCCTGGTACTTTGTCTGAAAATGTTCCTGTTTCCTGTTTCCTGGCCGAAAACAGGAACATTTTCAGACCAAGTACCAGGCGAACAGAAGTCAGCAGAAGGAAACTTCTGTGAAAAAACATGGAAACCAGTTGCCTTCTGCTGACTTCTTTTCGCCTGGTACTTTGTCTGAAAATTTTCCTATTTCCTGTTTCCTGGCCGAAAACAGGAACATTTTCAGACAAAGTACCAGGCGAACAGAAGTCAGCAGAAGGTAACTTGTGTGAAACAACATGGAAACCAGTAACCTTCTGCTGACTTCTGTTCGCCTGGTACTTTGTCTGAAAATTTTCCTGTTTCCTGTTTCCTGGCCGAAAACAGGAACATTTTCAGACAAAGTACCAGGCGAACAGAAGTCAGCAGAATGTAACTTGTGTGAAAAAACATGGAAACCAGTTGCCTTCTGCTGACTTCTGTTCGCCTGGTACTTTGTCTGAAAATTTTCCTGTTTCCTGTTTCCTGGCCGAAAACAGGAACATTTTCAGACCAAGTACCAGGCGAAAAGAAGTCAGCAGAAGGCAACTGGTTTCCATGTTTTTTCACACAAGTTTCCTTCTGCTGACTTCTGTTCGCCTGGTACTTTGTCTGAAAAATTTTCCTGTTTCCTGTTTCCTGGCCGAAAACAGGAACATTTTCAGACAAAGTACCAGGCGAACAGAAGTCAGCAGAAGGTTACTGGTTTCCATGTTGTTTCACACAAGTTACCTTCTGCTGACTTCTGTTCGCCTGGTACTTTGTCTGAAAATTTTCCTGTTTCCTGTTTCCTGGCCGAAAACAGGAACATTTTCAGACAAAGTACCAGGCGAACAGAAGTCAGCAGAAGGTAACTTGAAAACAAAAAAAAAACATGGAAACCAGTAACCTTCTGCTGACTTCTGTTCGCCTGGTACTTTGTCTGAAAATTTTCCTGTTTCCTGTTTCCTGGCCGAAAACAGGAACATTTTCAGACAAAGTACCAGGCGAACAGAAGTCAGCAGAAGGTAACTTGTGTGAAACAACATGGAAACCAGTAACCTTCTGCTGACTTCTGTTCGCCTGGTACTTTGTCTGAAAATTTTCCTGTTTCCTGTTTCCTGGCCGAAAACAGGAACATTTTCAGACAAAGTACCAGGCGAACAGAAGTCAGCAGAAGGTAACTTGTGTGAAACAACATGGAAACCAGTAACCTTCTGCTGACTTCTGTTCGCCTGGTACTTTGTCTGAAAATTTTCCTGTTTCCTGTTTCCTGGCCGAAAACAGGAACATTTTCAGACAAAGTACCAGGCGAACAGAAGTCAGCAGAAGGTAACTTGTGTGAAAACATGGAAACCAGTTGCCTTCTGCTGACTTCTGTTCGCCTGGTACTTTGTCTGAAAATGTTCCTGTTTCCTGTTTCCTGGCCGAAAACAGGAAAATTTTCAGACCAAGTACCAGGCGAACAGAAGTCAGCAGAAGGAAACTTGTGTGAAAAAACATGGAAACCAGTTGCCTTCTGCTGACTTCTTTTCGCCTGGTACTTTGTCTGAAAATTTTCCTGTTTCCTGTTTCCTGGCCGAAAACAGGAACATTTTCAGACAAAGTACCAGGCGAACAGAAGTCAGCATAAGGTAACTTGTGTGAAACAACATGGAAACCAGTAACCTTCTGCTGACTTCTGTTCGCCTGGTACTTTGTCTGAAAATTTTCCTGTTTCCTGTTTCCTGGCCGAAAACAGGAACATTTTCAGACAAAGTACCAGGCGAACAGAAGTCAGCAGAAGGTAACTTGTGTGAAAAAACATGGAAACCAGTTGCCTTCTGCTGACTTCTGTTCGCCTGGTACTTTGTCTGAAAATTTTCCTGTTTCCTGTTTCCTGGCCGAAAACAGGAACATTTTCAGACCAAGTACCAGGCGAACAGAAGTCAGCAGAAGGTAACTTGTGTGAAAAAACATGGAAACCAGTAACCTTCTGCTGACTTCTGTTCGCCTGGTACTTTGTCTGAAAATTTTCCTGTTTCCTGTTTCCTGGCCGAAAACAGGAAAATTTTCAGACCAAGTACCAGGCGAACAGAAGTCAGCAGAAGGTAACTTGTGTGAAAAAACATGGAAACCAGTTGCCTTCTGCTGACTTCTGTTCGCCTGGTACTTTGTCTGAAAATTTTCCTGTTTCCTGTTTCCTGGCCGAAAACAGGAACATTTTCAGACAAAGTACCAGGCGAACAGAAGTCAGCAGAAGGTAACTTGTGTGAAACAACATGGAAACCAGTAACCTTCTGCTGACTTCTGTTCGCCTGGTACTTTGTCTGAAAATTTTCCTGTTTCCTGTTTCCTGGCCGAAAACAGGAACATTTTCAGACAAAGTACCAGGCGAACAGAAGTCAGCAGAAGGTAACTTGTGTGAAAAAACATGGAAACCAGTTGCCTTCTGCTGACTTCTGTTCGCCTGGTACTTTGTCTGAAAATTTTCCTGTTTCCTGTTTCCTGGCCGAAAACAGGAACATTTTCAGACCAAGTACCAGGCGAACAGAAGTCAGACAAAGTACCAGGCGAACAGAAGTCAGCAGAAGGTAACTTGTGTGAAAACATGGAAACCAGTTGCCTTCTGCTGACTTCTGTTCGCCTGGTACTTTGTCTGAAAATGTTCCTGTTTCCTGTTTCCTGGCCGAAAACAGGAAAATTTTCAGACCAAGTACCAGGCGAACAGAAGTCAGCAGAAGGTTACTGGTTTCCATGTTGTTTCACACAAGTTACCTTCTGCTGACTTCTGTTCGCCTGGTACTTTGTCTGAAAATTTTCCTGTTTCCTGTTTCCTGGCCGAAAACAGGAACATTTTCAGACAAAGTACCAGGCGAACAGAAGTCAGCAGAAGGTAACTTGTGTGAAAAAAAACATGGAAACCAGTAACCTTCTGCTGACTTCTGTTCGCCTGGTACTTTGTCTGAAAAATTTTCCTGTTTCCTGTTTCCTGGCCGAAAACAGGAACATTTTCAGACAAAGTACCAGGCGAACAGAAGTCAGCAGAAGGTAACTTGTGTGAAACAACATGGAAACCAGTAACCTTCTGCTGACTTCTGTTCGCCTGGTACTTTGTCTGAAAATTTTCCTGTTTCCTGTTTCCTGGCCGAAAACAGGAACATTTTCAGACAAAGTACCAGGCGAACAGAAGTCAGCAGAAGGTAACTTGTGTGAAACAACATGGAAACCAGTAACCTTCTGCTGACTTCTGTTCGCCTGGTACTTTGTCTGAAAATTTTCCTGTTTCCTGTTTCCTGGCCGAAAACAGGAACATTTTCAGACAAAGTACCAGGCGAACAGAAGTCAGCAGAATGTAACTTGTGTGAAAAAACATGGAAACCAGTTGCCTTCTGCTGACTTCTGTTCGCCTGGTACTTTGTCTGAAAATTTTCCTGTTTCCTGTTTCCTGGCCGAAAACAGGAACATTTTCAGACCAAGTACCAGGCGAACAGAAGTCAGCAGAAGGTAACTTGTGTGAAACAACATGGAAACCAGTAACCTTCTGCTGACTTCTGTTCGCCTGGTACTTTGTCTGAAAATTTTCCTGTTTCCTGTTTCCTGGCCGAAAACAGGAACATTTTCAGACAAAGTACCAGGCGAACAGAAGTCAGCAGAAGGTAACTTGTGTGAAACAACATGGAAACCAGTAACCTTCTGCTGACTTCTGTTCGCCTGGTACTTTGTCTGAAAATTTTCCTGTTTCCTGTTTCCTGGCCGAAAACAGGAACATTTTCAGACCAAATACCAGGCGAACAGAAGTCAGCAGAATGTAACTTGTGTGAAACAACATGGAAACCAGTAACCTTCTGCTGACTTCTGTTCGCCTGGTACTTTGTCTGAAAATTTTCCTGTTTCCTGTTTCCTGGCCGAAAACAGGAACATTTTCAGACCAAGTACCAGGCGAACAGAAGTCAGCAGAAGGAAACTTGTGTGAAAAAACATGGAAACCAGTTGCCTTCTGCTGACTTCTGTTCGCCTGGTACTTTGTCTGAAAATGTTCCTGTTTTCGGCCAGGAAACAGGAAACAGGAAAATTTTCAGACAAAGTACCAGGCGAACAGAAGTCAGCAGAAGGTAACTTGTGTGAAAAAACATGGAAACCAGTAACCTTCTGCTGACTTCTGTTCGCCTGGTACTTTGTCTGAACATTTTCCTGTTTCCTGTTTCCTGACCGAAAACAGGAACATTTTCAGACAAAGTACCAGGCGAACAGAAGTCAGCAGAAGGAAACTTGTGTGATAAAACATGGAAACCAGTTGCCTTCTGCTGACTTCTGTTCGCCTGGTACTTTGTCTGAAAATTTTCCTGTTTCCTGTTTCCTGGCCGAAAACAGGAACATTTTTCAGACAAAGTACCAGGCGAACAGAAGTCAGCAGAAGGTAACTTGTGTGAAAAAACATGGAAACCAGTTGCCTTCTGCTGACTTCTGTTCGCCTGGTACTTTGTCTGAAAATTTTCCTGTTTCCTGTTTCCTGGCCGAAAACAGGAACATTTTCAGACAAAGTACCAGGCGAACAGAAGTCAGCAGAAGGTAACTTGTGTGAAACAACATGGAAACCAGTAACCTTCTGCTGACTTCTGTTCGCCTGGTACTTTGTCTGAAACTTTTCCTGTTTCCTGTTTCCTGGCCGAAAACAGGAACATTTTCAGACAAAGTACCAGGCGAACAGAAGTCAGCAGAAGGTAACTTGTGTGAAAAAACATGGAAACCAGTTGCCTTCTGCTGACTTCTGTTCGCCTGGTACTTTGTCTGAAAATGTTCCTGTTTCCTGGCCTGTTTTTCTGTTTTCGGCCATTTCAGTGGACAAATTTCAAAATTTCACTGTGGCGCCCCAACACAGAGCGGCCAACTCTCGAACTACGATATTTTAGTTCCATACATGGCCGTAATAATCACGGTGGCGCCACTGTGCGAACGCATTTTTAGTTTAAGAAATGGCCGTCGTGATCGCGGAAGCGACACTGTGCTAACTACGTGGTTGGTTCACTACAAGAAAGTGTTTGTTGTACAACAATAGCAAAAACATCTTTTGATGTACAAGTTTTTTTTTTTACAACAAATTTTGAGAACAACGACAACAGTTTTGTTTTCTTTTTTTCTCCTATATTTGTGGGCCGATCAGAATGTGCCACACCTTTTCGTAATCAGGACAACTTCCCCGATCCTTTTCAAACTCTCTCGCTTCAAGGACATCAAGGATTAAGGATTCAATTGCACATATTTCCCATTCCCATAATAAATACAATTGATGTTAGGTATATGTATGTATTTGTATACTTCTTTTATTTGATATCTTCGCCTAGAATTGATTCTTAATTGCTTGGTGGAGGCACAAAGTTGTAGACGACAATCTCCAGCTGCTCCTGCCCGAACACGTACTCAGGAACGCCGCTGACTTTGTCCCATTCCAAGCCATCAAAACCGCAACCGATGCGCGGTATGGCCAGCTGCTTAACGATGTTCTTGCGCTGCGAAAAGGTTCGAAATGCATAAGCAAAGAATTGATCTAAAAGTTAGCGCAAGCCACTCACCATGTGTTCGCGCATCTGCTCCAGAGATGACTGCAGCGACTCGTATGTTGGTTTTCCCCAGCTTTGTGGCTTCGTCACCAGATAGTAAATGTAGCGATCATTATCCTTGAGCACAGCCACATCACCGCTGGCCGCCTTCTGGGCACGCAGCTCATCGACCTTGCCGTAGACCTCCTTGAACTTCACAGCTATGCCTGCGCCCATGGCCAAGTCAGAGCCCACGCAATGGGCCAGCGAGTGCGAGACTTTGTCTACAGTATGTAAATGTATGTAAATTATTAAGAGAGACATGTTTATTAAGTGATAACATTGAAAAATTTGAAAAATAGCGCGCATAGATCACCAGTAGTCATTGTGGCTATAATAATGATCCAATCGGATCCCAATTTGGTGATCTGATAGATTTGGTCATTCCCTACGGAATGGCGTTTTTAGTTTCTAGTTCAGCAACATATTCGCAACATTGTAAGCGTCACATGTATGAAATCCCCAAATCGGCAACATTGCTTCGCAACATCTTCGTAATAAGTATGAGGCGTACAAATTAGCAACACTATCCGGCAACATATGTTGCGGCTAAACGGCACGTGATCGTCGCAGGATGAACAATTGGTGGATCAGAAATCATTAAGAAACGAAATCGATTTTCTTAAACTAAGTCATTCCTCATTCCTTATTCCATTTAAAATTCAAAATAGGTACACAGCTTGCTTTACTTTTTGTTCTTTATTTAAATTTTGTGTATTCATTATAATTATATTGTACAATTTGTTTTATTTTGTTCATTTTGTTTGTCATTTCTCAAGTTGGACATTTGCTTCTCACACGTTTCATGGAGTGCCTGCCACTTGTTTCTCAGTTTCAGTTTCATTTTCAGTTTGATTTTCATTTTTTTTGTTGTTTTTTGCTTTTCTATTTTTCGCGGAATCGTTTCCAACAGTAACAAAAAATAAATTATTGGCTTTTAAATACATATATATGTGTATGTGTGTGTTTGTATACATTATACATATATGTATATATGTATATATATAGAAAGAGCATAGAACTTAGGGGTTACAATAAACTAAACATAAAGATTTATAACATTCCGGCAAGATTTTCGATTGTTCTTCATTTCAATTC
The DNA here is from genome assembly GCF_008121235.1 of Drosophila subobscura. Lineage (NCBI taxonomy): Eukaryota > Metazoa > Arthropoda > Insecta > Diptera > Drosophilidae > Drosophila > Drosophila subobscura. The sequence goes on along the minus strand of NC_048531.1, from coordinate 10,218,340 downwards.
ATTTCTGACATTCATATCTGATCTCGTATCATATAATATTGTGTAATCTTGAGTAAAGTACGTTTAGAATTAAGTGCTACAACTAAAACAAATTGTGATGTACAACACCTAGACTGTTTTGGGGGAAAAGGCGGTCTCCCCTCCCAAATAACAGTCAAAGTACAAGAAGTGGAAAGAGAGTAAAGTGTTAGGCGGGGGCAGGGAGCAAGATATAGCAGTGGCAATGGAAGTGGAAGGGGTGGGGGGGTGGGGAGGGGATTACAATTAATAAACAAATAATAATAATATTGAGCATTGAACGCGTACTGTTCAGAGTGGTAGCAATCGATGCGGAGTATTCGTGGCTCCAGGCAGGACTCGATCTTCTCCTCTGCCCGGATCGCGCCTAGACATTGTACACAAAACATTTCGTTAATTAAATTAAACTGTTAATTATGGCAAACAAAGATTGTAAACGCATTCCTGCTATGCGATATGCTATTCCTACATATACTATATAGTGCGTATCTGTATATATCTGTACTGTATCTTCTTTTTGTTTAAATGTATATAATAATCAATCGAATGCCTGTTATTGCATGGTGCTACAATCGGATCTTCATTCCTGCTTCATTCTTTAGTTTTGAATCAACTCTCCGTGCTGATTGTTCTTTTTCTTTTTAGATATTTTTTGTTTGTTTTACAACAAATGCACACAAATTTGCTTCAACTTTTTGTTGTTTTGTTGTTTTTTGTTGTGGTTTTGTTTCGATATTGTTTCGCCTTATCTGGGACTTAATTTACGATTTGTATCAACATGTTTTATTGCAGAGTGTACTTATCTCTATGTGTGTATCTCTATAGCTAAGGATAGTTATTATTTCTTTTTTCTTTTCTTTTGGACAATTCAAAGTAATTTTCGCTTTTAATTTCCGTTTTTTGTTTTGTTTTGTTTCTTTCAGAGATCTCCTAATCATAGATAACATAACAGAGTGTTTTTTTGGGGGGTGTGGGACAGAGGGAAGATTTTAGAATCAGAAATATAGAACAAACGATTTGTGTTTTTTTTTTGTCTTTTTTTTGTGTGGGTTTTTATCCAAAAATAATTGTACAATTTATATTCAACAAGTAAACGCTTACGACAAACATATGTGTGTATCTCTAGGGTAGAATTAGGGGTTCTAAATAGATAGATTCTGTAACTCTTACTTGCCCTGGACCTAAGGTCGAAGCATAAGCAGGGGAGCGGAAGCGAAACTTATGTGTTACTGGACAGACAGCTCTTGCACTCCATAGTGCATACATATGTACATATGCATATGTATATCTATATAGACTCGATATATAATAGATACGATTATGATTAGGGCTTAGGCAATATTACAATATCTATAAACATAGCGAGAATTTCAAATTTGATCAAACAATTGTCAGTAATCTCATTGTTGCTAAATCTAAATCGAATTTTAAGCATATGGGGGGTTATTTTGTATTTGCTTTTCTACGTCCATCCATCCACATTTGTAGCAACTTGGATCCGATCCGGATCCTCCATTACGACTACTACGATTTAGGCTTAGGCTCTATGGAAAATGGCTTATTGAAACAACACTCCTGGTTCTTGTTGTTTGGCAAAATTGTGTCCATATTTGTGTGTGTTGTGTGTGTTTGTGGGTGTCCTCTGCTACTGATTGGGCAGCTCCGTCAGCGTGACATCGTACAGATCGTCCTCGATCTGCTGCACCTCCAGCAAGAAGATGTCCTCATTGCAGTAGAACGATATCATATCGTCGTCAATTTTCGCAGTAATCCTGCAAGAGAAAGCATTCGGTTAGCGCTTGCTTCGGGGGGTAATAAATACATTTCTAGAGATCAGTGAGGGACAGACAACACCACACCCATGCAAATAGTTGATTGATTTTTGGGGTTAGCACACGACAAAAACTGGGTGAGAAGTGGGTTGGGTTAGATGATCTTTGTGGGAGTTCTGATTTGTTTCCTGGTGCACTTGTGTGTTCTGTGGGTGTGTGTGTGTGTGTGTTGTGTGTGTGTGCAGCAGCACTTCTGATCCGTTAAGACTGGCTTGCGACTTACCCCTTCTTGTTTGTGCGATAAATGTTATTTATGCTCGTTGTTGAGATTTTGTATTTGTTTTCAATCTGCAATTGAGAAACGAGAGAAATATGATGTTTTGTTGTTGTTGTTGTTTTTGTTTTGTCTTTTGTTTGTAATCTGTTCTAAATCTGCGCTCTGCTCTGCTCTGCTCTCTAAACTAAACTAAACGAAAATATTTCTCTTATAACTCGTTTTTCTCTGTGTCATTTTGTTCATTTTCAGTGTTCAGCCAATCAATCGAGATGTGTATAAATAATATTTCTTTTGTGCTTTTGTGTGTGGTTTAAATCGTGTGTATTACGGATCAGACTGTAGCCCTGATCCTGTCTTTGGTTTTGGCAGTGGTATACACAAAGTTACATTTTGGATGAGATGTTCATTGGTTTTTCTTTTCTTTTGCTTGTTCCATTGTTTGATTATGAAATGATTCGGAATTAGTTTCAACTACAAGTTATACGAAAATTAACAGATTTCGTTGCTTGGTATTAGGGTGAGTAGAACGATAAATATAGATATAGATACAGATATTGATGTGACTGATTTTTAGTTGATTTATGCTTTGGTCTTAGTCGAATTAAACGTTTCATTTTGGCACGGCGCTTCATAGCTTCATCTTTCGTTTTCCAATTACACCAAAATGAACAAAATTTGCAGACAAATTTGGTTATAATCAATTAGATCGAGTTTAGGTTGGATCGGGAGCAGGATAATACAAATATACTATATGATATGGTAGCTCTTCATCTGGGTTGGGGGCAAGGGCTTACCGCATTCAGCAGACCGATTGTGGTGGGGGGAACCACATGCAGCGGTGTGTAGACCTCCTCGTTCTCCTGCCGCACGTACAGCATGACACGCTCCGAGGTCGGCGGCGTCATGCGTCCCCGCTTCATGGGCGGACCAAAGTCCGCCATGGGTGTGCTGGTCATTATGTTCTGGTCCAGTATGTGATCCTTTTTATCGCTGCAAAGTGTGGGAGATTGTGGTTTAAGTGGGAAAAAGAGACACAGATTAGTTTGGGTTTTGTTAATGTGAGAGAGAGAGAGGAGATCCTTGGCGGGGAGATCTTGGATGGACGATTTTTACTCACGTCTGCATGTCGGGCGGAAAGTGATTGTGGAACTTGAGCGTCGGCGTGGCCACCTTCTGGCCGTGGAGCAGGAACGGCGAGGCACCCTTCAGGTCCGGCGAGTCAGTCTCATGGCCGTAGAAGCTCTGCAAGGGCGAATTCGAGTTGGAGTTGCAGTTCGAGTTCGAGTTCGTATTCGTATTCGTGTGCGTATTCGTATTCGTGTGGATGAATGTCAAGCCAGTCAGGCCCGGCTGACCTACCTTCTCCATGTCCTCCGCTGGCGAGAAGAGCACCGGCGGCTTGGCAAAGTCCTGCATGCCATAGAACTCGGACCGATCTGTCACCGGATGGTAGAGCTCATCCAGCTTCTTTCTGCCGGTGGCCGTCATCTTCCGCTTGGCGGCCCGTCGCTCCTCATCGCGCGTCTTGCGCTCGGCGCCCTGCAACACAGAAGGAAAATGGAAACAAGAAGGAGATCCATGAGCATGTGGCATGAAGATACGTTTCGGTGGTTCCCATTCAGGTGGGTTGCGAAAGTTCGCACAGGTGCACAGAGCCAGCGTGTAATTAGCAATCAATCAAACGCATGGATGCCACCTTTTTTGATATTTCTTTGCTTATTAATTAAATTCGTGTATGGCTGCGAGTGCCATAAGCTGCCAGCCTGCCTGCCTGCTGGCTGTTGTCTGCCTCCCTGCCACAGTCCCTGTCGTTGCCACTGCCGCTGCCTATCCATTTGCTGTTGCAGTTGCAAAGAAGCAGAAAGAAAACAAGTTTCCCGCCTGGGGAGCTCTGTTGTCGCACAGAGACAAAGCCGCCACCGCAGCACCAACAAGTGGCAGAGCCACAGACAGAGGCCACGGCACAGACTGCAACTGGAGTCCGTATCCGAATCTGAATCCGAGTCCCAGTCCGTGGAGGCATTTGGCAAAATGGTCTACACCGTTAGGGTCAGAGAGCCCAAAAAAATGGAGGGGAAAATTATTATAAAATACTTAGAGAGATTCCACATAAATATAATAAATAATCTGGCGGCGCCTCGAACCATGCAGCATCGCAGTTGAGTCTGTGGCAGTGGCTGTGGCTGTGTCTGCGGCCCACCTGCCCCATTGAGCTGCTGCCTGATTGCACACACACACACACACACACATACTCGTAGATACTTTGAAATATATGCACATATCCATATGCAGTCTGTTGGCTACTTTGTCCGGCAGTGATTGCTGGTTTGCGTGTGCAGGCAGCAGATGCAGCTTCGGCCACAGCCACAGCTCCGCTCTCCTGCCCCATGTTGCACTTTGCATTTGTAATTAAAAATCAGCAATTGAGCGATGGAAGCTGCAACGCTGAAGCTGAAGGTGGTAGCTGATGCTGCTGCTGCTGCTGCAGGGAGGCAGGTGGCAACGGGCAGTGGCAGGAAGTCATATGCGGCAGCAATCTACTTCGTCTGCCACTGCAACTTCTGAATGGCGATCACATTATGCAAGGATGTATAAGTATGTAGCGTCCACTCCCCATACCCCATACCCCATCCCCATCGCCCATCCCCTCCGATTGGTGTTCTTCGCTCGTCTTGCGCTTATCAAAAACCATTTTAGCCTAGAGCAATGCATTCGATGTACATCATCCACTCGTGCTCGTGTGTGTGCGTGTGTCTGTGTGTCTGTGTGTGTTCGGCATGTAAATAACTGTATTTTATTACTTTTATTTTATCTTGGCAAAAATATCGCCAAAGTTGCGCAGGCTGCAACGGACAGCGAACAGCAGACTAAGGCGACGGCGTCTCGAATCGCCCAATGCGGTCAATGTTCGCCTTTTTGCCTGGCCTCCTCTTCATCCTCATCCTCATCCTCATCTCCTTCTTCGTTTGCCCCTCCTCTCCTTCCCTCCTTGGGGCTGGGTTGCTGTTAATCGACTCCAAAGTATGACCAAGACATGGGGGACACAGACACACCACACACAGCTGTGGGCCGCCACTTGGCGCAGAGGCGGTGAGACATTACCATTAGCATTAGCATTAGCATTAGCTCAATTTTCGAATCATTTACTTTGAACATAGAGAGAACAAAGGAAGAAAAGGCAACCAGCAAAGACCAGGAAAGGTGGAAAATCACCAGTAGTTGAGTTGCCCCTCCAAACTCTGCCCCAAAACTCCGCTGGCTGCTATCTATCCGATCCGAAGCTGAATCTATCTGAAAATCAAAGCCACAAACTCTCTCCAAAAACTCCACCGAATCCAACCGAAAATACAGTTATTCTGCAGGGTCCGAAGCTTTCATTGAACATGCGCAGAATTTCCCATAATTTTTGGTATCTGCTGGGGTGCAGGGCGGTACGGCCCCGAGGGCGTGCGTAAAGATCCATAATTGGAGACTGTGGCGAAAAGGTGCCAAACGATGGAACTGCAACTGAAGCTGCAATTGCAGTGAAGTCCCAACAAAAAATACTCAGAGAAAAGAAAACACAAAATATAGGGGGGAAGGAGGAAGGGCACAAGGAAGGGCACAAAATAATGTGGTACGCGAAATTTAATTGATACATTTACCGATAAACACACGATGCCTGGCTGGCAAAGGGCTGGCCCCAATGCGAAATATAAGCCCGACGTGATAGCGATACGGCATGGCTCTCCTCCCCGATTGAGGGTCCCAGCAGAGTGCAACAGTGCAACAGCACAACAGTGTCGCATACAACAAAAGGCTGTGCAGCGGCCAGACCCATGTCCAGTCGCTGGTGGAGGCTGGGGAGGCTGGGGAGAGCTGACCACGGCGAAGTGTAATGATATGAGAAAATTAAATTGGAAATCCACGAAATGATTTATTAATAAACCCCATCAAGCGAAAAAGTGAAGGGTTCGCAAAAGGTAAAGGTAGCAGCAGCAGCGGCAGCAAAACAAGGGCATGGATATGCCAGGGAAAGGATGCCGCAACCCATACAGCGAGCTTGTGTGTGTGTGTGTGTGTGTCTTTGTATCTGTGTTGGCCATTTACTTTTGTACGCGTTACGCTTTCCACTGACTGACGGACAGGAGAGTACGATCCCGAGACCGAGACCGAGCCGAGCCCGAACCCCAAGCCATGTCAGCATCGTTGGTGCCCCCAATTCGATAAAAGTCGGATGCAACAGTAGAAGGCAGAAGAGCAGCAGCAGCAAGTGGCAGGCACATACACAACACACAAACGTAGTGAACCAGCACGTAGGCAGCTTTTAGTTAGCTCATCAACCTGTTGCACGTGGCAGCGGCACAGTGCGGCAGCGACTGCTTCTGTGTGCGTAATTATGTAGCAGGGACTGGGATAGAGAGAGAGAGACTCTCTGTTGCGAAATAAAATCACTTACCTTATCGCAGAAGACCTTTATCTGACAGTAGCCCCGGTGGAAGACGGCCGCATCTCTGGGGTCCTCGAATGTGTCGATTTGTACGTGCAGCGGCAGGCCCTGAAAGAGAAACGAGGAGAACCATGAGCAGGGGATTCGTATTAATATCACACACATTCAAATTGCAACTAGCTTTGTATGTAGTAGGTGGGGCAAGGGGCAGGAGAAGGAGCTGGAGCTGAAGCTGGAGCAGGAGGCTGCGAACAACAGATTGGAGCAGCAGCAGCAACCTTGCAACAGCTGCAATTAGCCGTTGTCATTTGGGTTTTGGGGCGTTGCCGGTGCAGTTGGGGCGTGGCCCAGTGATGTTAAACTGCCAACATCCGTTGCATGTGTGTGCAACATATTGTGGCAAGTGCATAATTTGATTTGGCTATTGCCTACACAAATACACAAAGCAGCTCGGGCTCGGGCTCGGACTGGGGCTGGGGCTGTACCTTCCAGCGTTCCCCCTTTGCGATTTCCTTCTTTAATGAATAGCAACGAGACTCCGCTCCAGTCTCTCCTTCTACTTCTTCTTTGGCTTTTGCCTGTGTTTCTGTCAATGAAATATCAGACTTAATGTACGCATTACAACCAGCGCAGAAGGCTGTAGGATGGGGCCCCGATCCGCTCTAGTTGCGGCCGAAGATGGAGAAGGAGCCAAAGAGAAATCCTCATCCTACGTAGCCAGCGACTGATGGAGGAGCAGAAGCGTGGAGGATGGAGGCAGGGGCAACGCCAGCTGAATGCTGATCTTCTCTTTCTGGTCTGGCCTGCACTGCCTCGCTGGCCTGCATTGATTCTCCATTAACAAGTTGGCATTAAATTGGTTATTACTTAACCCATCACTGGCCAACATTCTCGACTCGAGCTGAATCTCATTTGCACAAAAGATGCGACGTGCAGATCGCATCGAATCGCTGTGGAAGCTAATTAATCGATAATTGCTGTATCGATTTATGATTACCATATATCGTTGGGCATTCAATCGATTGGGGAGCGGCGGCGTCTACAGAGTGCTTCCAAAGTGTCAAAATGAACTTTCACTCGGTATGAAACTGATACGATTATTGGATCACAAAAAATACACTGAGAACGGGTCACAAGTGAAGCCTTTTAAATTGCTTTCACGCTTCACCCTTTACCCTTCACCTTTTTGCTTTTTGTTGTTTTTGTTGCAGAGTGTTTTTTGTTACTCACCTTGACTCCTTTTTGACTGCTGAAATCCGTGCTCAGGCACTGCACCGCAATGTTGATCTGTTTTCAAAGAGAGAGATGGAGAAAAATGCCATAAAATATACAAATGTAAACAATTATGAACATAAAAAGAAAATTATCGGATGACAAAAAAACACACGCTAAAAATGCTTCGACCGCTATTAGAAGGCAATTGTTTTCTCTCTATTAAGTCGATGTCCTCTTTATGCCCACGACAGTTTAAAACATTCCAATCCGCACAAACACACCCATACAGTCGCCTGCTCTCGAATACGCAGAAAGGTGGAAAGACAATAACAAGGCAATACACAGAGGACCATCATCAGGCGACCATTCCATCGATGGCTCGGACCAGAGGCCCCTCAGAGCCAAGTAACGAGCCACAGGCCAGGCCGGGCCAAGTCAAGTCGAGACTTTGTATCGCATCGCCATCCAATTCATTTTTAGTTCGACTTCGATTCAGTGCGTATTCTGTGTGTGTGAGTGCGTACCAATGTGCGCGTGTGTGTGTCTGTCTCTCTCTGAAGGCATTTTAAGCATGCCAGTCCAAGTCCGAGTTCGAGTCCAAGTCCGATTTTCAGTTTGAGTTCGACTCCAGATGAGCCGCAGACGAGCGGACAGAGAGACAGAGAGGAAGGGGAGGCAGACAGACACACGGACGAAAAGACAGTCGGACAATGTGCACGCGTAAAAAATAAAGAAAAAAAAAGAAAAGAAAATCCATCAACGCAAAAATACCAAAGGAAACAATCTTAATGGTAAAAGTGCAGCAGCAGTCGCAAAGTTGCAGCCTCCACGACGACGACGACGACGACGTCCACGATGAGACCACGACGAAGATGTGGACGAGCAGTATTTAATGTGAATAATTAGCGGGCGCGTACCATATAAGAGGAGACGCATGACAGTAGTGGAGAGCGGAGAGCGCAGAGCACAGCACAGCACAGCAGAGAGCAAAGCGCAGCGGCAGCGGAGGTGGAGGGGAGGCAACGAAGCACCTGCGTGTCGGTGCGTACGAAAGTTTTGCCGCTGGGAAAGGCATTGCCAACACAGACAGAGAGACGAGACGAGACGTGCACACAAATGCAGCTGGCAAGATGCAGCAGCAGCAGCAGCAGCAGCAGCAGCTAACGGCATAAAACGAAATCGACATTATGCGAAGACGAAACGAGACGAGGCGAGACTCGCTCTCACCCCCTCTACCTCTGCCTCTTTCTCTTTCTCTGTGTGCCATTGCGATGTCTCTGGGATTAACATCTCAGCGCGTAAACAATTTGTAAATAAAAAGCTCTATCAAATGATGGTCATGGGAGGGAGGAGGGCAGGTGGGAGAGGGGTAGGCCGTGTGTGTGTGCCTGTGTGTGGGGAGCGCGACAGGCGATAGGCGACATGCACTTATGGCCAGCTCCAGGCCCCGCTGCCTACCCCCCTACATCTCTTGCCTTCATCTCCAAGTCGGTTAATAACTGCTGACCAATTTGGCAGCCTGGACAGGAGTGGAGTCACTGAACTTGAGTGGAAATCAATTCAGTTTTGGCATTTGTTTTTTTTGCCCCCGTCTCGGGGAAATTGTGCCCCTCTTTTGGCATTCGAGCTAGCGGCTAAGTGGACAGGTGGGCGGACGGAAATGGCGAAGTGGGGGGGTGGCGAAGTATACGCAATGAGAGGGCTAATACTGCTACTGACTGTTGCTACTGGTTGTTGTTTTCTTGGTTACAAAGTTTCTGCCTTCCGACTGGCGCTTGTCGCAATAGAATTGCAAATATTTCCAAACGATTAAAATGCTTGATAATTGCTAAATTAAAACGCGGTGGGAGCCCAGTTGCAACCGCAGTCGCAGCCACAGATACAGATACACTCGCAGTTCCAGTCAGCCACGGCTGCAACAGTCAGAGCCAGAGCCAGAGCCCAAGCCACAGCCAGAGACTAGGCTGGGGATAAAGACTCAGACTCGGACACGGCGACTTAGTTCCAAGCATTTGCCTGAGATTGCCGAGTAAGTGATTAAAACTAAGTGTCATAAATAAATAAATGCATAAATTATTCTTTTAGCAACAACAAAAAAAGTACACGCTGGACAGTGAGCGAACTGGGCGGCGGAAAGGGATGGCAATATGCAATGCCGGGCAATGGCGGCGGACGGTGACGGTGACGGCGACGGTGACGCTTGCTGAATAATTTGCGTTTGGCTGGCAATTGAAAATAAATCAGAAATTAATTCTTAGCACAAGATACCTCGACTGGCACACATATACACACACACACACACATAGAGCGAGGATCTGCTATCTTTGTCTGCCGCATGAAAGTGTCGCGCAATGTTTTTTTCAGATTTTTTAATTGAGGCGGCGCTCGGAGTAAACAAAATGGAAGTGCGGGAAAAACACAAACACACACACACTCGTATAGAAGTAAACACGTAAATTCTATAGAGTGTGGACTGTGGGATACCCTGTTCTTGGCTGAAGCTTATGGGGATAACCCTGGCATGGAATGCAGCTAAGAAAAGTAACGAAAATGTCTTCATCCGCAGATTTCGAACTCTTTCTATCAAACCGAAGAAAGAGATCTTCAGGTTCCCGAATGACAGAATACCTTCGTTATAATTCCCCCCTGGTACAGGGTACTAAGGGGAGCACATCCATAACGAGGACTGGCACAGAATTGAGATCTGAGAGATCTGAGAGCAGAACTTACCTTGGCGGAGCTCTCCAGCGGATTCCAGTAAACGGCGATGGCATTGTGCGACACTTCCTCGATGCAGCCAACCAGGCCAACCGAGTTCTTCGTATCTGCAAAAAGAAGAGCAAACGAAGAAGGTGATGGTCAGTAGGGGAACGGAAAAACAGAAGAGGCAAAAAGCAGATGAAGCATCAGAAATGCGGCAAGATGGGGCACACACAGAGGAGGCACTGGAAAATATGTTTGTATTAACAATTAAGGAAATTTCTGCGCAGCCGTCCAGTGACAAGTGCCTAATGAGTTATGTTTGATGGCCAAGGCACTGCGTGGCAGCATCATCGGCAGCATTGGCAGCAGTAGACGCATCTGCCGCGGATGCGCTGCTGTTGCAACCAAGATTATCTGCAATCAAACAAACGGAGCGGAGTGGAGTGGAGTGGAGCCACAGTCGGAGCTGAATGCGCGTTTATCAATGTCATAACTCTCCTGGAACGGTGCGGGCCTTTCAATAAAAAGCAACAATTTACTGCTAGAAATTCTAGACAATACAAATGGACACTCTGCCACGGAACGCTGCTGGACTTCGCATTGGCTTTGGACTGGGAATGGGTTGAGAGGGGTTGGGACTTGTGTTGGGTATTCCTTTCGGTTGGTTTACGCACCTGCATCCAAGATTCTTTGCTTCACGGAATGCTGGCGACTGTGCCAGAATTGCCAGGCCTTGATCTCATCTTCGGGACTCTTCTCCTCGCGGAACATGAGCATGATCACACTCTGCAAACAGATGTAAGGATTCAATTAGGTGAGTCGTAAAGGCAAACAGAATCTTAATTAACTATAGGTAAAATATAATATGGTTAGGGAAGAGTTTCTTAATCAGAATCCTTATCAATCTACCATGAATTTATTTGAATTAAACTAAATGGAGTTCCCATAGAAAGAATTTAAAGCAAACATAAAACTCTCTCTCTCCAAGCAAATCTCTTTTTCAAATACAACCATTACTCTTTATCCCAGCCAAAAGATTGATCTCTATCTCTAAGGATATGCCATGTCTGTTCTGTAATCCGTTTATACTATCGTTTCTACTTGGGTTCGCTGGCTGCCATCTCTCTCTCACTCTCTCTGTCTGACATATATTCGTTGTGACACTCCACTCACAACTCTTCGGATCGCACCCTACGCCTTTTAAAGTCAAAAGGATTAGATGCCGGCACACAAAGGGACGAATTCGATTTAGCAGAAAAATGTCCAACACATTTTGTATCATCTTTTTGGCTGGCTGCTTCGCTACAGAGCAACCTCTGCTGTTGTTTTCCCAGCATTTGCATTTTCTCTCTATCATTTATGTGTTTTTATTTCTTAGATTTTGAATAATTAGTTATTCCTTTTTTCACTGGAGGGAAGAAGCGCACAGATACTGAAACAGTTCCCAAAAAATTAAGGAGACAATAGCCGAAATGGCAAGCAACCCCTTTGAGGATCGTATCGTATCGGGAAGGGTGGGGTGGAGTGGGGTGGGGTGCATGGCAGCGAAAACTGATTACAGCATAAATATTTTTGTGTGTTTTCTTCGGATCCCCGGGATGTCGTTTACTTTTTTACATATTCATGGGCTAATCAGCTCGTAAATTATACTCGCTTTTTCTTTGGATTTCGTGCTCTTTTTTTTGTACCCCGTTAGAAATGGACATCAGACATCAGCCGATGGGCTAGACTCCGTATGCAAATGCCCCTACGGCTATATTTTTATTTTTTTTGGGTTCTGTTCGGTTCATTTGGGTTTTCATTTTCACATTTACGTTTTCGGTTTGAAAGTTTTCTTTCTTCGGGAAAAGGGCGCGCTGCTCTAAACAAATAAACTCGTAAATTAATTTTGACACTTTTTTGTCGAGCCTTGCAAAATATGGCACTTTTATGGTAATACGAGCTAGAAGGAGCAGGCGCCCCGAAAGACACTCTGAATATCTGAGATCCGATCTAAGGCAAAGGCAGAAGCTCAGATGTATCTCAAGATTTTTTCGTTTCATTTGGTTTCTTTTTTTTGCTGTTGCAAGTTTCCTTCTGTGCGTATGCAAATGGCAAAGGCTTTGGCTTCGGATTCGAATTCAGACTCGGATTGCTTCAATTTCAATTGTTATTTACTTAACCTCCGCTTCCACTTCCTCATCCACATCCACTTCCACTTCCGAATCTCGCGGCATTTCCTCAACCCATTTACCACTTTCAACTGTAACTTTGAGATGTCATTCTTTGGGCTCTCAACGGTTCAGTTTACAATTTGCATTTGCATTTCAGCTCGTCCTCGAACGCAGACGCAGACGTCATTTAAGCTTATCTGATTGATGATGTTGATGGGTATTGTCCTGCTCCTACTCCTTGCGCTCTACTTCTTCTCAGGCTCTAGGCTCGAGGCTCTCGTCCTGAACAAACATTGACGCGGCCGAATGCGAGTGAATTGCTGTTGAAAGGCGAAGGACTTTCAGCAATTTGCATTGAACGAAATATTCAAATTCTCATCAGGCAGAGGGATCGGTTCGGTTCGGATCGGATCGCTCTCTCCTCTCCCAGTATCATTTATCATCGGACTGTGTGCCCCTAAGCAGGATATGGGATGTGTGTAATTGAGCAAAGGGGTGGCGAGGCTGAAGCTGACAAACTCTATTAGACCTCCGATCGCACCTCGGGGTAGGACCAGATCCAAACACACAGACTCCCTGACAAATAGCCCACCCTGAGGCCCAAAAGGGGTTGGGCAGCAGAGATCTCCCAATTCTGTTTCCGTTCTTGTTTCTGTTCCCTTTTTCCTTGTTTCTGTGGTGTTGATGGCATAAACAAAGCCGCCAATGAATGGAAAACAAGCAGCAAAGCGGACTCTTGATTGACAAAGCTCCAAACACAAGCCTCGAGCTCAAGCCTCCACTCCCCTTTCCTTACAGATGTACGAGAAATGTGCGTGGCACCTACCTTAACCGTCGTATTCTTGATGGGCTTATCCGCATCGTGCACATACTCCAGCGTGATCCCATAGAACTGGCCCTTGTTGATGTAGGTGATGCGATCGTCCTCGCGCCTCTGTGACGAGCTGATGGGGCTCTCCAGGTGATAGCGGAAGCCAACATTTGTGAATCTACAAGCAAACGGGGAAGGAAAGCGAACAGATGGATATCGTTAGTAGGGTTGAGGAACAGGTAAAAATCTCTGAATTTTAGCATCTGGAATCAGCGTCCGTTGTGGAGAATAATCACAGCACTGAGATGAACTTAAAGGGGATCCTTCAGCAGGAAAATATTCCATTTGGAAGGTACTTCCCCTTGCTTCTATCTTTTGTTAAACTTACATTTTTGGTATTTGTATTTTATCGGCATCGTTCTGGCGGCCAAAGTCGTGCCAGGGCCGCGAACGCGTCGAACCGTTTGTGCTCGTGTCCACCAGGGAGGTGGTGGGACTGTTCTGGCTGCCATGCACCACTGTCCGCTGCTGGATGCTGTTAACGGACACCGGTATGCTGCCATTGGCATCGATGAGGGTGCCCGGCTGGCACAGTTCCGTGTAATCGAAGGACTAGAAGATGGTGAAAGATGTTCAGTAAATGATCGCAGATAAATATGATATTCGGTATGTTTTTAGTTATAGTTTAAGTCTAAGTTGTTGTTGCTTAAGTTACAGTTTTAATGGACACGCCGCGCATTTCTCTTTCTACCCTTTGGGTCACCTAAGTTCTGTGGGGATTCTTTTCTGTGGGATGTGTGTGTACCTGCTGTATGTTGGTCTGATCCCGCGGCGTGATGGCATCCGTGCCGATGCCCGAGTCGGGACTGGGCAGATCGACGGTGAGTCCCGCCGCCGTGATGGCCTTGGCATAGAGTGGCGTGCTGCCGCCGCCCTTGCCGTCCTGCGGATGGTGGTGCTGCTGCTGCTGCTGCTGTTGGTGGAGGTGCTGCTGGTGTTGGGGCTGTTGCTGTTGCTGTTGTTGCTGCTGCTGCTGCTGCTGTTGCTGGTGGTGCACGCTGACGCTGCTCGTGAGCAGCGTCGTGGTGGTGGGCGGGGGGGCGTTGCCTGTGAAGCGACCCTCGTAGGTGACCACTCCGCCTGGCTGCGACACCGAAACGTCCACGTCGCCGTAGATGGAGCGCGTGGAGGCGGGCACATAGCCGCCCTGTCCGTCCGGCGCAAAGTACTCCCGGTAGTAGGGCTCCGTTATGAAGGTGGTGGCGGTGGTGGGCGGGGGGCCGGGCGGCAGTCGGCTGGCCGTGTACATTCCATAGTCGTTGGCGGTTATGTACGGCCCCGGACTGGGGCTTTGTGCCTGCAGGGAGCCGCCGGCTCCGCCAGATCCGCCACCACCGACGCCGCTGCCGCCGCCACCTCCTCCCGCGCCGCTGGCCGTGCTGGGATGTGAGGTCTGCAGGTGGTTTGAGGTGTTGGTTGGGGTTGCTGGGGCACCACCACTCGCTCCACTGTCACTCACCTGTAGGTAAATCTGTGTGCCGCCCGTGGTAGCATACATCTCTAGTTCGGTGGCAGGACTACTACTGCTGCAGCTGTTGGTTCTGTTGTTTCTGGTGGTTCTGGTGGTGCAGGGACTGTGTCTGTGGCTAATCTCGCTAATCTCAGCTTCGTCGGCTGGTGGCGACGCATCCACGTGCAAGATCTGAGGGAAATGTGCGTTTGGTTTTGGTTTTGCTTTGTGGTAGGGCGAATTCTTAACACTAAAATGCTTGATTGGGTGGTGGGGGCTGCTGATGGATCGATCTCCCAGTCGAGAGCCCGCTTCGAGCATTCATTCTGGCATTGTGTTTGTGTGGCTAATGGCCAAGCATTTCATGATTGATGACTATAACTATATGGGGCCCCGCGACAAGGTCACAGACAGACTGCGAGTCCAAATCCGAGTCCGATTTGGACCCACAACGAGGCGATGTGAGGTGACAAAATTGTGCGTGAATCGTGCACGTTCTTTGACTTTTCTTTGGGGCCGTGTCCCATGATTCATGCAGCGGCAGCCGCGTAAACAGCTTATTGGAAATAACGTCAACAAGTACAGTTTATAATAAAAGGCCATAAAAAAAGGCATATACGAAATGAAACACAAATGAAGCACAGTCGCCGTCGCCTTTTGTCGTTGTCGTCGAGCGGTGCGGAGTGGAAAGAAACCAATTAAAAGAAAAAGAAAAAAAAAAACAACAACACAGAAAAAAGCGCGAAAAAAATCAACATTTATATACAATAAACACATATACATATACATATGTATATATAGAGATATATGGATGGTGTATATGCATATATGTTAATTATTATTGTTTTTTTTTTATTGGTCGCCCGAAAATGTCAAACGTTTTTGGAGACAAACCGCAGCACAGCCACAAATGAGGTAATACAGAGCAAAGTGTGGTCCACCGCAGATATATACGAGATGGACCTAGGCTGGGGCTGGCCTGTGTCTCAAATCAAAATTAGCAGCTGCCTGATGATTGCCTCTTGGTCTAAAGAAAGTGAAACCCCCCCAAAAAAAGACACGAATCGAGACGTCACTCTTTTCTTGGCCTTTGATCAAACCGGTTGCTCTGGGCTTGGGCATGGGCCTGGGTCTGCTTTTTGGTCTAATTTCAGTTACACTTTTCGGGCCACATATTGGACACATTTTGGTCTTTGGGAAAAGAACCTTTGTAACTGTTTGTGTGGTATTTGGCTGTTGATTTTGACTTTGATTTTGGTTCGAGAAACCAACGAAAATGTTGCCTATTTGTGCGTCTTTCAAATTTAAATTTATACAGAGGCTGGCTTTTGTGGCGGTGGCTCTGTGTCTCTGTGTTTTTTATATTTTTCGGCTCGCAGTCGAAGTTGAAGTCTCTTGTATAATTTAGCATCGGTAAAAGATTCTAGCTGCGAGCTAATTAAATTTGTTCATCAAAATCAATTTGCATTTTAAGCTTTTAACGTGCAACGTCAGAGAAGGCCTTGACGCGGGCCGATGCCGATCGACGAGCGATCGGATCGGAACGGAATGGTTCGGATTGGATCGATACACCAGCAGCAGCAGCAGCAGCGGCAGCGGCAAACAAAGATTTCATTTTCATTGCTTTTGGCTCTGCTCTTCTTTGTGGTGGTGCTGGTGCGTGTCTCGCGATGCCCAATCGCATCTGTATCTCCATCTCTCGCGGTGGCATGGGATGGGCATGGGGATGGGACATGGGGAGGTCATATGAGTAGCTGTCGTCTACCTATATCCGACTACGACTACGACTACACTTAATATTTATAACTATGGAAGCCATCGGTTATGAGACGCGTCGTCGTCGTCTCTGGGCCTTTAGAATTATGCTAAGCAGCGGCGACAAACGTCAAGCGGCGGTTCTGGCACATATTTATGCATGAGATGAGGAAGAAATAAAAAGCAGCAACAAAATGCTGTACAAAACCACACACAAAACACAGACGAAAAATAACAAAATATTTAAATAAAGCCAATTAACTATTTTAATGCCTTTTGGAATGATAAAAAGTGAAACTTTTTTTTCCTCTTCTTCATACAGTCCAGCGTTTTATGAATATCGTTAATTCTCGGAAATAAACCGAACGAAAAACGAAAAAGCAAAAAACCAGAGAAAAACCAAAAAATGAACGAAAAAGATTGTTTTGTTAAAAGTTGACTACTTTAATGGTGCCTTGATAACGTAACTGATGTTCTGGCAAAGGAAAACCCATGACTAAAAGCCCTCATGAATTGTGAAGGAAGGAAAGACGAAGTTGCTCCGAGGCTCACGATTGTGTATTAGTTGGATAAGGATCATCAACGTTGATGCTTTTCCATTAGCTATCAAATACTTTTGGCCCTACTAACTCATATTTCATATTTCCATTAGTAAGATCATTCTTCATTCATATTCCAACATTCAATATTAATAGTTTTGTTATTCAAATTTCTGTGTGGTGTTTTCCACTATTGAATGGTTCCAGGAAATCGAAACTGAGTTTCGATATAGTCAGAAATGTAATAAAGAGAAGAACTCATCTCAGGAACTGCAAGATTAAATTTGATTTGCTGTCAAGTGTGATTCAGTCGCAGTCTCTGTATGATGTTTGATTTCCCAGAAGCTGAATCTCTCTTTCCTTCAAGAAATTCGCTAGATAAGACTAATTTCTAGTGGCAAAAAGTGAGATTCCTGTGTACAGTGAACCACTGATAAGTCAGCCGGTGGATAGTTGAGCAATTAGAAAGGCAAATTGGTTTGGATTCGGCAAAAATAAACAGGGAGATATCCCCAAAGAGAGGGAGGGAGAGAGTTGTTAATCCAAGATCTCAATTTGTCTCTGTTGGCGGCTCTAATGATTACACTTTCCGGTGCACAGACGGTCGGTCGGTCGGTCTGTCGTTCGGACGTATGGAGATCAATAAATTGCCAACAGCAAAAACAAAATGAAATAAAATAAAATCAATTTTTTTCTGCTCTCTGATTCTGTGCCATAAATTAAGATCGAGCGAAACCTTAGACTTTAAACTATGCAATTGTGTGCGTGTGTGTGGTGCGGTGTGTTTGTGTGTATGTAAATTAATAAGACAAATATTAAGAATAATTAACTGTCAATGCGAAAAGTGTACGATAAATTAGAGTGCACCGCAATTTAATATTTATTTTCGCATTTCGAGTTTGTGTTCCCCACTGTGAGGCGATGTAGAGGGGGTGGGTGTGGGGTAACACCTGAAGAGAGCAATTAAGGTTCTGTTCAATGAATTTTCTGAGCCACAGAAAACACACACACACACAAACACAGACCCGGCCGCCCCAACCGAAAATCATTGAATCAAGGCGATAAAAGTCCAACTGTTCGTTCTTGTTCTCCATCTCCATCTCTATTCCACTATTTCTCTCTCTCTTTCTCGCTTGCTCTTTGGCCGGGCCGCAATTGCGCGCCAAACAAAAGACTTGGGCTGCGAACTTGTTCGCTGTGTGGGTGTTGAAAGGCAACGCGTTGCGAGTGAGCTCCAGCTGGTGCCGCTGCACGCCCACACACAAGTATGACGCTGTGGCTGTGGCTGTCGTTGTTACTTTTGTTGTTGCTCGTGTTGCTTTGCGCGTGTGCGTTTGCTCAATTTGTTGTTGCTGTTTGTTTGATTCATTGATTGTTGTTTTGTTGTTTGTGGCGCACGTTTTGGATTGCAGGTGGATCGGGGGATACGATCCCATTCAATACGATAGGGTATGGTATGGTATGCTATGGTATGGCATTACTCTCGACTGCATCAGCAGCGGCAGCAGCAGCCCACACATTCCAATCAAGCGGCACTCATAACTACAATAACTATATGTGTATCACATGGTACATATCATGTATCAAACAATATGCAAATTGAAGCATATCGAATTCGGTCACAGAACTCACACAAATGCACGATGCCCGATCGATTCGCACTTACGGTCGAGAACAGTAATGTAATGTAGTGAACTGATCCGCTGCGATCCACTGTTGCAATCACAGGGAGGGGTAGATACCGATACACGAACACGGATTACGTTTGTGCGCTTGCACGGTATTGCGCGGACGAAACATACGCGAGCGGTGCGGTGCTGCTCAAAAATCAGACGAATCGAAAACGATCCTACTCCGACAGCGTGATACGAATGAATGACGCCGTGCCGTGTGGTTGAGGCTGTGGCTGAGGGGCCAGGTATGACAGCGTCGACGTCGGGCTCTGCTGACAGCACACACACATACACTCTAGCACCTGGTTGCGTCGGCCAGTTGGACCAGCGATCATCATTTGTACTCACTCACACTTGTGCGCGCAGCTCATATCAGTTCAAAATGGTTGGAATCTGTAGCTGTCGCAATATTCTGACATGTAAAAGGCAAGGGGTGAAGTGGGGAGGGGTGGCCGGACAGGGCGTTACAAGCAATAAGCAGCAGAAGAAGTTGTTGCTGCACTTGCACCATTCATTGATCCAAATCCAATCACAGGAAGAGCGCAAAATAAGAAAGAGAGTAGTCGCTGGGGCAGCGGTAGAGGTGGAGATGGAGGGAGAGGGAGCCCCAGCCACCGGAAGTGTACACTTATCCCCCAGCGATTGTCGCCCTGAGTTTTGCTACTGCAATTTCTCACCAGTGCAGAATTGTTTGCCTATTGCAAGACATTTAATTACGGTTTACTGATTCTGCTGTCCACTCGCTCTGCTCCTTTGCACTGCTTTGTTTTTGATAAACCGTTCGAACATATATACAACATGCAACTCGAACATGCGAAAGGAAACGCTTTGCGCGAGAGGAGCCACTGTCATGGGCAATCAGTGTGAGTGCGAGCGAGAAGACTATACAAATCACATACGCATACACACACACATACAGAGTGAGACAACGTCGAGATCGTATAACAAGAAGCGTGTATAACAGTTTCAATGCAGGCATTGCTTTGCCTGCTATGATGTTTGTAGCTGTTGTGGTTGTTGTTATTGCTGCCACATTGCTTTCAATAGAACCGAACCGAACGGCGCGACGAAAGCGACGACAACGATTCGTATTGGCTGCAACCACTAACACTCATTGCCCTCACTCACACTCACTCACACCAGCAATTGACAGACCAATTGCAAGTCTGTTAGACAGGCAGACAACAACTACAACCACAACTACAACCGCAATTGTGTGGCTGGGCTAATTGATGTGTGTGGCACAAGCACACAGGATGCGCCACTGGGGTTGGGATGCTATGAATAATTGTGAATGGGCGCGGGAATGCGTATACTAGAGGTAGTACTATCTAAGTTCTGTTTCGAGATTTGCGTGCGTGTCCATTAATTGTTCCCTGAGCAACAAAAACACACTAATTCTAATAATTTCGCTTACCTTTTGCGTTATGACCGAACCCGCGCCGCCGTTCGCTGCCGTCGCTCCGGCAATGTTACCGTTCTTCGGATCCTTGCGCAGATCCTCCGGCTCCCTTTTGATGGTTATCAGCTGCTGCTGCTGCTGCTGTTGTTGCACCGCCGATGAGACAATGGAGCCTGCGCTCCCCACGCCTGCGGCACTCACAATGTCGCCGGGATGCTGCTGCTGTTGCTGTTGCTGCTGCTGCTGCTGCTGTTGCTGCTGCTGGTGGTGCTGCGAGATGGTGGTGGTGGAGACAACGCCAGTGGTGCTGACGGCCGAGGCCGATGATGAGGGGTGTGAGCCGAGCAGAAAGCCTTGGATCTCATTCTGCGATAGGCCCGAGACATCGATGGGTGTGGTCTGGCCATTGAGCTTTCCACTGTGGAGCGGGCAGAGAAAGAGAATGAAGCAGAACGTGCATTAGTTAATGTTTGATAAATGACTTGAATGCTTAATCTACATAAGAGTAGGCAGTCCCCCTTCCCCATTGACACCCACACAATCAAAGCCTGCGCTTATCAATCAGAACCAGCGAATCACCTCCAATCAGTGCAGCAATCACACATGAAATCACACACAGAGGCAATCACAATCAAGTGGCTGCAAGTGCAACAAGGCTAATTTCATTCACAAGAACAACAAAAACAACAACAACAACATCAACAGAAAGAACTCCTGCGGCAGACACCTGTGCGCAAGCCAAGTGGAAACCTGGATGGGGGGATGGTGTACCTGCCTCGCCTCGCCCAAATGGGAGCAATCCCCAGCTATAATCACACATGCAACAACACTGGATCTGGCACTGGATCTGGCACTGGCACCGGCACTCGTACATATAAACCAGATTCCAGCCTGCTGCGGCGGCAAGTGCTCAGGCCCAGCGACACAAACAACCACCAGAAACAGCAACTGCAGCAACAGCAACAACATCCATCCAGAACCAAAACAACTTTTTGGCCAGCATCCAGCCAGCCAGCCAGCAGCCAGCAGTTGGCAACAAACGAGAAACCAGAAAAGGCAACGGCAGGCTGCCAACCCGAAGCATTAGATACCCTGGCAGATCGACTTGGATCAAATTAAACATAAATATTCCCAAATGTTTTGAGAATATTGATAGGAAAAGGATAAGTAACAAGGGATCCAAGAGACATAGAAGATTCCTGTGGGAAAACAAAAGGATGTCCAAGCTTCCAGATGCTGATTAGGATTACACAACGGTAAATCTTCGCATTTGTAAAAGTTGTAATCAAGAATAACAGCATGTACCTTTTTCTAGGGTATCCCATTGAATAAACCCATTGAATGGCAACAGAATGAAGCGAATTTCCGATAGAAAGAGCATCAAAGGTGGAGGGGAAATCCAAATCCAAATTAGCGGCATTCCCCAGAGACCACAAGTCTGTGGCCTCTCCCCCAACGATGCGCTTATCGAGCGCCCTATCGCAGACAACGCCAGGAACAGCCATAAATTAGGCAACACGATCGCTGTCTCCATGCTATAATCGAATATTGATAACTTTTTGGCATTTTACCAGAGAAAAACAGAAACAGAAACAAAGACACAGAGTGGTAAAGGGAAA
The DNA here is from genome assembly GCF_008121235.1 of Drosophila subobscura. NCBI lineage: Eukaryota > Metazoa > Arthropoda > Insecta > Diptera > Drosophilidae > Drosophila > Drosophila subobscura. The sequence continues at coordinate 10,196,464 of NC_048531.1, read as the reverse complement.
AGGAAGCGAGGCAGTAGAGAGACACACACAAGGAGACATGCCACCAAGGTCACCCGAAGCAAAGTCCTTGCAGCTGGCAACTGATAAACCGGATCTGGTCGAGGTATTACTTCCTACCCACCTTCCCGTCTTTCGGCGACACAATTAAAGCTCTTTGAGGGAAACTCTGGCCCAAGACACACAAAAAAGGGCAACCCAAAACACTTCTCCTGGATAAATTATAATGAGAGGGAACCGAATGACCAGATGGAGAAAAGATAGAGCATATTTTGAGCTGCTTAATCAATGGATTTCATTCCAGAAAACCACTGCAAGGATTCCCCATAGATGTTATTATTTTTTTGCAATGCTTGTACTGCTTCTTTTGTGCTTAAATCCTGTGAGTACTTTCTTATGGTTATTTTTTTATGAATTTTCTACATTGATTAATTGATTGATTGTTTTTAGGGCATTAATCCTTCCTCCGGCTGTAGGAATATGATTGATTGACTCTCTTCCAACCTACCAAAAGTCTGCTGTGGAAAGGACTTCAAATACTCTCTACGAAATTCGGTGTAGAAATTCCGCTAGAAAGTCCCAAATTAGTTTTAAATTTGTCGAAATTGGCAATCTTGCGGGTCCGAGCCACACCTTTCGACACACAGATACAGATGCAGATATGTACTTGTCTGCTCTACCAATCTTAACGTATCAGTGACCGTTGTCCGCTGTCCGTTGTCCGTTGTCCGCTGTCCGCTGTCCGTTGGCCGTTGTCCGCTGTCCGTTCTTCCGTTAGCAGCTGTTGCAAGCGCTTTCTGCGTTTTTCCCTCCGCTGTGTGTGTGTTTTTTTTTCGGTATTTTGTTCTTCGTTTTTGTTGTTCTTTTATTTTGGCATTGCTCAACGTTGACAACGGCCGCGGCAGAGATTGCGATCGCTTACGCTCTTGCCCCATTTTGTGGCACTTGGCGTGTCGCCGCAGCCAAGTCTCCCTCTGCGGCCTGCCAGTGTCCCGGTTTCACCCGAAGTTGTTTTTTTTCGGCCACTCCGCAACGGACATCGACATGGGTATAGCAGAAAGCAGCAACAAATAAGAAAAACAACGAACAAAAAAAAGATTGTTTTGGCTTTTTTTTACGAGTTTGTTCTGCAGAACATTTTCGCTATTAAAAATGACACTCTGATCCCCTACCGCTCCCTCCCTCTCCTCCTTCCGGCTGCGCTATAACATTTTTTCGTAATGCGATATGTGAGCGATGTCCAAGCCGCGTTTAGGGTCAGAGCCGTGTAACTCACGTAGCGGCTACGGGGAAGCGCGAAAAAGTAACAACATTCACACACAGAGAGACAAACATTTATTAGATACCCAAAGTGCTGCTCATATCTTTGTTCTTCATTGTTTTATGTGTTTATTTTTGTGGCTACAGTGGGCACTGGCTAGAGAGAGGAGCTACAGAGGAAGAGCTCTCGCGTGCACTCTGGAGGCTCCACTGTGTGGGGGGGACTATCTTTGAATTGTGTTTCTAAGCCAAGTGCTCGGACGCTCGACCTTTTCCAGGCCCCCGAACCGTATTACGGTTACGGTTTCATCATCACCTCACGGCTTGGCCCTATAAAAACAGAACAGCAACTGCGTTCCGATGTGCGACGTGCCGCTTGTGGCGGATTTCCAGCGAAATGGCCAGCCTGGCGACTTACCTCCACAGCAGCTCCGACCCAAGGGGATCGTTGTTGTTGTTGTTGTTGTTGTTGGTCTCCTTTGCGGCCTCGTGGCTCTGCTGGCGATAGTAGCTGTAGATGGGATAGGACTCTGTAGCTGAGCCTGGCACTGCAGCTGGACTGTGGGCAGGAAGCTGCTGCTGGTGCTGCAAGGGTGGCAGGGCAGGCTGCTGCTGGTGCAGTGGCAGGGACAAACTTAAGCCATGATCCGGGTAGTGCGAGTGGAGCTGCTGCTGCTGCTGTTGCTCCTGGTGTTCGCTTGGCAGCGACTCCAGGCTGAAGCCGCGTCTGTTGGGCAGCGAATTACAACATTGATTCAAGCCAAAAAGGGGCGTGGCAGCCGCAGACAGACAACGCCCATGTGCGTGCATTTGGGCTTTTGGCAGTGATGGAGATGCGGCGGCATCATTAGCATTTCCACTTCCACTTCCATTTCTATTTTGACTTTAATTTTATTTGTATATTTACATAATCAATTTTTGGACACCCTCAGCCAGGTGTGCGTGTGTGTGGCTGTGTGTGTGTGTGTGTATCCGTATCTTACGGATTTGTAAGTGTCGCGGCAACGCTTTTTACTGCTTTCGGCGCTTGGAATTGATTCATTTAGCGCTATTAGCGCCAAACAACAAAAAACCCATCGGGGGCAAAAAAAAGCGTCAATTTTTTGTTAGCACTCTCTGCCCCGCTGCACCCCGCTCAAACTTTAACCCCTGCCCGCTTTCGGGTGTACTCTGCAAGTGGTCCATTCACTAATTATTTATTTCCCATGAAGCTTTTCTTGGCTTAACCCCTCGGAGGAGGCCGCTAAGTGCACGAAGAGTGAGCCCGTGATTAGGCCAACACTTGGGCCACGCCTCTGGAGTAGTTGGGCCGCGGTGCCGCCCCCCCTGTGGCGCAGCCCGATTGTGCAACAAGTAGCAAACATTTTGGCAAAACAAAAGCAAACAAAGGCAGTCCTGCGGCGTGGCGTGGTGTGGCGTGGCTCTGCCACCTGAATCGGGCACGCAGATTGCGAATATCGGGAGGAGGAACAGGAGGCTGCTACTGTGGTCGGGCTGGCAGCGAGCTTGGGCCTGGGCCTGGGCCTGGGAAGTGCTGGCCCAGGGCAAGGTGATCCGCTCGGACCGAGACGGAGTGAGAGAGAGAGAGAGAGAGAACCGGTTCGAGCAGCTGCATGCCACAGCAGAGCTAATCCCAGGCGCGGACCGAGGCGGTACGTCGCGTAACGGTTAAGGCAATCATTATTGATATTAGGAACCTCTTTGCCGGATCCCAGACAACGGAAGAATCACAGAACACACAGAGACAGCTTGCTCGGACACCGTCCGAGGTGGAGGGGGGCAAGAGATCTTCCAGGGAAACCCGAACAAAGCCCCTCATTTGCATAATGCTTTCAGCCAGGCATCTACAAAAAGGATTCAAGATTCGTTCGGGATTCGTGCGGGCAACGGACCGCGGACAACACACACGGCCTAAGGATCTAAGAATCGCGGACCGCGATGGACCCTGGCCTGCGTCGTCTGGCTCTGTCTCAGGCATTTGACACGGTCGAGTGAATGCTCCTTTTTGTCATTGTCTCTCGACGTTGGACATCGCACCTCATTCATTCCGCATGCAACCCATTCAGAGGGTCCGGGTCCTATGTCCGACGCGGTGCTGTGTCTTCTGCGCCGGCTCAACCCCTTTCTGGGCAGCGTCCTGCGCGCTGATTTGCATAAAGGCGGACAAGGACGACTTAGGTAACGCTTTCAACCCCCTTCAAGGCTGCGGCCAAAGCAAAGCTGCAGATGCTCCGGGACCACTACGAGATTGATTGAGATTTGAGTCAACAAAAAAAGAAGAATAACAGAAGCCAAAGGACCAACAGTGGGTCCGTTAATATGTCCCCGAGGCGACGCATCCTTTTGCAGCGAAGGCATCTCTCGGACCACAGGCTCGACCGACTGTGAGAAACCTTTCGAGATTCTGATTGGGAAGCCGCCAGCGAGCAGCTGGAGCAGCATGCACCGCATGCAGTGAAAACTATCAACTCTCAAGCCATTTATTTGTATTCTTTTTCGTGTGTTTTTTGTTCGGTGCTGCCGCTGCTTCGTTTTTCTTTGCCCAGTCCCTGGGGTCTGTGTCATTTACATGATCATATTTTATGCAAATGGCTCGCGACGGTGTATCTGTCTCTGTCTGTGTCTCTGTCTTGGGATCTGACTCGGAGTCTGACTGTGGCTCCCCGACTGTGTCGGGAGCGAGAGAGGGGCCGGGCCAGCGCTGTCGGGCGTGGGCCATAAATTTCTCATTCGTATCGCATTAATTACTACAATATTATCAGCAGATAGCCGCAGCCAAAAGCCACGGACACAGATACACACACACACACACAGACACACACACTGAGATGTATCTGCTACAGCTGCCATATTGAAAATTAGAGATCAACGAAGCGAAAGCTTTCGGGAAGCTCAGCGCACACACACACACACACAGGCACACGCACATGGCATGCTCTGCTGTTGGATCCTTGCCGCAAGGACATGGGCGTGGTCTGCCTGGACAGTTGGGCGAGCGTCTACCGTGGCTCGGCCATCCAATCCGTATAGGACAGCGCATAGCCGCTGCTGCTGCTCGTCGTCTCCTGCATGGCGTTCGTTTCGCTGGGGGCAGGGAGGGGGTGGGTTATCCTCTATGCGCAGCAGCCCCCACGCTGTATGCAGGCGGGCAGCATTACGCGCGATTTTTTATAGATCACTTTTGGTTACACTTTAAGCGGATTATGCGACGGCGCCCGCTGTTCTTTCACTGATTTTTAAAGAAAACTATGCGTAAATACAGAATGTGGATACAACTATGTACAACTGTGTATATATGTACTGCTGTACATATGTATATAAACTTGATGCTGTTGTCGACCTTGTGGCTTTTCGATATCAACTGAAAACCACTTTGAGCGTTCGATAAACTTGTAGCGCCAATTCAGAGTTTTTTTTTTTCGAGTGTGGAGCGGAGAGACTTAAAGATCACCAACAAAAAAACAACAACAACAAAATTACAACAACAACAACAGAGGCGACATTCGACAGTCGAGCGTATGGAGACTCTGAATTGTGTTAACATGTTTCTTTCTTGTCTCCCCAACGACGTCTCCACTTCTCTCTCTCTCTCCTCATCTCTCTCATACTCTCTCACTCTCCGTGTTCTCTCCCTCTCTCTCTCTCTCTCTCGCGCTGTCTTCTTGCTGCAGGTAGACTGCGCAGGTGAACAGGTTTGTTATTGTATCAAAATGTCCAAACGCTGTTGCACCTTTTAATATTAATAATACTCGTAATAAAATGAGCAACAAGAAGCAGCAAGCAGCAGAAAAATTCATTTAACGAAGTTCAGATACTCTTTTAGTGGAATTGCACTATATATATGAACGTCAAATACCTTTTTTATATGCTTCGATCATTTAATTTATGTTTCAGGAGCTTTAGCAATTGATTTTTGTACAGAAATATCACCATAAAAGTGACGTAAAGGTGCCCAAATTGTGCGCTGCACAAATACTTCAGCATAGCTGATGGACTGCGAGTGTGTGCACGGGAAGGGCATGGAAATGCTCCATTTGCACAGCGCGACTGCGCGGACAGCCAGAGGCTGTGAAATGGCAACAGTAAAAATACTGAAATATTGTCAATCAGGGATCGAACAAGGGGTGGGGAGCACGCAGACTAAAGAGGAGACGGGAGAATCGTGAGCAAAGGAGGCAGAGACAGGCAACGGCTCGGGACTCAATTCTATTGCCAGATAAGAGACACTCAAGCGTGGAGCTAGTTGTGTGAACAGGAGTGTAGCCACAGCCAAACAAACTTTAACAAAACCAAAAAATTAAACTAAAATAAAACATATAAAAATGTAAAATGGGGGGAACACAAAAGCCAATAAAAAAACGAGCAAAAAATATGTTTTACAGCTCAGAAATTTAATACGATCGGTTAAAGTGAAAGTAAGCGGCACACACACACACCTACATAATTTACATATATATTTGCATATATGTATGTATCTATATGTGTATGTACAGTTACACGTGTGTGACATACGCATTGACCGCGAACGCCCCGCTCAGAAGGCTATTGCCGAAGGTTATCCTTGTGTATGGAAATTTCACAAAATGCATTCATTTTGCACAATTTGTGGGGTTTCCGCATCGCCATAAGCAACAACGACAACAACACCTGAAACACTGTGCAACAAAATGTCAAAAGTTGCAAAGTGCACTCCCAATCAGAGGGAAAAGCTTACGTCAATTAATAATAATCTTATTTTATGGCCAACGAATTATATGGCACTTTGAGCTTTTATTCCTAAACGAAGCCACCACCAAGTCAATTCTATTTATAGCTCGATCAAATGTCAAAAGGTAAACCACCGACATATTTGTTTAATAAAGGAAATGCAAATTGTGATGAATTTTTTTATAACGTTTTGATTGCCATTTTACTCTGGCACAAAGATTTTGTATTTTATGGATTCATTGACTGTGAGTGTTATTTATTGCATGTGCAGATTTACCTAAATTATAATATTTATTCGGTATTCAAATTTTAGTTTATTTGGTGAGAGAACTGCTGCACTTCTAAACGTGTACTTTACACTTCAAAGTTTAAAAACCATTTACAAATTATGCACTTCCATTGCGGGAATTGTTTTCGTTTTCCAATACAACTTTTTCGCTGCCAATTAATGAAATTACACAAAAATCCTTGCAGCTTGAGGGCGGTGTTGAAGCCTATTGCATAGCTCCTAAATAATATAATGCCAAATGTGCAGGGTAATAAAACAGTTTTATAGCCAAGTGGCGAGAATTCACGTAATAAAATTGAACATTGGTTTGCACTCAACTCAGCCGAATAATCTGGCCGTAAAACGGCCATAAGCAGCGGCAATTTCCCCAAAATGCAATTGAATTGAAAACGATTTGACGAAGCTTTTGACTTGGCATTTAGGCGGCCCGCGAGCTTTAAGCTCTTCGTTCCAAGGGTTACAACTCTTTGTTGGCGAGTGTAGATTGTGACGCCGAAAGGGATAGGCATGGCTGATGTGGTGACAGACACAATGGAAAGGATCGCACGAAACAAAGGTCAACGGGAATTTATACAGCCTCCAGTCACCGCTCCGCCTGCCCCTCGACACACGAATTGGATGCGGCTTAATTTGACTTTAATGAAAACGTGGCAAAGCGAACACTTTTGGGATGTGGACGCGGACATGTGGACATTTGGACACTTGGACATGTCCTCGGTTGCGGCTGCTTATCAACGAGCAAACAAAACAAACTGTACATCAACTTGGTTGAGGCTGTGAGGCTGTGTGGCAGAGGCTCTGGCTGAGGCCAAGTCCAATCGGGCAACACGCAAGGTCCCAGGCTGGTCAAGCGGCAGCAGCCACAGCATGCCACAGTGAGAGAGTCAGTGGCAGAGCCAGGCCAAAGCCAGACCCAAAGTCCGAATCGAAGACGACGTCGGTCCATATGCGGAAACGCAATTTTGTCGTTATTTATGGACCTTGCCGCGCATGCAACATGCAACGGACGACTCTCTGTGGCTGGCTGCTGCTGCTGCTATAACAGGATGGGTTGGGATGGGACGTTGGCATTAGAAGAATAAGAATAAGAATACGACGAGCAACAGCATGGAGGCAGTTGGAGGCGGAGGAGTGGCGATGGCGATGGCCATGCTGATGCTGATGCTGATGCTGAAGCGGCTGATGCAGATGCGATGGCGTTGCAGATGTCCGACCATCCAAGCAAGCAACGAGCCAACCGATGGAGCGACCATTCCAGCCACATGACGATGACTTAGTTGCTCTCGAGCCAGAGCCAGAGCCCGGTCCCGGTCCCGGGGCCTGCCCCTGGCGGCACCTTGCTCAAGGAGTCGGAGGAGGCTGCGCTTGCATCTCACCTCGCTAACGGTTCTCTATTAGATTAATTTATATTCAAATTTTTATTACTTGCGCATACCAAATGCCCCTCCAACACTGGCGACTGCTCTGAAATGAATTGCCAACCCATTCGGTGGGGCTCTCTCTCTGTGCTTGGGACAGACATCCGCGTGGTAGAGCTGAAGCTGAAGCTGGAGCCGGTGATGGTGCCTGGATCTGGGTGTTATTAGCTCGCCTACTTGCGCATTCGATGCACGCCAGAATGCCAAAGTTGTGGATGTTGCTGTTGCTTTTGCTGTTGCTTTTGAGGCTGCTGCTGCTGCTGTGGCCTGTTGTTGCAGGGGCAGCAATAACGTATAGAAGAAACAGTTACAACGGAAGCTGTCATTCCACTGGGGGAATGGGGAATGGGGGCATGGGGATTGGGGATTGGGCGATGCCGAGGATGAGGACTCTGGCTTGAACTCAATGTTTGGGAAACGGGGGAATGGGGCATGGAGAATGCCAGAATGCGCTGGCGTTGCCGCTGCTGTTGCTGTTGCTGCTGTGGCTGTGGCTGCTGCCGGTTGCTGATGTTGGCCTATCGCAATAATTAACAGTAAAATGCGCGCCCGGCAGAAGCGGTTAATTCAAATGCATGAGAAATGCAAATGACAAACATTGATTTGAAAGGACCTGGAAGACACCGAAGAACGGAGCACAGCGAGGCAGAGAACTGTGGAGAACGGACAAGCGAATCGAAGCTAAAAACTATGATCGCGCTGTCCCCAATTAAGATGTTGATGTTGTAACCAGCAGCAGCAGCTGCCAGGAACCAGAAACACAGCCAACGATGCAGCAATTAGTGAAGCTGCAACTCGTATCTTATGCTGCAGATGGAACAGAACTCAGTCAGAGATGTCTCTCAAGTGTGGAGTGGAAATCATTGCCCTTAGACGTTAGCTTTGGCTCGTTTTTGGCTAAACTTTGATTGGGAATTCCCTTGGAGAGTATATTTAATGTTCATGCTTTGGTTTAACGATATTATTACTATGTCAATGAGTATCCTGCTGCAGCTACTTTGACACCTTACATATGGAACATATTTATAGCGAGAAATACTTGTGAGAACATTGAGGAAACAGCTTGATATTATATGTAAATTTCCCCCAACAACGCAACGACTTCTCCTAATTGAGAGCCGCCCCGCAATGTGCCAATTAAGCCAAATAATTCAAGAGTGTTTCGCATTCACACCGAAACACTTAGGGCAAGGCAACCCTTTAGCCCTTTGCTTTAGACTCTCACTCACCTTTGTAGATGGTCCTCGCTGACATCGGCCACGATGTAGACGGGCTGGCCTGTGGCACTGGTGGTGGTGGCATAGGGCAGGCCCGCCTGGACCACCACTTGGCCGTCGGAGACGAGGCTGCCGATGTCGCCGCCTGAGTAGATCTCGAGACCCTTCTGGTCGGTGGTGGAGTAGATGACGGTCTTGCTGCCGTCGTTGTAGATCAGATCGATGTGCTTGTCCGTCTGGTAGAGGTCCGGGTCGAGCTTCTGCGGCACGGCCAGGTGGGGCAGCTGCTTCACGTTCACATTGACGCCGTTCGGGTCGGAGGTGGTGTAGATGATGGAGCCACCGCCGGCCGCATGCTTCTTGTGGTCCTCGTAGAGGTCTGCCTCCGTTTTGATCACGTTGCTGTTGTCGTTGCTGTAGTGCAGCACGGAGGCGTCCAGGGGCAGGGGCGAGGTCTGGTAGACGCCCTGGTGGTCGTTGTTCATCTTCTGGGCCTGGTTGTACATGGCCGTGGCCACCGCATTGTCGTTGGGCATCAGCTTCGAGGGATCGCTGACGATGCGCGTGAGGATGTGCTCCCCGGCCTCGTTCCGCGACAGAATGTGGTGCTCCCCGTTGATGATCTCTCGCGAGATGATCTGCTGCTGCTCTCCGTTCGGTCCCACCACGCGGATGATTTGGTTCTCATCGAACTCGATCTTGGCCAGCGGCTGGTGCTCCGTCTGTTGCTGCTGCTGTTGCTGCTGCTGCTGCTGTTGCTGCTGTTGTTGCTGCTGCTGGGCGTGCTGTGTGCCCAGCTGGGCCGCGATCCGCGCATCGATGGCATGGCCATCTTCCGTGGCACCGTCGGCGGGCATCACCACCTTGGGCGTTTCGTAGATGAAGACCGCCTCCTTGTCGTACAGCTTGGAGGAGTCTGTGTGCAGGTCGAGGACGTTGACGTTCGTCATGGTCGCCAGCTCCGGCTGGGGACTGTCCGGGGAGCGGTGCATGGTGGTCAGCAGGGGTACACCGTTGGGCGCCAGGGGTGAGCTGTTGGCACCTCCGCCGCCGCCGCCTCCTCCTCCTCCGCCCTGCTGGATGGGTGATAGGGAGGCGTCACTGAGGACTCCGATTCCTAGGCCTCCTCCGATGCGGCTGTGCTGGTGCTGGTGCAGCGCGTGGCCGTGCGAGTGGGAGTTGTGCGTGTGGGAGTTGTGTGTGTGGGAGTGGGCGTGCCCGTGGGCGGACAACGAGAGCTCGTTGGACGTGATGACACTCGTTGTGGCGGTGGATGTGGACATTATTCGAGCTGGCTGTCGCTCCTGGCTAAGGCTCCTCTTGGCTTACTTCACTAATTTGAACTGGATTCGGGATTGCACTCGTGGGGGGATTAGGACTGCGAAGGACAACGCCTAGGACGCGGCCTGCTCATCGATTCCCGACCGATGGTTAAGGCTCTCACTGTTGCTGCAGCTTCGATAGCTCCTCGCGGGTGTAAACATAATAAATATCACTTATCAACGGATTGATTGAAGGCACTGTGTTGATTCGATTTGATTCGATTCGGTTGAGCTTCAGGTTGTTGTTCTTGCTGCTGCTGCTGCTGTTTGCTGTTCTTCGTTGTCGCTGCAATTACTCCATTCTATGGCACTAAGGAACTTCCTTCGTTGTTTTTCTCAGCTCCGCCTGCAGAAGAAAACAAAGAACAATGGACACAAATGATTAAATAGTGGTCAAAATATATACACATATTCTATAGACTAAAATACTCTATTGACAGTTCCAAAAGAATGCATGAACAGACTTACACTGCTTACACCTGAACTGCTTACGTAAGTATGTTGCGAACTGCTTGTTTTAATGTGAACTGCTTATCATGCAGACGTTCATTTCCCTCACTGCACAGGGAATACCCAACTGAATCATAGCCATCTCACACCTCTGCCCCTCCTTTGTCACTTTGTTCACGGTAAGTGCACCCACCCCTCCCCATGTGCATGCTCAACTAATAACAAAAGCAACAAATGTCGCTGTCGTTATCGCAGTCTGCTTGGCGCCCGGGGCCCGGGGCCCTGCACCACACACCCCACACCCCTGTCACACACACACACACCCCCACCCAACAAAACGAAGCGACGCAACCTAAACATAATCGGAAGACGGAACGGAACGGGTTCAAACGTCGGCGATGAGTCGATGTTGTTGTTGTTGTTAGTGAGGTGAGCGATTTGCAAGCACACAAAACAGACCAACAAACAAACAAACAAAAACGGAAACCGAGAGAACGGCAGACGAATGGACAGACAGACGAAGCGAAATGGGGGGGTAAACAAAAGCAAGCAAGATTGGCCTGTGCGCACACGTGCCCGTCGAACAAGTTTGACTCCTTCGCAAATGTCAAACGTGTAACTGCATAACTCAACCCAACCCAACACAGCACAACCACAACACAACACAACACACAACTCAGACGGAGCTCATCAGCAGCGGCAAACAACAACAGGTGGGAAAGAAGAAGAGGCACGTGGAGTTGGGGAAGCTTCGCTGCCGACGATGTCTGGCAGCGCTGCCATATTTGTGTGCGATGTTGTTTTGTTTACAACGGTGCTTTGTGTGAAATTAAACAGAGATCTACACCTCGCCCCGTGCCCTGACACTTCCAAACGAGCAGCAAACAAGCAGAGCAGTGGCAGCAGCAGAGTCAGCGCAGCGCAGCGCAACGGAGAGGCAACCAACCAGTCTGTCGATCAGCTGTTAATAGTCCAGAATCTCATCTCCGACTTAGTTATATCTGCCGCACAGCACAGCACAGCACAGCAAAAACATGTTTATGAGGGATTTTGAAACCGAAACTGAAACCGAAACTGAACCAAACCAAACCAAACTAAACAAAACAACATCAACTTCGACAGCAACAAGTTGCTCCCTCTCTCTGGGGCTGGTGCTTCGAGAACAGGTACCGGTAGCCAGAGTGGAGTGGCAGACCCATGCCCAGACAACAACAAACGCCTCAATCCTTGACCTAATCCAGAAGCTGTAGCCGGTTCGGCCAGCAGCAGCAGCAGCAGCCTGGCAGGTCCAGGTTCAGGTCCCAGGTCCCAGTTCCAGTCGCAGCGGTTCCAGTCCCAGTTTCAGTTCCAGTCCCCAGTATTGTTGTTTGATGATAAAGCCAAAAATTGTTGCTGCCTCGGATGGCGGATGGTGCGGTGGTGCTGCAAAGTTCACTGCCGCTGCGGCTGGGATGTGGATAAACCCGTTTTGGTCAGACCCAAGACGGCAACCGGCGCGAGTTCATGACTCTCCGCACTCTCCTCCTACTCCCAGTCATCGGGGGGTTCCGTTAGTAGGTGAGGTCAGTGTCATGTGGCGTGCTGATAGACTAGTTTTGGGCACACACAGCACACTCCACTCCCGATCCCCATCCCCATTCGATCCGATCCGGTCCGGTCCCAGCGTTGTGTGGGTCGCGGCGGCGCGTGGCATGCTAAAGATTCCCGCATCCCGATCCGCAACAGGGGCAATCAGCGATCCAGTTGCGTAGAAAGTAGAAAGGCAATTAGGAAACAATTAAACCGACATCAACACCCCGGATAAGAAGTGATCTATGTGGGTCAACCAGCTATGGTAAGGCGAACCAGATCCGTGGCCCTCGGGGCAGCCAATGACTTTATGACTCCAACTCGAATGCGAACCCGATAGTCCGGCAACAGAAGGCCTCTGGGGCTTACTTGCCGCATGAATGGCGGAGAGATGCTGATAGATGGAGCCAATTATTCATTCGGAAGGTGCACAAGAAATCCACAAAGAATTCACTGTGGACTTGCCCTCAAAATCGAAACGATATCGGTGGAAAATAATCAAAGTTAATCTGCGCTAGAATAGATGGGGAAGAACTTTCTCAAAATGCGGGTTTAAGGATTTTGAGTACATACATGTACGAATATCTCATATACATAAATACGCTTTTATTGATTAACGTGGCGTATGAACGTAAAAGTTCTTTAATTTTTTTTTTTTCTCTTTTTCATAGATTGACAGAACAATGAATCCGTGAACAAAGACATGAAAACCATGCGGAAATACGAGTATATTGAATCTCCCCTTCAAGAGCTCTATAATTGTAAACCCAATGAAGATGGTTGTCAGGAAATGTATTTTCTTACGATATATGTATTTATGTATGTATGTATGTAAATATGTAAGTATGTAAATATGTAATCTGTAATACCTTAGAACAAACGGGCGAGCCATGACCCAAACGTTATTTAAGTCTTAAGTCTTTTCCGTAAATGGAGGATCTTTATTTATGGGAGACATACAAAGTTTAAAGTCAGTTAAGTATATATGTATACCATAGATAGTACATCCATTTGAATTCTTCAGTTTCCCAAACACAACCAGAAACTCCAACATTCAAAGCAGAGAGAGAGAGACAACGCCTACAACTTCTAACAATCTGACGATCATCCATGTATTCGCCCCCTTTATTTCTTTCCCCTCTAAAACCCTGTGGGTTCGAGTCATCTCCGATACGAAGGGAATACCAAAAGCAATTCCATTTCAAATCCCATTAAGATTTGACATAATTTGAAATTTGATTTTTACCTGCCCCCTCGTAACCCCCTATTCTTCTTGGCCCCTTACCACGAACGATGATGGAGCAAGAGAGAGAGAGAAGGGAATTGGTAAAAAGCAACGTAACCCTAAGCCATCATCGACGGTCAGAGCATCGGGGCATCCATTGGGCATGGCATCAATAACCAAAGCCAAAGAAAACACAAAACCCTGAAGAGCAGAGGAGTGCAGGGGAGTGGTGTGTTGTGTTGTGGAAAGAGGGGAGAGTCAAGAAGGCAAAGAACAACCGAAAGAAACGAAGAAAGGTAAAGAAAAGAAAAACAATAAACGTTAACACGAACACGAAAATAAAATAACTCTCTCACGAAGAGTTCCCCCTTCCATTCCCTCTATCCCCCCGCTTAACTATGCTTATGTGTGTGGGTTACATGTGCCTGCCCATGTGTGTTGTGTCTGTGCATCGCATGCGATCATGTGCGTATGAGCATGTGTGTGCTGCGTAAAAGAGCGAGCGAGCGAGAACGTCGGAACGGACGATGTTCTTTTACTGTACCATAATCGCGGGGCTCCCAAATTGATCACCATCATCATCAACGTGCGGCGGCCACTAACAAAAAGGTAGAATAAAAATGATAATAAAAAAAAGACGCAAAGAACAAGAGAGGAGCAGGCGCAGCGGTAGCAGAGGCAACAGCATGGACAGCATAGGCAAAAGAAAACGTAATCAGAAACACAGGCAACATCATCGATTTTCGAACAACACGGCAGCAGAGGCTGTGAGCAGAGACGGAAGAGTCTGGAGCAGAGGTAGCGACAGCGACACTGGCAGAGACGGACAGTGGCGTCCGCCTTAACAGGCAAATACCAGCAAGGTGTTTTTGAGCAAGGTGAGTCTTTTGTGTCCTTCGTATTCCCTATTTGTATTGACACTTGCCACTCTCTTATTTTGTAGATAAGAGTATATCATGGAATAGTTGTATTCCACCTGTTGAAGCCACGTATTATGTAGATTTCCTCTCAAAATACGAAAACACTATCGTGGGAGCACATCTTTGCGTTTGCCTCACCTTCACAATATACACCGTGATTACCACCTTTTGATCCCTTTTTTTGCTCCCACTCTGTTCTGTTTGCTGCGGCGCTCTTACTCTCTCACTGTTTTTGCTCTTGTGCGTTCTCTCTCTCTCCCTCTCCAACATGGTTATCTTGGCAATACCAATACTTAACCGTTTTACCTGACGCTGCTCTGACACTGCCGCTGCCGCAGCTCTGCCAATGCTGCTGCTGCTGCCGCTGCCGCTGCGCAGTCGGCGAACGACTTGGAAATAAAACCAAACAAAGAGGAATGTGTGCGCGAAAGATACCAGCCAGCAACAACATGGAGAGGAAGAAGAAGTAGGCGAAGCAGAAGAGGAAAGCAACAACAATTGAGACAGAGGCTGAGATGGAGACGGAGACGGAGACCGACCCGACCGAGGCTTAGGCCATGTCTGCGCCTCGGATACAGGGTGCTCCGTTCAGGGCTGGCCCAAAACCCAGGGCTGCAGTGTCACTGATGCGTTTATAATTACTTCTTGGCATTTACTTTACTACTTACTTGAGCAGCTGTCTCGCGTCCGTCCTAAGCTGTGGTTCTGGCTTCTTGCTTCTGGCTTCTGGCAGGTAAGCGCAGGGATCGGGATTAGGCTGTTGATTTTGGCACTTAGTGAGGATCTCTATGGCACTCTATCTGGCATTGGAACTGGAACTGGAACTGCAAATGAAGTTGGACTTGGAGTTGGAGTTGGCTCTAACACTGCGTGGAAAGGCAAAAGACCAACCGAATGCGGTGCCCGCTTAAATGTTACGACTGCTTGCTGTTGCTGTTGCTTGCTCTGTTGCTGCCGTTGCTGCTGCCTGCTGCCTGCTGGTGGGTGCACCTTTCGCCACTTTCGTGTTGTTGGTGTGTGTACTTTTTGTTGCTGTTGTTGTATGCGTCTTGCTGGGTCCCGTCCCCAAGCTCTGGCTGGCCTCTTTTGTTGGCTTGACGTTTTTTTTCTCTTTTTTTTTGCTTCTAATATGCCACTCGCTGTGGTATGTGGAGCTGTTGTTGTTGTTTTTGCAGTTGTTGCTGCTGTTTCTGTTGCTCTTTCTGCTGGCGGTCGGGTGGACGTTGTTGCATTTTGGCCCCAGTCGCGTCGTGTGATAGGGGGTTTTGGGGGGAGTGTGTGAAGGGGCGTTTGATCACAAAGAAGTTAACATTTTTTTTACCATTGTTTGGTGTAAAGAGAAGGTGGGAAATGGCATTTGCGTATTTTCTCTTTGCTCGCAAAATGCTTAAACATTTTTCATGTTGGTGGTTTGTTCTCTTTGAGTTTCGTTTTCCGCTGTTGCACAATTAATTTGTAATTATTTTGCGTTGCTTGTTCCTGCTTCTTCTTCCTCTTCTCCGCTTCACTGTTATTAATCACTATTTTTATTTTGAATTTTATTATTTGCTTTTGTTGCTTTTGCTTTTGCGCTCAGCTTTGATGGCGTCGCATTTCAGCTCACTCACACTCACACACACACGCACACACTCTTCCAGCAAAGAGCGAGCCAGCACACCGATACACAAACACACGCGTACGGGGGCTCATACATATAGATATTTTTCGTTTTTTCCTCTTCTTCTTCTTGCCTGAAATTTGTGTGTTTTTTTTTTCGTTCGAAAAAGTTTAAGCGCGGATTTTTGTGTTTGTTTTACGGCTACGACGACGACTGGGCACTCACAGATCGAACAGATTCGCACTATAGAACTATTATTATTATTATTTCTATTATTATTTACTGTACAATGCGTCGAGCAGTGTCCAGGTTTTCCGTTGGGGCCAGGGCGAGCTGTGGGCACGGAGTGTGGCGCGCTGCACGGAAAAAGGTACACGCAAAACTTGTCGTCGCGGATGAACGTTCAGTTGAGGCGAGTGGAGTAGTGGAGCTCTCGGGACGGGATCGGTTTTGAACGGATCGGATCGGCTCGGCTATAATGCCCAAAGAGTCAATTGGAGATTGTTCAACTGTTGAATGTGCGCTTGGCCGTTGCCGTTTGCTGTTGCCGCCGCTGCTGCTGCTGCTGTGAGTGCTGCTACGGCTGAGACTGCTGCTGACGCCGACGCAGCGTCCCAGGTGCAAGTGTGTTGGTGTCAAGGTGCTGTCCGTGTGAGCCACACAGGTGGGTTGGCTGTGCGAGAGAGCGAGGAGAGCGTGCGTCTGTATGCCCGATTATTATTGCTTTTTATGGTTTCATCTCTTTCGTAACTGATATTGAGCGAGCGAGCAGCGCAACAGCGTCACAGCAACCGAGCGCGAGTGAACGAAGACTCAAAATTCATCGAATCGATTTGTATGTGTGTGGCAGAGGCTGGCAGGCTCTCACCCGCTCTCTTGATCCACAGGTAGTTCCACTGACGCTCTCGCACTCTCTTTCTCTCTCTTTCACTCTTTCGGAGCGTCCACTTGTCCCTTCCCGCACCGTTAGCAACGACACCTGCACTCACGCAGTGCAGGTACAAAAAAGACAAAAGACTCAGGACACGAACCTTCCTCCACCGCATTTTGTCTGAACCGGCCCTGGACGCAGAGTGCGCTTTTGTGTCTGTTCAGGCCCGCTGTTCATTTTGTGGCTTGCTTGTGCATTGCATTCATTTTCAAAAGTTCGAACTCGAAAGCACTGCCGCGCCACCGCCACCGCCGCTTCTGCTGCCGCCTGTTGCCTTGTTCTCTTTTTTTACCTTTTTGTTTTGCTTTTCTGTAAGCCGTGTGAAAGTGGTAGTGCAGTCTCGGGCATCAGGTAGAGAAACACACACACCCGTGCACACATGGAAGCTTAGAGTTCAGGAGAGAGAGAGCACAATCAAGAGAGAGAGATCAAGCATACCGAGAGACTGAAATACGTAAAATAGTTATGCATGTACCACAAACGAATCCCATGTAGCGGAGGGAGCCGCGGCACGGCACAGCACAGACTCCGGACGCGACGCCGCTGGTTGTCGGCAGCCGCCCCTTGCCTCCCGCCCCCGCTACTGACGACGCGATCAATGGTACATTAACTGCTAGGTGGCGCTTACATGAGCATGTAGCGCATGGGTTTTTGCTGCTCTTGTGGATTCCCTCACCTTCTTTTCGGTGTACCTTGGACTTTACTTAACCTCAGCTTCGGCTTGAACAACAACAGCAACTGCGACGGCAATCAGCGTTGTGTCGTGGACGGACTGACGCTCCACCACCACTGGAAAGGGTGTCTCCAGCAGTTCGCCCTTCCCCGCCTCACCAATCTGGGTTCTTTATGTGGCGCAGGAGCGCACGCGTGGAGCACGCTGTGGCCGAGCAGAGCCATCGGTTGTTTAAGCTCTTTGCTCGGTTTAGAGCTTGTGGTCGGTCGCTTGACCCAAGTGGCAGTTCCATGAAAGAAATTTTATGTAATTGTACACCAATGTAAAAATCATGTAAAATTGAGAAACACACCTGGAGGCGTGCTTTGGAGAATTGTATTGTTTATGCTTTAATTTGAGTTTAATTTTCATGTTTGTTTATTGTTGCAATATATTTAATGTTTAAAACTAAATGTAGGGCTTAGTTTAATACATTTTTAATTATTGATTTCTTGACGTGGGTTTTATTTAGATTGTGTTTTTTTTTGTTTGTTTTTAATAAATGTAATGTTAATTTTTTGTTTTAGTTTTTAACTGGTCGAAACTTTTCACTAATGCTTGATTACGTTTTGCCTCCTTCTTTTGTTTTTTGTTTTTTTGTCAAATTTTATATACATTTATATGTATACCGCTATGTAGTACACATATACAATGCATGTGCGCGTGTATGGGTATGTGTGTGTTTTCGTGTATAAAACTAAACAAACAACAATCGTATTTAACGTACTTATAATCTGATTTTCTTGTTCAAAAAGTCTTATATTTGTCCATTCTGCAAAGCAAGAAACCGAAGGGAAACAATCGTTAGCAAACGCTCCTGCTCCTCCGGGGGGCTGTCCTGGAACTACCACATAGTGCACAGCTCCTCCCGAATTGCCTAAAATTAATTTAACAAACCATAGAAAGTAACTGATCGAACGGTCCATCTATATGCTCGTACTTGCAATGCATAGTGCAACAGCGATTGTCGGATTCTCAATTCCAAGTAGCAGCCTGAGTGATTAATTAAAAGGAAACTGATGGCAGGAACTGGCTTCGGTGTTGCACAGAATCACATCATTTATGACAACAATACATGAAAAACGGAACTTGAACTACGAGTAATAACCAAAGCTAAGGGGTGGCGGCAGTCTGAATGATTAGAAATCTCCAACAAGTAGCACTGAAAGCAGAACAATAAACCGAATGAATGATCGGACTGGGATACAAATGTCCACCCAAATGAAACTAGAGTAAAACTATGACTGAGGGAACCTGGAAGACGCTTAAATGCTAGTAAAATATTCAATGTTTGTTTCATGTGTTAAAACTAGGCACACCGACTAGCTACTAAAACATTCTCTTCTCCTCCCTCCCGTAACAAAGGTACTTAAATACATTTTGTGCTCTAAAATCCCTGTGCCTCAGCTGAAGCCACTTAAAGACAATACATACACTTAAATAAAATCCAACTTAATGCGAAAATACAATGTTAACTTTTTGCCTAGGGTTCTTTCTCCTCGCAAGAGACTTTCTTTCACATCCTGCTCTGATCTCCGTCTCTCTTTGTTCCGTTTTTATCGCTTGACTTGTCTTTAGTTTCTTTTTTTCTCGACAACATGTTCTTGCTAAAAGTTCAAATTTAACCATACATTTCGAATTTTTATTTTGTTTTTTGGTTTTTATTTATAATACTGTGTTTTTGAATAGTTTTCTGTTTTCTTTGAAGAGTTAAATCAATGGGGCCGAGGGGTGATACTGTTTGGAAGTCTCGTAAACGCATATGCAGATCCATATTAAGTTGAATTTGGACTTATAAATCTCTAGTAGTGTGTTCTGTTGTTGTGTTCTTTCATTTTCTGTTTCTCTTTTCTGTTGGCAGTGATATTGCAAAACGTTTTCTCTCGATTTGGAAATCAATGCTAATCGAAACTATAAATATAGTATTAGTTATGGTTATGTAGCTATGCCTGTGTTTGCCTTAGCTTGCCTTCAAAGAGGTGATTGGGAACAACTAGATCGGACCTCAATCGGAAGATGAGGCATTATAGTGGGTGGTCTGGGGGTGTTTGATCGGTACAGGATTATAAATATACATATAAAGAGTGGTGTATGTGCTGCTGCTGCCTGTTTGTGGTATTTACAAAAATGCTTCGATGTCGTCACTCATATACACATACACATGTACATACACATGGTCCATACATACACACACACATATGTACATACATATGCATATATGATCCTAATCGCTTTCAAAACTAGTTAAGCTAAATGGTTTTGTATATATGTACGTAAGTAAGTACTATATATGCGTGTATATATGTATGTATATGTTAATATTAATATAAAGTTGTGTAATACGTTTAAAAAGTTCTGTTTGGTTTTGGGCTTGCTTCTGGAAAAAGTATTTCGGTTAACGGTAAGTGTACTGTACTCCTCTCGGTTCCGTTATCTCTGATGCAATTTGATTAATACGTCTCTTAGGTCACTAATATTACACTAGCCATGGTCGCTGTTTCGCTCGCACGCTTCCGGAACCGCCTCGAACAAATGCCACGTCTCGGAGAGTCCGATCCGTTTCACACTCTAAGATTAAACAATTAATTTAGCTCCTAACTCTTTGGTTTGTTAACGACTAGAACATAGGTAGAGAAGGAATCCGTTTCACGTATTATCGCGCGATATCGACTAGGGTTTTGGTTTGGGCCCCGCGGCTATTTGCCTCGCCCACTGCCCTGGTCCCAAGTGCGGGGGGGCTGCACGCAAAATGGTTAAATGGTTCTATTAATGGATACATATTGCTTAGGGGATTGCAGCAGCGGCAGTGGCAGTGGGCTGGCAGGCGACCTCGGCTTTTACAGGAATTTCATGGCCCAAACGAAGGAAATACTAATGGAGAGCAGCTACAGAAATCAACACAGCGCAGCACTGACGACGATCCGATGCGATCTAAGTGGGACTTTCCGCCTTGGAGCCGGCATTCGAATTGTCTTGCATTTGAGCGAGTGTCTTGAACTTTTGAGAGTTTAGGAATCTGCAAGGAGCGAAAATCAATGGATCAGTGGTTCATTCAGAGTATGGAATACCTTACCTCGGATATGAGTCTCTGTGCATTAAAGTGTAGATCTGTATTTGAGCTTCGTCGAAGGTGTGCGTCGTGGGCTCGATCATGTTGCGGTTGACGATCTCGCGCACTCGCGAATCCAGCGACACCTCCCGCGGCGACAGGATCGAGATGTAGTCCTCGTATATCAGGCGCGCCTTCTCCTCGACCACCTCTGCGCTGTTCTCCTTCTTGAGATCCTCGACGGCCAGCCAGAACAGAATGTTCTCCTCACTGAATTCGCTGCGCAGGAAGTTCTGGAATACCTTTCGACCAGCTGTGCAAAATATCGTAAATGGATAGAGTTCAGAGTTCAGTGCGAAATAACGCCATTAAATGCTCACCTGAGCTCTTCATCAGCTTGTCAAAGCTCTTGCCCCAACTACGGATTTCCTCTAATGTGGGTCTGCAAGGGAATTTTATAATAGTAAATAATTTATTCAATTTTCAAAGGCTTATCACTCACTGTTCGCCGTCTAGGAATTCGGAATTAGCGAGATCACGCTTTGTGGGCGCATTTTCATCGGCATTCTTGATGGCCAGACTGCAAGCGTATAGAAAATATTGGAAATTATTTATGGGCTATCAGCTGATCATCAATAGTAGTGGACAAAAACCTTGTGGAGTGGAATAAACCTTGTACGTGCTTATTCTTTTTTGATTTATTCTGGAATATGTAGGTGAAGGGATCCATATTCAAATCGATATTTGTGCTACGTATAGTACATTTATATGTGATTTTGATACTAAGTATTCCTGGCGGGGTAGTTTATTATCCACTCAACCGTCACCCTTCGAAGTAGACTACGATTTATGCCTGATTACTCTCTGGCTCAAAGTGTGGAGCCACTTGTGCGTACATTTGGGGTAACAAAGAAACTAACCTACATACATACATACATACATACGTATGTACATGTTCTCCTAGATATGTATTTAGTATGTGCGTAGATACAAGTATATCTATAAAGTGGCTAATGCCATATCAACGAAGCACTCGAACATGACAAAGCTCCGTTATCTGCTTGACAGTTATCAAAGCGACTCGACTCGCCTCGACCGTTGTCCCCCCCAATGCCCAATCGAGTGCGTATGAATCCAATTGTGGCATGTACCGACGAGGCGTGTGCTTGTGTGACCAGCTAAGCACACAAAGGGTGCGGAGGAGGGTTAAAAGACTTTCGCTTTCATTCACGAAAAACGAATGCAACACTTCGAGGAGCCAGGCAGCCAGCCACATACTTATTTATATTTGATTTAAACAGCGCCCGCCCCATCCATTCGTCCAGTGGTGGAGCTTTTGCCTGCCCAATTTTTGGCGCTCCCGAAATTGTGAATGAATGCGGGAGAGCAAAAGTCAAAGAAAGAGCGGGACGAATAAATATGCGAAAGAGAGAGAGAGAGCTTTCACCGTGGAGCGTTGCCAGAGGCGAGAAAAGTGCCCGCCTGCCTGCCATCTGTGTTCGCTGTTTCTAGCCCTTAACCAATGTATTTATGTATGTGAGTTTGTGTATTTCGGTGGGTTGGATTGTTGGGTGTTACTTACCATTTGCCCCTGTTTTAGCGGTTGTTTTTTATTACAGTTGTAGTTGTGATTAAGCGGGGACCGGAACGGGGACGGGGACAGGTACAGCAGGCAGAAATGTGGAAAGAAATTGATTTCGTTTTAGTGGCCATACAAAATAATGAGCTGTTCTCAAGGATACTCACCAGGAGCAGGAACAGCAGCAACACCAGCAGAAGCAGCACGGCTTCTGCGACTGCGGCCGCTGCAACGTTGCCGCATTTGACTCTTGCAGCACATTCGAGGTGGCACTGCCTGCCGTGACGCCGCCGCCCCCTACTGACACGGACACGGAAACGGCACTACCGCTGCCC
Source organism: Drosophila subobscura (assembly GCF_008121235.1). Taxonomy (NCBI): domain Eukaryota; kingdom Metazoa; phylum Arthropoda; class Insecta; order Diptera; family Drosophilidae; genus Drosophila; species Drosophila subobscura. The sequence goes on along the minus strand of NC_048531.1, from coordinate 10,173,887 downwards.
CCTCCGCCTCCACCGTTGCCGTTGCCGTTTCCATTCCCATTGCCGTTGCCGTTACCGTTGTTTCCGTTGCCATTGCCCCCGCCGCTATTGGAGCCATTGTTAGCAGCGCTCTGTGGTGTGGATGCAGTCATTCCGCCGCGCAGTCGACAGCCACTTGGCAGCTCCGAGACGGTACAGGACATTTGGCCCCTTACTGCAGATAGTGGAGAGGGTGGGTGGAATGAGTATTTGCTGGAAGGGACAAAGAGTGGGAGTGGGGGGGAAATCAACGCCACTTACCTGCCCTTTGAAATTTGAAGTTGACGCTGGCGCTGGCGTTGGTGTGTTGTGGCTGCCACAGCTGGCAGACCGCCCACTGCCACTGACCTACCCACTCACTGGCTCCCTTGTTCTCTTGCTCTCTCAATTCGATGCTCTCTCTCCCCCTCTCTTTCACCCCACTCACACTCTCTGGACAGCGATGGCAATGTGGTGGAGAGCCGAAACCGTTACGTATTTATGTTTTTGCTAATATTCTTTTATCGACTGCTCCAGCTCTCTCTCTCTCTCTCTCTCTCTCTCTTCCCGTTATCGTTCGATTTCCTTTAGCTCTCTTTCTCTCTGCTTCTTGTTCCCGCTCCTTCAACTTTCCGTTGACAATGGTTGGTCTTGATTTCTTTTCTTCTTTCTCCTTTAGTGCTTCTTTTTGTGGCTTGACTATGCCTTGAGGAGCAGCAAATCTTTTTCCCTTTGATCTTCTACTCTGCTTTAGTGGGACTCGTTTGACTCTTTTATGGTAGTGTGACCGCCAAATTGATTCACGTTCCTTAATAGGTTGACTCTCCTTCACCTGCTGCTCCACCCTCCTGCTCTGGTCCGTTCGTTGGTTTGTGCGTGGGATGGCTGGCTGGCTGCCTGTGTCTGGCTTTGGGTGGTGGTGGGTGGGTGGGCGCCCTTAGCATTTACATATTTTGTTGTATTTACGGCGTACAAATTACAAACGACTCAATCACTGGGTGCGTGCCCTGCACCAAGGGGCACATTTACACCCAAAAGCGTTACGAAATTTATGAGCAGCTGGAGCTGGCTCTCTCCCGCTCTCGTTCCTCTCTCTATCTCTATGTAGTTTTTTTTTGGTTAAGTTTTATTTATTTCTTGTGCTAGTCATTACACGGCGGACTCCCGTGTGTGTTTTGTGTGTGGGACTCGATTGGTGGCGGGGCGTATGCGTGATTGCCTCAATTTGTGTGCGTGTGTGTCGACTCGTCTCTCTTTCTCCTCGCGGGGGTCGCCTGCTGTCTCTGATTGTTGTTCCCAGTTCTTGTTGTTGCTGCAACAGCTGCAACGTGTTCCGCACTGCACTATCAAGAGAGCGTTGTGGTGTCGTTGTGGCGGGGGATCTGGGATCGGTTGCTTTTATCACAAAATCAGCTGCTGTTGTTGTTTTGTTAACAGTTAAGCACTCTCTCCCTCGCTCTTCACTCTCCACTCTTCACTCTCTCCTCTCTATCTCACTATTTATCTCCTTTTTTCGTGTTGTGCGCTTCCGTTAATATTTTCACTCACTCTCTCTCACACACACTCACACTCGCATGCAGTGTGCTTTGGTTTTGACAGCGCTGGTTGTTGGCTAATGGGAGGGGGTGGGCTGGGGGTAGGAGGGTGGGCGTTTGAATGGGCAAGGAGAGGTCGCGGGTACGGGCACGGGCGCGGGCGCTCTGTCTGTATGTATTTAGGAGCAACGAGTACATACGAATTTCTGCCTTGCCACAGCCACTAAAATATACCCGTATTTGTATTCGTATATCTCTATTTTTTCACTGTTTTGCCTGCGCCTTGATTTCGATTGAGATTTCCAAACCGATTCGATTCGCACCGTTCCGTTTCTTTCCGATTCGTTTTGCGGATGATTCTTCACGGAAACTGCAGTTCTCTTTGGGCTGGATGGCGGAAAAACGTATTCCACAATCTCTGGATTCACATTTCGGTTGCTGCCATATTTTGGGCTCCGCGGCGACCACACATTATTGCCGTTTCATTTTCACTGCAGCACAAACACATGCACACAAGCGAGCCTGTCCGTGTGTGTGATTTTTTTTCTGCGATAGCCAGAACACAGAACAGAACCCACAAATCCTCCTCGACGGCGGGCGCGAGCACAAGTGTCGGACGTGTTTCTCTTCGCTCTGGCAAAAGGCTGATTTCCAAGCAGTGCCATGGCAGCGCTTGATTTTCCAATGCGCGCACATTCCCACACCTCTCTCTTCCCACCCAGAACGATATGCTGGCGGCGCCAAAAGGTGCCCAAAACCGAGAGAGAGCGAGAGAGAAAGCTCCTCCGCTCCTCCACATAGCTATACAGTTTGAATTCCTGGCACAAATTCACACATGTGCGCAAGTTTCGCAAAAGAGCAGAAAGCTCTCTGGAATTCCGTTATAGCTTTGAGGGAAAAGCAGCTTTCACCAGGGCTGCACCATATCGATGTTCATAAAATCAAGAAATGATTGGCTTCCATTAAAAATTAATATATTCACTATCAAAATTTCACACAATCGCCATTACAGAGCACAACTACGGTTCATCTATGTGTACAGGCGGATAGTGCAGTCGGCACCTGTGGAGAAGACCCAGGGCTGGACGGGATGCCAGTTGACGTCCAGTACACCGAACTCCTCGCGTTTCTCGTGTGTCTGCAGCTTCTTCAGCGGTACAATTAGAGGATTCTGCAGCAGATCACTGGAGGAAAGAGTCGAAATTTGAAATAATTCAATCGTTTGCACATCAGTTTCAGTGGCACTCACTTGTAGACCATTCCGTGGGAGACAATGACCGCTTGGTCGTCGCTGCCAGAGGCAAAGAGCGGATACCGCAGATGGAAGGCAACACTACGCACAGCATTGCGATGGAGGCGCATGGTCTGGTAGGGCTTGGTGGACAGATCCAGATCGAACCACAACATCTTCTTGTCGTATGTGGAGACGAGCAAATTGTCGCCCTTCGGGTGGATGGACATGCCCGAAATCCACTTGGAGTTGGTCAGCAGCTTCTTGATCAGCTCCTGCTTGACCAGGTCGTAGATGCGTATATTGTGCTGGGTCTGAAAGTGTACATATTTGTAGTATCCACAGAAAGGTGGTTAGAACCTCCTCCTGTTCTTACCGCCACAAAGAAGCACGGCTTCACCGGATGGAAGAGCACGCACTGGATCAAGCCCTTGCTCTTCGAGAAGGGTATCTGAGAGCGTCGCTTGGAGAGCTGGTGTATCAGGGCCGAGCGATTGGCGCCCTCGGGCATCACCGTGGCCAGGTAGTCGCCTCGTCCATGCCATGTCACCTGCCGAATGGGCTTGAAGTGGGTGATGACCACTCTGACGCCCTTCTCCTGATCCGCGGGCTCCGCTGTGGTCCACTGCACTGCCGTCTTGATGCGCTCGCTCTCGATGACGTCCAGAACTGGGGCCTCGGCCAGCAGGTCGTCTGTCTTCTTTACGAGCAGCTTGTCACCCACCTTCGGGTTGACCAGCAGCAAACGGCTGCCGGTGGCCACCGCAATGATGGAGAGCTTGGCATTCGGACACCAGGCCACACAGCGCACCACGTCCTCGGTCTCGATGGTGCGGATGCAACGACCCGTGGCAATTTCCCAAACTGCAAGTAGGAAGCAAATTGTTAGCAATCGATTATGTTAATTTTATGGGACCAGTTCCACTTACTCTTGACTGTCTTGTCGTCGGAGCCGGAAACGAGATATTCGCCCTTTGGTTCCACACTGACGGACCGCACAAGGTCTGTGTGGCCGCGATAGACCAAGCTCTCGACGGTTGGGAATGGCTGCAGGTCGCGCGGTGAAGGCAACTTGGGGATGAGGTACTCTGCATCGATGTTCAGCTTGACGCGCTTGGCACGCGGACACAAGTACAGATCAAGGCAGCGCAGGAAGCGTTCGCGGAGGTAGCGCGAGTAGGCGGGCACCTCACGCAGCGACTTGAATTTCTGTGGCATAAAGTGCAGCTTTCGCTTGTGCGGCTCGTCCTTTAGCTTGTGCCACTCCTTGGCCTCCTTCGCGTCGAACAGGTACTCGGGCGGCGGGTTGTAGGACTCAGCGTGGCCAGGCAGATCGCGCTTGGGCGCTGACACGGGGTCGTGGATGCGTCGCATCTGTTCCCGACTGGTGTCCGTCTCCCACAGCATGTAGAACTTGGGGCCGCGCTTCTCCTGCTTCTCCCTCTCCAACTCTTCGGTGGTCTTCATCCAGCCCATCTTCAGGGCGTGCACCATGCGCGAGACGGTCTTCTTCTCAGATCCGGAAGGCAGGAAGGAGCGCTTGTGGTCGGGCACGTTCTTGATGGGCATCTTCTCCACCTCCGAGGTGAACCATTCGATCCAGGGCGCGTACTCGTCGTGCTCTTCGTTGGGTATGCGACCCAAGTTAATGCGCTTGATGAGCGCAATGTCAGCATCTGTAAGGAATACCTCCTGACCGGTCAGCGGATCCTTGACAGTGCGCCAGAAGTTCGGGTCCTCGATCTTGCGCAGGAAGTCGTCAATTTGATCTCCCTTTGGCGGCTTAATAATCTTCTTGGCATCCCAGTCATAGCCAATGTGCTTGTATTCGTCGTACCAGTGCATGGGAATGTTGCCAACAGTGTTGCGGATGTCCTCCTCGTCGGAGGTGTCCGAGTCGGCGTATTCCACCTTTGAGGGATCCCGTGCGGGAACCACTGATGCGCCACCATTCTTGCTGCTGGTGGGCTTCTCTTGGGATTTCTTGCTGGACTTGGACGTTGTGGCAGTCTCTTCGTCCTTGCTTTTGCCAGACTTCTCAGCATCAGCATCGCTTTCATCTTCATCGTCATCTTCCTCTTCTGCGCTCTCGTCGTCATCGTCTGCTGAACTGCCTTCGGCACCTTTTCTGCCCAGAAAGTTGCCTTCTCCATCGCTTTCGAATTCGAGATCCTCGCTACTGTCTGTCTGGTACTCCTGGTCTATGCCCTCATCGTCGGTGGAGTCCTCACCTGGATCCTTCACAGCTTGCAACAGATCCTTTCAAAATACCGAAATTAGACTGTGTGCTAAAGTAGTATTTTGAGGTGCTTACCTCCTCCTCCTCATTGTCGGAAGATTCAGGACTGTCAGACACTTCCTTTTTTGTGGCTCTGGCTCTTTTACTTTTCGCTTTATTGTCAGTTTTTTAGCCATTTTGAACAGAAAACAAAACTAACGCGGCGCACGTGTTGCAGACAGCGATAGTGATGGGTCAAAAACGAGGTATATGAATTTCATTGGTATATTCTGAAAACGAGATGGTAATTTTCGGTATATGCTTGAAGGTCAGGCGGTATATTTAATCGATACCTAAGCGGTCACACTCACTGGTAACAAGGCTTGCAGAACAGTGAAAAAACAGTTTACCCTCCGCCCTAAAAAGGAACCCCCCCGAGCTACAAGCGAGACCCAAAAGCGCTGCCTTACTCACCCGAAGAAGCTATATATCTGCTGATTCCATCGATTTGACACTCACCGAAGTGCACGCACGCACACACACACGAAGAAAAAAGATGACTGCGCCTCGACGTCTTCGAAAAGAGCTGGGCGATTTGCAAGATAATACACTGAAATCCTTCCGCGACATCAAGGCCGACGATGAGAACCTGCTGCGCTGGACAGGGCTCATTGTGCCAGACAATCCGCCGTACAACAAGGGTGCCTTCCGCATCGAGATCAACTTTCCGGCCGAGTACCCGTTCAAGCCGCCAAAGATCAACTTCAAGACTCGCATCTATCATCCCAATATCGATGAGAAGGGTCAGGTGTGCCTGCCAATCATCAGCACCGAGAACTGGAAGCCGGCCACGCGCACCGAGCAGGTCGTCCAGGCTCTGATAGCCCTCATCAACGACCCAGAGCCCGAGCATCCGCTGCGCGCCGAGCTGGCCGAGGAGTTCCTGAAGGACAGAAAGAAGTTCGTGAAGAATGCCGAGGACTACACCAAGAAGCACAGCGAAAAGCGTCCGGCGGATTAGTGCTGTGGCAATGGCGAGGAGCAGCCAACAAATAGCAAACGCAGACGGATGACGAAACCAAACTAAAACCCCATCCCAACCCATCCCTTTCATCCCCCCTGCGTGTCCACACCGTGGGCCGGAGGGCGAACAAATTATTTCACGCTTAGTCTACGAGTTCTACCCATTTTGTGATTTTTCAATTAGCTTTTTAATGTTGTAACTTCGTTTCGTTGCAGTAGAAAGTTTCGCAGTTCTCCCCAATTCCAATTTGTAAGGATCAGGATCCGTAGGAAGGGTAGTTTTTTAATTGTAGCACTGTAATTTTATGCAAGAGAGAAATACAAGTTCGTTACATTAAAACGCAATGCCATCGATGGGCGGCGTCTCTTTAATGGCTGCCACGATTGACGGCTGCTCGGCGGCTGGTATGTCGATGGGCATCGGAAACGATTCCTCGCCCAGCATTCGGCGGAAGCAGGACAGCAGCACGTTGTTGTTGTGCTGGATGAGCGCATTGCTGAACTTGTTCTTCTGCAGCTCCTTGATATCCACCAGACTGTGTATGGCCGCCTCCTCTTCCGTGTCGCTTTTGAGCAGGCCCAGAACCTCATCGACGCTCGCCTCTGCTCTGTTTAAGCTGCTCAAGGTTACCGTTTGCAGTTGGTTGCTCTCGAAGTGGGTCTCCTGGTAGACAGTTTCCACAAGAAACAGCAGCACGGAAGCAGCATAGTGGGTGAGGAACAAGAACTTGTGGAAGACAATCTTCTGCGGCCGCTTATCGCGCAAATTCTCTAACAACGCCACAAAGAACCGACGCTGAGCACTGTGGAAGGTCTCTCCCTCCGTGCTGGGCAGAAAGTTGAGTGTTTGGCCATCCAGCTGGCAGTTGGGGGAAGTTTGCCACACGGGATCGAGATCAAAAGTGTCGAGAATGCGCAGACGAAGCAAGAGTACAGGCTCCGAGGCAAAGAGGCTGCTCTGCAGGCTCTTGACAGGTGCTCCCCTGGAGACACGCAAGGCCAGGGGTGCCTGTCGATCGTTGACATCATACCTGTAGCTGGTCAGGCCGTTGGGGCACTTCTCCAGTTGATTAAACTCGCGGCGCAGGCAATAAATCTGCTTGAGCAGATCGCCGTCCTTGAGCTTCTCTCGCTCCGTGTAGGAGCCCCCGTAAATGGGCACTGAGAAGCCCAGCGCCTTGCTCGTTGCCTCCTTGTCCACGATGCACAGCTTATCGTCCAGGGGCTGCACCTTGTAGCGATTGTAGTACATGGAGGAGACAAGGCCACGCAGGTGGTGCAGGTGCCGAAAATATAAACGATCCTTGGACTCGTAGGCGTAGATGCTGCTCTCTATGGCGTCCGTCTGAAGTTTCATGTACAGCCGACAGGCGATTTCATGCTGCATCATGAAGTCGTTGGGAATTTGGGATTTGGCAAACAGAGGCATGACCATGGTGTCGTTTGGCTGAGCGAGTTTGTCTTGCATCTGTTTCAGCAGACGCTCCAGACCCGGCGTATCCTTCTGGTAGTTCAGGCAGATGACATAAACCTCCGAATTGCCGCGCTTCGATGTAGCCGGCTTGTAGATGTGCACCTGCTCAAAGATGCAGTTTAGCATGTACAAAAGCGACACGCTGCACGCCTCGAAGAGTGTGAACATTTTGACCACGAACTTGCCGCCCGATTTGAGTATTCTCAGCGCACAAATGGTCTCGGCAAAGAACAGCCGAACGACAATTTCTTCCTGGCAGTCCGGCTGGGCAGCGCAGTCAATGGAGCCATCGGCGGTAATCAAATCGACGCCTCCACTGCCATTGTCTTTGAAGTCTTCTGCACAGCGTTTGACCATGTGCTCAATGTTGCTCATATTGATGAGATTTCCCGTGAGATCCTTGTGGAAGAGCCAATTGTCTAGTGTGTGGAATATAAACCGGTCGTCGGTTATCATCTCGTTCAAGGCGTTGCCCTCGTAGTAGGGATTCAGAGTGGTCGAGCGCCAGCGCCATTTGATCTAACAAAAGATTAATTGTTTAATTGAATTCCCCCATATGTGGTTGGGGGTCTGTGGACTCTACAGACCTCATCCCTTCCGTATGTGCTGTGCAAGTAATGATTAAGGGCCGCAATGAAGGCCCCAGGCGCCTCGCATAGATGGAGAGTGTTCAGCACCGGCTCGGTTACCAGCGGATAGCGATGCAAGCACTCAAAGAGCTTGCACCAAGCGACGGTCACGAACTCCGCCTTCGTTTCGTTCTTCAGGCGCCACGGCACCTCGCCAGACGGGTCCCGGCGATTCGTGTGAGAACTCCAATCCTGCACTCCATAGTCGTTGAGCTTGCTCTTGACGGCGTTCAGTTGGTCTTTAAGATTCTGCAACGCCTCGCATTGGTAATACTCGCTGAACAGCGGCTGCTCCTCCCCAGGCAGCTCCCAGACACCATCGCCCCTAGGTTTCTGGTATTGGAACTTCTTTTCAAATAACTGTTCCAACTCCGATCTCAAGTTTAGCTTCGGCCCCATATAAATTTATTTATTTACTTATTTATTGTTTTTAAAGTAGGTGGTCGGCAGTGTGACCGCGGAATTATCGATAATATATACCGTGAGGGCCTCGAAAATATACCGAAATATACTTTTTCATTTTCAAAATATACCGATGAAAAATAATTTATTTATTTAAATTCTGCATACGATTTGCTGGTTTTCACGACTCGCCTTTACTGGATTGCTAATAAAATATGGTTTAAACCAAAGAGGTCAAAAAGCATAATGAGTGCGCGGAATGAAGTTTGAGTTCACAGTGCTGCGAAACGCCGCTGCGAACATGAAGATCCCATGTAGAATGTTAATGTGTATGTAGAATTATCTTGGAATATCTGAAATCGATATGCGAGGATTGTTATCAACTTTCAAATTTTCATACTTAATTAATTAATGTATATTATTTATTTCCAAGTCTTAAACAAATATTCCCAGCTATTTCAATAATACAGAAATATGCATTTAATTATCTAGCTATCCACCTGGGACATACGCTAAATGCATTTTTTACTTGTGTATATGTATGTACATTAATACATATTTACATACACATGTACATATGTATATATGTATGTCTCCTACTTGGATATGATCTAAGAGCCAAAAACAAATTATAATTTGAAGAAACATAAGTAAACTTTTACACAATAAATTCCTATGTGAAGAACAAACATCTTTCTTTAGGTTTCCATGCCTTCTTGCGTACAGCCCTATCCTCTAATTCATATCTTCCTGATTTATCCTTATAAACTTTATGTACATACATATGTACATATGTATGTATGTACATATGTATAAAAGAATTATTGAATGTACTAATGCAAATATGTAAGCAATGTACATACATATGTACGTTAATGTAAAGACACAAATTCTCTAAAAGGAATGTTAAAACAATTAACTAAAGAAGTTTAAGAGCATAACAGGATATTTTTTTGGAAAAATAGTTGGATTAATGAATAAATATGAATATAATAAAACAATCCTTCTAAAAGGAATGTTTCTATGCATTCAGTCCTTTCCTCTAATGTATTTGAATGTAACCAAAGATGGGATTACGATCAATGGCAGAGCATTTCCCGTAGAAATGCCATCATCGATTAGGCACCTGCCTGAAATACCAAATGGCTTATTAAAATTAATTTCTTCCATTCTGCATATGTAGATATCTAAATGTTGTAGAAAGCGCAAACATCCCGACATTGTACAAATAGGGGACGGCCCCAAACTTTTTAATAGACAAGTTTTTGATATTACAAAACAATTGGTCATCCATCCGTGAGCGCTTGGACTGTGCATATTAATGCCAGAATTATATGCGGACATGACAAATACGGAAATGGGAGAAATTGTGTAGAATTACATACAGGAAAAGCTTGCGGCGGCCTCCTCTGATATGCTCCTATATAATGGCACTGCCAGTTGGAATGCGGGGAGTATACATACAGATGTACATCTATGTATCTGCATTATTCGGTTTTTTTTTGGCATTTCAATGGGTTTCGCTTTGGCCATATCGTTCTCAATGGGCTGTCTTTATACGTGCATGCGCTGCCGACTTTATAGCCATCAAAACGTGAGTCGTGTGCATATGAATAATAATATTCAAATGATGACTTTCCAAACATCTCCAGACACTGAATCACACACGAAGGAAAAGAGGTATGTACGAGGTACGTAGGATATCAGCAAAGAAGAGACGAAAGCCAGAGACTTCTCCGGCTTAGAAGAGTCCAGCGATTGGTATTGTCCACGAGTAACATTCCCTGCTGCTTCTATATACGATTATTGTATACATAAATACGCCTGACGAAACATACATACATATGTATCTGTGCGAGTACATAAGTGTAAGTACAGAAATTTGTATTTGTGAGTATATAGAAGACCGCGACACGTGACTGTTTTGTATAATCGTGCATAAATAAATATCTGTAATGTAAAGCCTATAGATGGCTCACAGAAAACTTGAGAACCTGAACAGAACAGAACAGAACAAACGACTGTCAGCCAGTTCGTAGTAATCGTTGTCTGGAGATCTATTCCCGCTCCTTCTGGCGAGCGGAAGTAGCAGCAATCGATGGTAACATCCAGCGGCGGCCGGCACATGCGCGCACGGATCACGGCCAAAATGCATTTAGGGTCTCTTTCGATGCGCGATGGCGGCGGCAAGCGACGAAATTCCAAAACGACAGTAACCCGGGGGGACTGGGGAGGGACTCTATTCGATTCAATCCAAGTCGGACGTGGATGTGGACACGGCTTTTGTTGGCAACTAAGTTTTATTTCATTTCATATTTTTCTCCAAAAGGGAGTTCATTAATATTCCGGGCAGGCGGCTGTGCGCTAAAAACGCTTAAGCGGCGGCGTTGCAGAGGAGCGACGTCTCGGCTGTTGCTGCGACTGCGGCTACCTGTCGTTGGCGCATGTACAGGTAAGATGTGCCACCAACACAAGTGCTCGCACCCCCACTTTGCCGAAGTGTGCGTGTGCTGGCAACGGGTCTCGGGCCTCGGTGTCGGTCCCCGTTTTAGACAGCGATCGATGTGTGCTCGTGTGCGTTTGTGTGCGCTTGTGAGCGAGTGTCAAATGCCAACTAATTGAAACTTCTTCAATTGCGGGCGAGTTTGGGGCTGCGCTGCCGTCCGGCCCGAGGTGTGGTGCTGAGCCAGTCGCACGGCTTCGAAATCAGTTGCCAATTAGTCTTCAGCACCGACGGATTACAATTGTGGTTCGCCTTCGCCTTCGCTTTCCGCTTCGGCATCGGGGGGCCCACCGAGAGAAGACCGACCTGATGCTAAGTGCTTTTCAAAATAACAAGCGTTTCATTGATAAAAGCTGTCTTGCGGCCAGGTGTCCGAGACAAATATATTGTTGGCCAAAACCGAATCATTTGTGCTCTGTGAGAATGTTTCTGTGAATCGTCGCGCGTCTCGCATCTCGCTTCGTCTCGTATCGCATCTGTTGGTAAATTGGCAAGATGTCGGCATAGCTGAAGTTGAAAAGCGATCTTTGAGAGCGCTATGCTGCATCTAGTCAGTTATTCAATGGAACAGTCAACAGTTCGAGATGGCGACTAAAATCATGAACGGATAATTTATTAGATAAAGATTTGTATGTATATTGGATGATTATATTGGATATTTTTGGTTTTCTTGCAGACATTTTGAATACTCCAAGGACTCCCGGATAGAGGAACACTAAAAAAGCCACGGAAACTGAGAGAATTCCTACCCTTTGCCGGTTCGAGTCCTCTCAAATATGTTTAAGTAACTTTCTATCGGATACTTAGAATGCTGGAAATATTTATGCCTAATATGATATCAAATAATAAATATTATAACTCTTTTCTAAGTTTACCTATCCATTTTTTGTTTGTTTGTTTTAACAAAAATCGATTTATATCAAATCATTCCAAAGCCTTGCCGCCAATTAGATTTTACACCGATATCCAGGGCTGCCAAAATCTACAAACAGCTGCTTGCGATATATTACTGATTCTAGCGATGTGTGCGCGGTCACACTGATTTTAACTTTTGACTACCCTGTTTAGCTCACCACCTTGCATCTTTTATAAGTATTTTCCAGTATTTCTTATTGCAAATAATAAAATTTGGTGAATTTTCCATCAATCCCATCTTGATTAAGCCCTATTTTATGGATAATCAATTGAAAATTAGTCTTTGAAATTAGCAAATCTATTACGAAATTGGTTAATTGATCATGGAAAATAATATTATCAGTGCTGGCGGTGTTAGCTAGCTGGTATTCCTGAGTCGAATTGAAAAATACAGGAATATTAACGAGCATCACATCACATATTCTCTCAGTGGAATAACAGCTGTTCATGTTGTCTTTCGTCGCAATAGCCGATGCTAAATAAACAATTTAAACAAATAACTGTTTGATTAAAAAGCTGGCGTACCTTAGATTAAATTCTTTCATAAGTTATGGATAGCCAGGTAAGTGGGTAGATCCTCTTGGTGAAGTATTTTCCCGCTTGTTGAATGTTTTTGTGGCATTCATTGCATTGATTTAAAGCGGGAGACACAAGTGCTGTGCCTGTGAGTGTGTGTCCAAACCAAATTATCGCCTCGCACTAATAATAATTAGTCGCAAAGCTCGGTTATCAGAAAACCCATTGTGATAAAAATCTAAATACGCGAGCAATACGTGTGTCTCCAGCAGGCAATTGTATTTGCGATAATTAGATATAGCAACCAAATGACGTAATTTACATAGCAATTGAGAGGGCGTTCCAGTAAAGATTCTTTTTGGGCATTCGCAGGCACCGATCGATGATCTGCTGTTGGACATTGTAGACAATGCCTGGCGCATGGAAGTTCTGCCATTCGATCAGATACTAGTGCCACTCGAAAAGCTCCCCGACCCGGAGGCCGACGGTGGTGATTCACATTTAACTCTAAGCGAACAGGTGAGCAACGACGCTAATTTTGGCTATGGGTTTGGTGGCAAACATTTTACGAGCCTGTTCGATATTTTCCAGGAACAAAAGTGGACTGATTTGGCGCTGGGCTCGCTGGCCCCCGATGCGGCACTGATCGATCAGCTTAATATTACATCCATCTAACCAAGGACCACCAGTCCGCGGGCGAGCACCACCTCGCCCACCTTTCTAGCCCCCCAAGTTTTATATTCAACACAAACACCCCACCAGCATGAATAACAACAACAACAATAGCACAAGCAACAATTGCAGCAGCAGCACAAGCATCCACCATCAGCACCTGCACTCGCCCACCAAACTCACGGAATTCGCGCGGAATTTCGAGGACAAACCGGAGTCGCTGTTCGGCCGTGTGGTGAACAAGATCCAGAATGTCTACAACCAGAGCTACAATACCGTCAACGACATATCCAGTGGCAGCAGCGCCAGCCCCAGCACTGGCCCTCAGTCCGTACAGGTGGGCAAGTCGCAGTTCTACAGCGAGGCCAAGACGCCCACCGTCGAAGTGGCGGATGTGGAGGAGAACAGCACGTTGGGCAGCCTCAACTCGAGACGGCCACAGCCGCCGACAACGCTGAGTTTGCGGGCAAACAGCGAGTCGCGAAGCACTGGCAATTCGAGCACCACAGCCGAAGAGTCCGAGGCCAATGAGCGTGTCGATGCACAGCCGCTGAGCAGCGAAGCGAATCAGGGTCGCACCGTGTCCAATGTGCTGAAGCACATCAGCGACATTGTGGCCACCAAAAACAATAACGTGAGCGAGCGACGGCGTCCGAGCGTTGCTGCAATTGTAGTTTAAACTTTAATTTGTTGCAGGATCTGCGCAAGTACAAGGACACGGAGCAGCAGAGGTTCTGGATGCCCGACTCGAAGGCCAAAGAGTGCTACGACTGCGCACAGAAGTTTTCCACTTTTCGACGCAAGCACCATTGCCGCCTGTGCGGCCAGATATTCTGCTCCAAGTGCTGCAATCAGGTGGTGCCCGGCATGATTATACGCTGCGACGGAGACCTGAAGGTGTGCAACTATTGCTCCAAGATAGTGCTCACGTTTCTGAAGGCCTCCAGCTCGGACATTGGCCAGGATCTGCAGGCGCTGCAGCAGCATCTCAGCAACAAGTTGGAGGTCCAAGGCAGCAGTGCCCCCAATGCCACGCCACAGCAGCAGCGAGTGCCACTGTCGCGAAAGACCTCGCTGGGCTACCAGGAGGAGCGCTTCAGCTCGCAGCCCAACTACACGACGCTCTCGTTTGACGACCGCAAGAACATTCTGCAGCAGTCGAACTCTCTCATCACCCTACACGAGGAGATGCAGCGGGATCTACCTGTCCAGAACTGCGGCCAGGTGCTGATCGAGTTCCTCAACAGCAACAACAAGTCGGCCAACGAGGTGCAGGCGGTGGCCATACTGAACGCCATGCTGGCAGCCGGATTCCTCGAGCCAATCGTGCCAGATCCCGAGCAGACCGAGTTCGAGCCGACGCTGCACTACAAGTTCGCCAAGAACAGCAGCTCGGACGAATCGAGGGCCATCAGTCCGCAGTTTGAGGCGCCCAACGGCGAGCCACAGCCACCCAAGTCTATGGATGTGTCCTTGAGCTTCCACTCGGCCGAGGATATCGAGCTGGAGAATGACATGTGCTTCACGGCGGCCACATCGAAGCTGCTCGAGTCGTACTGCGATCACGAGGAGCAGCTGCTGGCCCAGCTGCTGCGCGCCCATCACCTGGACCAGGAGTGGGACAAGGTGCTGCAGATGCTCTGCTCAACGGCGGCCAATCACTTCAAGCCGGAGTACTGCACCAACGACCTGATGGACATTCGCAACTATGTGAACTTCAAGAAGGTGCCTGGCGGCCGCCGCAAGGACTCGACCATTGTGCACGGCGTGGCCTTCTCCAAGAACGTCGCGCACAAGGACATGGCCACGCACGTGCCCTTTCCGCGCATCCTGCTGCTCCAGTGCCCCATTGTCTACGAGCGCATCGAGGGAAAGTTCGTCACCATCGAGACGGTGCTGCTGCAGGAGAAGGAGTATCTGCGCAACGTCTGTGCCCGCATCATGAGCTTCTCCCCCAACGTGGTGCTCGTGCACAAGAACGTCGCCGGCATTGCCCAGGACCTGTTGCGCTCCTATGGAGTGACTCTTGTGCTGGACGTCAAGATGTCCGTCATGGAGCGTCTGTCGCGCTCCCTCCAGTGCGACATTGTCAGCTCCATCGAGTCGAACATCACCATGCCGAAGCTGGGCTACTGCAACGACTTCTACATCCGCAGCTACAACGGCAAGACGCTGATGTTCTTCGAGAAGCTAACCAGTCCTCGGGGCTACACCTGTCTGCTGCGCGGTGGCAGCAACTCGGAGCTGACGCGCGTCAAGCGTGTGGCATCGGCCCTGCTCTTTGCCCGCTACAACTGGCGCCTGGAGATGTCCTTTCTGCTGAACGAGTTTGCGCAGCCGCTCAGCCCCAAGGCCTCAATATTCGATTCAAAGGAGGCGAGTCCCAACACAGAAACTGAGGCAGAGGCGGAACTCCGATCTGGATCGTCCAAGCGGCAGCCCCAGCCACAGCCCATTGCGGAGCGCAAGTCGGAGGATAAAGTCACGTCCATTGTGGTTGAGAATGTGGCTGACTTCACCGATCCACTGCGTTCGACGGAGGCTGACACTCTGTCCACATCGCCCAGCAATAGCAATGTGCTGCCCGTGGTGGAGGCGCTGGCCGTGGAGACCCGCTACGATAATCGCTTCCGCACTGCACTCAGCTCCACGCTGCTCTCGGTTAGCCCCTTCCTCACCTTTCCGCTGCCCTACCTGGAGACGGAGCAGGGACGCAACTGTAGGCTGCGAAAACTCTTTCCCACCGAACTCTACTTCTCCAAGCAGTGGTCGCAGGCAGGAGCACCGCCGATGCAGGAGCGTTCCGAGAGCTGCGGCGACACTGAATCCGCTGCCAAATCGGAGCTGGGCAACAAGGAAAACGAACAGCAGCTGCAGCTGCTGCCGGCGCACGAGTTTGTAAAGATGAAACTAACGGCGCCAGCCACCAATCGCGACATTCAGACCAAGCTCGCCGAGTTCCGATCCTTTGGCGGTCGCTTTCCCAAGGGCAAGGCTCCAAGTAAGTTTAATACATAGCTAGAAAATCATTTGTAAATCGTTTTCCTTCTTCCCCACAGTGCTGAGGCCCAAGAAGAAGCTGCCAGAGATCATCCAGAGGCCGCAGAAGGTGAGCGAGGAGCAGCTGTACAGAGACGCACTGGATCCGCAGAACCATCAGCGGCTGCCCGTGCTCTTCTGCAGCTTCCACTACAACCCCAAGGGTGTGTCCTCGTTCTGCAAGCTGCCCATGCTGCTGGACATGAAGTTCTACGGGCAGTACGACATTATGCTGGAGCAGTTCCTGCAGCGCTATTGCTGCCTGTTCAACTCGATGTGCCCCTCCTGCAACCTGCCCATGCTGGGCCATGTGCGACGCTACGTCCACTCGCTGGGCTGCGTGCACGTCTACCTCACCGAGGACCTGACACGCTCCGACCCCAAGCGCATCTACTTCACCTCGTGGTGCAGCATCTGCAACGCCACCACGCCCACCGTTCCGCTCTCGGACTCGGCCAAGTGCCTCTCCCTGGCCAAGTACCTGGAAATGCGCTTCCATGGGCACGCCTACAAGCGTCGGCCGCCTGCAGATGCCGACCAGAGCACTCCCTGCGAGCACTCGCTCCACCGCGACTACGTGCACCACTTCAGCTTTCGGGGAGTGGGCGCCAAGTTCCAGTACACGCCCGTCGAGGTGTGGGAGACGGACCTGCCGCCGCTGACCCTGCAGCTGGATCAGCCGCGGCCCTTCCAGGGCAACCAGGTGCAGGAGGAGATCAAGCACTTCTCGGTGCGCGGCCACGAGGTGTACACGCGGATCCACGAACGCATCGCCGACCTGGCCACCGAGGACGAGAACACGCCGCTGGTGCAGAACCTAAAGACGATGCTCACCCACGATCAGTTTATTTTCAAGCAGAAGATCGAGATTGTCCACACGCTGCTGACGGAGCGACGGGCCAATGCGTACGACATCAACGACGCTCTGTCCATGGCACGGCGTGCCCTGGCCGAGAGCATTGAGCTGTGGGGCCCACGGCTGCTGGAGATCGAGCTGGTGGCCCAGAAACTGTCTGCCAAGCAGGCCGTTGTCCATCACATCGATGCGGGCACCATATGCACCGAGGAGCTGCGGCCGGAGCAGGTTCCAGCTCTAGCAGGGGACGACGGCAGCAGCATCGCCCCAGTGGAGTGTCCGTCGGAGGACACAGAGGCGGCTATCGGCAGCCAACCGGTCGTGGACAAGAAGTTCTCCATCGATCAGCTGCTGGCCTCCACGGCGAGCGTGCACTCGGACAAGAAGTCCATAAGGAGCATCCTCACACAGCTGCTGCCCTCGACCAATCAGGCCAACCCGCTGCAGTCGCCGTTCCCTGCCCAGGATCATCTAACCCTGCCCCTGGGCTCTATTCCCATTCACGTGCGCGAAAGCGATCTCAGCTCTGTGATCGCCTACAGCCTGACCTCGGCCGACTATCAGCGAGCCCTGGACGAAGCTTTCAGTAGCTGCAGCGGCGGCAGCGAGGCCCCAGCTGCTGGCCACTCCAGTCCGCTGCTCAAGCGGAAAGTGCCGCTGCCAGAGGGCCTGAGCGATGCCGAAGAGAGCAGCCCCAATCTGTCGCGCACCTCCAGCAACACCAGTGCCACGCCAGGGGGAGCGGTTCCCGCTGCTGCCAGCACCGCCAGCGAATCCGAGGAGAAGGTAAAGGAGCGCACCAAGGCGCAGCCACAGTCACCGAGTCCACACGTGTCGCTGGCATTCAATGACAATGGCTGCCAGTTCCACTGCAAGATCTACTTTGCTCGCGAGTTCGATGGCATGCGAGCCAAGAGCCTGCAGCCGCCGAAGCTGGACAGATCGCTGTACCGCAAGCTGGAGAAGAGCAAGATGCGGGAGGAGCTGAGAATCTCACAAAGTCGAACGGGCTCCGAAATGGAGTTGGTGCGCAAACCCAGCGACGTCAGCGGTGTACCGCCACTGGCACGAGCCTCGGAGGAGCATGCGACGGACATGGAGGAGGAGTCACGCATCGCCCTGGCTCGCAGTCTGTGCAACAGTGTGCAGTGGGAGGCACGCGGCGGCAAGTCTGGATCGCGTTTTTGCAAGACATTGGGTAGGTTATTGCCATGAAATGCAATGCCATAAAGTGATTTTCTTTATTCGCTTTGGACTCCCGCAGATGATCGCTTTGTGCTCAAGGAGATGAACTCGAAGGACATGACCATCTTTGAGCCCTTTGCCCCGAAGTACTTTGAGTACATTGCCAAGTGCCAGCAGCTGCAGCTGCCCACGCTGCTGGCCAAGATCTTTGGCGTGTTCAAAGTCAGCGTCAAGAAGAAGGAGTAAGAAAGAGTTCCCTTAGACTTGTGTCCTTTGGCTAATCCTTTATCCTGTTTCCTTTCTTTTGGCAGCTCCTTTGTCGAACGCTCTGTGATGGTCATGGAGAATCTGTTCTACGGCTGTGAAATTTCCAACAAGTTCGACCTGAAAGGCTCCGAGCGGAATCGACTGGTGGACCCAACCAATCAGCAAGGCGAAATTGTGCTGCTGGACGAGAATCTGGTGCAGAGTGAGTGGCAGCCGCTCGAAATATGAACTGTTCGTCATTCGATTTCCCTTTGCAGTGTCCTGGTCGAAGCCTCTGTACGTGCTGTCGCACAGTAAAACCGTTCTAAGAGACGCCATTCAGCGGGATTGCTCGTTCCTGGAGCGCAATGGCGTCATGGACTACTCCCTGCTGGTGGGTCTGGAGAGGAAGAACAGCATGCTGGTCCTCGGCATCATAGGTGAGTGTGCACAAAGACAAAGGCAATGGCTCATGGCAAGCTCACATTTATTCCCTTGCAGACTACATTCGCACCTTCACACTGGACAAGCGCATGGAGTCGATCTTTAAGCAGTCGGGTCTGCTGGGTGGCAAGGGCAAAGACCCCACGGTGGTGTCACCAGAACGCTACAAGCAGCGCTTCATTGATGCCATGGATCGTTACTTTCTCACAGTGCCCGATCGCTGGGAGGGCCTATCCAAGGTCTGACTTTACACACCACAAACACACCCTGCACACACACAGCTAGCATAAATGTAGACGCAAAATAAAAGCAGACGCCGCCACAATCCACAATTAATCTTCATTTCGCCGTATGGCGGTGCGGGGTGGCAGCCATTCCGATTCCGCAATTGAATTGATTCGGCCTTGACCTGCATCCGCGCCCCGGAAGCCAAAGCTGCTCATGACAATTGAAAGCCATGTACGATACGTGGGTGTAGCGGAGCTCCGAGTTGCGTGCCTGGCGAGTAGGAGAAAAGGAAATGATTATCATGATGGAAACCACGTCGCGAAATGAAATC
The DNA here is from genome assembly GCF_008121235.1 of Drosophila subobscura. Classification (NCBI taxonomy): domain Eukaryota; kingdom Metazoa; phylum Arthropoda; class Insecta; order Diptera; family Drosophilidae; genus Drosophila; species Drosophila subobscura. Next base: position 10,154,443 of record NC_048531.1, on the reverse strand, counting down.
GTTAAGACGCGAGTAAATCAGGCAAATGTGCGCCTCTTTAGGGTTTCTTTTAGGGCTGCTACTTACTCATAAACACGATTTCATTATCGAGGCGTCACAGCTGCCAAAAACTGGGTTAAGAGACTCAACGCGCGTCTGACAGGTGCAGCGAGGAAGTGGAAATCGAAATCAAAACTCAAATTTTATATTCAAGTCAACTGCAGCTGGCAGCTGGTAGCAGAAAGAGGAGTGCCATGGAGCTACAAACTGCTCGATGGCATGTAATAGCACTTGGAGTCAAGCTCGCCCCCCCGCACCCAACATGCAACATGCAGAAAATGCTGCAGTGGCGTATTCCGACTACGAGATACCCGCTACACAAATTGCAAGAGCAAAAGGGAGACTGAAGAAACTTTCGTCTACCCTCTGGGAGTTTATAAATAACCCAAAAATGAAATCCTTTTCCTATTTTCGCTGTTATTATTTCGCACCAGTCGAGTCCCTCCACAGTCCCACACCATTCCGCCAGTGGCATTCCGCGTGCCAGGCGAAAAACAAAAGTGACATCGTCAGTCGCCGTGGCAGAAGCGCTGGGCCTGGGCGTGCTCAGGGGTGGCCAGCCCTTTTGGAAGTTGGCGTGCGAAAAACTGGCAAACTTCTTTCCACTATTTCAGTTGGGATTTACGATCTGAGCGGTCAAGTTGTGGTTCGGCGAGCTGCGCTTGAATGGCGCCATTTGCGGTTCGGTTCGGTACGGCATGGAGCAGCCCCAGCCGCGGTCTGCCACTGGTCGTCGAGTCCGGTCTGGTGTGCAGACAGACACCCCCCGCAGTGTGCTTGAAACTGTTCCATTAAAGTGCAAACCCAACTAATGTGTTCAATTAAAGTGCAGTCCATAAACTCCAATCCCCCCAAAACCCCGACCCAGCCATGGCGATAGCTTATGACTGGAAAAGCAACGACGGGTAAGGAGACGCTTCTGCTTAGGAATAATTATCATCATGTCCTGGCCTGACCTTGGCGTTCATGTCTTGTTTATGGCTAGCATAAGTTGCTGCATTCTTGTTTATGGCAATACGTATACGCCCCGTGTGGCGTGACTGGCATTTGTAACAGCAATTAAAGCGTCATAAATCTGCAACTGTAATTATGTATGGAATGGGGCACACAGTTAGCCAACTCTGATTAGCATATTTAAATGGGTTGCCGCCACTGGTAGCGCGATTAAAAATAGCCAAAGGTCATTTGGCATTGTCAAGATTAGTCGGCAAACTCAAGCAGGACTGGCTGGCGCTACCCTAAGGCTCAGCGTCGTCTTGAATTAGGTCAGACGCAGACCGACATGATTTGCTCGCCTTTCGCCTAGCCCTTTAATGCTTCTGTCTGTTTCCGTTGCTGTTTGGGCTGCTAGTCAGTCAGGCAGCCAGGAAAGGCACGCACACTCCCGCGACATGCAACAGAATTTGGGCTACAGAATATGAAACATTTTGGCAGCCATCCATTAGCCTGAGTCTGCCATATTTCTACACGCTCGAGAGTGCGACAGGGCGGCCCTTTTAGACGCCAAGAATATGCATTAAGAACTTCACAGGGCAACAGGTGCTTTGCGGCTGCACTTACCCCAGGCCCCACCATTCGTTGGGGGGTTGGACATCCTGTCGTGCATTTTTAATGCCTCGAGTCCTTGACAATGGCTCGACAAACACCCATTTCCGTATTGGGATTATCGTGCGAGTGTTGTGTGGGGGCGTTGTCAGGGATAACAACAACACAGAGCGCCAGTCCGTGGTGCTATTGATTGACATCGATTGGAATGTGGCATGGGTTAGGGAATCTTTCCTTTTGGCAACCTTTGTACTGCCTCAGACAAATCAAATAGACAATTTTCCAATTTGCATCAATTTCTCATGCATTTTCCTTATTCTTTCAGTTTAGTTTTTGCCTTTTGCCTAGCAACATTTGCCATGGCACGTCATGGCTGATGGGTGGGTGGAAATGCCTTCACTGGCTGACTGGCTAGACTCTGAGCTGAAGACTCCGACATTGCAATAGTTGAGGGAAGGCATTAGGTGCCCCCATTATTAAAGGACTCGCCCTCGTCTGTTATTTTGGTTGTGCTGCCAACGCCAATGGTCGAATGAAGAATGGCTAAAAGTTTTTCCATTCAGTTCTGCTCTAAAGACAAGACGATTCGGATGTACGCAGACATATTCTGACTTGCTGACTAGTTTTTTCTGTTCTTAATTGCAGCTTTGATGCCGACTTTGGCTGGAATCGCTCCTTCTCCGAGCCCGATCTTACTGCCAGCCAGAAGCACGGCGATCTCAGTCGATTCAACATCAAGCATCCGCACGAGTACATAGCCGTAGACGATCTCAAGTACTTCCGCCGCCGCCAGCCTGTACAGCTGCACACCCAGAGCAACGTTTGTCTCTACAATAGCGATGAGCCTGTGGTGCCGTTTGGCTCGCTAAAGTCTGAGTACCGACGGCGTTATCACTGCCACGGCATTGCCGGCCAACCCAGACCCAGGACATTGCTGAGGCGCGCGACATCGCTGCATCTGGAGGGATTCATGCAGCTGCTGACGGAGCACCAAGACAAATATCACTGGTACACGCCCGAAGATCTCAAATTGTAAGTGAAATCGGTAAAGATTTCGTTGGTCACAAGATTAATTGGTATTCCCGGCAGTTCCCGTAGCTATCCCGTGCGCAATCCAGAGAATCTGCAGCTGGGCGGAGACGCCGATGGCGAGAGCAGCATGAAGAACTCCTCCTATCTGATGGCGCCCATGCTGGACGCAGGCACAAAGATCCTACCGCGTGAAGTGTTTCTCGATGAGCGCCAGGCGGCATCCAGAAGCTTGGCCTCCGAGAAGTTCAAGCGCGATGTGGCCGCGCAGGAGCAGCAGCGTTGTCACCTGCAGATGCGCGCCCAGGCCGTGGACCAGCAACCGGAGCCGTCCGAGTACAAGCGACAGTTTGTGCAGCAGTTTCCGGAAAAGGCGCACTCCATACCGCAGATGAGCAACATCAAGATCCAAGGGGAGTTCGTGGCCGTGCCGGAGTACAAGGACAGCTTCAAGATGTACGCCAACTACTCGAAGAGTGCGCCCATCAAGAAGGACGATAACCTGCACGTCTCCGGCTCAGAGCGGGGCAGCGATCCCAGGCCAGGGCACAGCCATGCACCCGATGTGGCAGAGTATCGCGACAAATTCATCGACCCACCCAAGCACATGGCCAAAGAGAAATCACTCAAGACGGACGATCACTTGCGGCCTCGAGGCGAGTTCAGCAGAGAGATTCCAGAATACCACGAGAGCTTCCGAGACCCGCAAATCACCGAAATGCCCGAGCGGGGCAAGGCCCGAGAGCCGTTTCTACGCCTGCGGGGCAAAATCGAATTTAATCCAGAGTATCGCAATAATTACTTGGACTTTCCACGCTCCCGTCCGGTGGTGCACAAGCCGGCCTCCTCCTTCCGTCTGCCACACTCGGGCGTGCACAATGTCCATTCCAATGCCAGCGTTGGCCCCTCCACCGACAAGCAATATCAGCAGGCAGAGCCCGAGCCTGCCACCTGCACCACAGTGCCGCCATCGGAGGTGGTCGCCACGCCGGAGTATCGACGGGCCCAGTACAATTATCAGCTGCGTGAGCGTCCTCGGGAGTACGACGTCGTCGGAAACCTTCGCAAGAGTTCGGATTCATCGCTGGAAGCGCGGCAGCCGCAGCAGCAGGTCTCACACAAGCGAAGAACCTCGCGCCAACGTCTGGCGAAGGAGCCGCAGCCAGTGGCCTCCAACTTTCAGGATGTGGGTGGCAACGATTCCAAGAAACCAGCCCGATACGGCCGGCGGTCTTCCGTGATGCAAAATGCGGCCAATTGCCGCGATAAATCGTCGATCATCGAAGGTAATCCCAAGTACGCGGGCGGTCGGCGTGCCAAACAGCAAAATGGCAGCCAAAGGGACCCGCCGGGTGCCTTTGTGGTGCTCGACGAGCCGTGCAAGCCTTCCAATTGGATGAAGAAAACCTGGTACGATTCCTAGGAGCCAGTAATCCAAACCTAAACACGAGTATTCTAATTATAAATCTCTCTCAAATTCAAAAGAAATAAATTCCAAAACTCTATTAAATGAATGCATTCAGTGGTCTGCTTTTAGTCTGAAAGAAAACTGCCATTTACTCACCACACAAACGTTGGCAATTATCTTATCTTGGTCCGCAGCCCTACCCACTGATAAGCGGGTAAGCAATGTTGGGAGAGCTGCGGTTACTCATAGCCTCTGAGCGGGTCAGTGTCAGCACGCATTTCGCCAGCTGCAGGTGTAAGAAACGCGACGCTAACGCCAAAATCAAAGGGGAATCCATCCACATACCGTAGGTGACATCAACATCATTGCAATGGAGGTGGGACATGCCGCCAGTCCACCGCCACACATACTCGGCTATACAGTGCGGAGTCGCACACGCATCTACGTATCCTACATAGTAACCACCTGTCTGGCCCTGCTGGTGTACATTGCTCAGACTGCATCGGACTTGGCACTCAGCTACCAGCACTTCCGACAGCATGCGGTGGGCTATGGAGCTGGCACACTGGTGCTGGTGCTCGTGCCGCCCGTCCTCACATTCCTGCTGGTGATCACATCGCTGGAACAGCGCAGCAGCGCCAGCTCCAATCAGAACAATTGCCTTGCCCTTGGCAATGGTTTGCTGCGGCTTCTGCTGTTTCCCTTTTTTGTAGTGTACAGGTAGGTGGATGGATATGCAAGGCCGTGCTGACACTGACTATTTCCACCCGATAAGGTTCACAATGCGCTTGTTTTGGTCCGTCGAGGCGCTCTTCCACGACGACGACGATGTGGAGCGCATGAAGTGCTTGGAGAAGGCGACGCAAACCTCCAGCATAGAGCTGTATCTGCTGATCCAAGCCTACGCCCAGGCAGCGCCACAAATAATCCTGCAGCTATACTTTATGCTCGAGCAGGACTTGTTCCGCAACTATGAGACGTGTAAGTAGGTTGCTGGCTCCACTTTGCATCCATGTCAATCTATTTCCATTGCAGCTGCCGTGCAGGCATTATCCCTGGTCTTCTCGGCCATCGATTTGGCAGCCATAACGACCAGCTACCAGCGCATTGAGAGCCAGCGTCGCGTGGGTCGCCATTATCCCTGGGCCACGCCCCAGCAGGTGGAGTCGCATCGTTGTCAGCTGGAACAGAACGAGCGCCTGTGCTGCGAAGCCGAGCGCAAGAAACGAGAGTCGGAGCGCACAATCGCCAGCTTCCCGGAGTCGGAGCGGATCATGGCCAACTTTCATGCACGCCAGCCGATGGATCCGGCTCAAGGTGTGGCCACGCACGAGGTGCATGTGCGGGGTGAAGATGAGGTAGACAACGACGCTTTGGAGCAGCTGGAGACGAAGGCGCTGCTGCACACCGGACCCAAAGGCAATGCCACCGACGATGATAAGCTGCATGTGACGAGGCCAAAGCTGCGACTGTGGCAGAAGGAGCTCGGGGATCTGGATACCATTGAGGTGCTGGACACAGTGCCCGAAACTCCGCCACCACCTCCACCACCGGTCACAGCACCGCCAGAACTGCCCGTGCTAAAGCCCTCTGCTGATGGTCCTCCAGCGCCAGATCTGCGACGAACCGCGTCGGACAACGATCACCGGCGGAGTCGTCGCGTCACCAGGCCGCTCTCGCAGCTGGAAACTTTCAAGGATATGCTGCTGGTCAATGCGCAGCTGTACATCAAGGAGCATGTGCCACGTCCGCCAAAGCTGCTTATAGGACGTGTAAACGAGGAGCCGAATGAGGAGCGAAGTCCGCTGGTGGCACGATCACCAGGAGCACAGATGCCAAATGGCAGCCCGCTGACGCCCAAGGATGTCGTGGACTTCTACTTCCCGCGGCCCACGAAAATCGTGAACGGCATTCAGCAGGATGACTTTGCCGGCCGCACCGTGGCCTTCTTCGGCTGGATTGCCTTTATCACGATGCGAATGCTGGCGCTTTCCACGTTCTGCGTCTTCTATCCCCGAGCCTTCTTCATTGTTTTGAGCGTGCACTATACTCTGATGCTGGCGTGCCTGGCACTGGAGACGCGCTGCCGTGGCAGCTGGAACCGCACGCTGTTCTATCTGCTGCTGGCTTACATCTACATCTTTGTGCTGCTGGAGTTTCGCGTGTGCTTCAAGAGCATTCGGCTCTGGTATGGCGGCTTTCTGGTGCTGACGCTGGTCGAGAACATCACCATGACTGCCATTTGGTATGGGAACGAAGAGTTCGAGTCCTGGTGGTTCGGCTTCATCGCAGAGTGGATACTTTACAGCGGGATTCTCTTCGTGGCCACGCTCATAGTCTACTACTGCATACTGAGACCCAGGGATGTCTCCCTCATCGTAGAAGACGATGCGCCACCAGCCTCGGAACCGGATACATCTGTTGCCTAGACGCTAATACTTCGTTGCCTGGTGCCCAGTGCCGGTTGTTGTTTGGTCGAACAAGTAGGCCAGTCCATAAGTATTTCCATTGTCATATTGTATCTAGCATCATAATAAATTATTCTCGTTAGTTTTAATACTAAAAGTTACGATTACACACATCAGTCATTAGAATGACCGAACCTGTTAAGAATCCTCCAAATTCACGCGGGCCGTGCCCCATTGAGTTCACCGAGTCGCAGATGAGCTATGGACCGCCCAAAATAAATAAGGTTTTGCGTGAGTATCTTAGATCTTTCTTGTGTCGTAGACACTTACGTTTGTGTTGCAGCCACACGTGCCAACCGCATGGAGCAGTTCCTGTGGCAGGAGCTGTTTGCCGAGTATAACCGTAAAGCGTCGGCCACTGAAGACTTGGGTGTGAACACCACTGAGTATTTTGATGTTTATTGTAAGGATATACCACCGGAGAATGAGGCAAGAAAGGAGACTTTGGTCAACAAGTATCCGGTTTACTGTACCACGGCCATAACTCTATGGAACCATGATGGCGATCCAACAAAGACATTCAAAAAGAAGTACTTGATCACACGGCCCATTCAAGAGTGCACCGAGAAGTTTGCACCATAGGTAGGTACGCACACGTGTACGCCGCAGCTTATCATTATCATGTCTTTTTGTACCGCCTTTCAGTGCTGAACTACAAGGTTTTTAAAGAGCAGAACCATTTGTTTTGTCGTTAAATTAATTTGTTTCAAATATACTTACATATGTTCTGACTATCGATGGCTCTGGTGTTTTTGTATTTTGGGCATGGTCACACTTGCCTCCGCAGAATTTGTCAGCAAAAGGATCCTGATGACAGGGAATATGTTGGGTTATTTAAAAGCAAAGCATTTGATTTACAGATGTCTGTGTTTGAAAAGGAATTTAATTATTTTTAAGTACTCCCCAGAATAATGGCCCCTATCGGCACTTGACAATAATTTATTCCATGTATCGATACTACTATCGATGGTTTTGCACCTTTGCAGATGCAGTGTTGCCAATTCTTCGGGTCATAAAAAAGCTAAACTATGTCATGAAAAAAGCTAGAAATAGTTGAGAGCTAAAAAGACCCTTGAGTATTCGAACGTTATCATCTAGTACTTGAGTAAGTCAGATTGGTCCCTATCTTTTATTCTGCTGGCACATTATGGCAGCATTTATCTTCCCGGTGTAGTACGTATCTACACATATGATACAACGACAGGGACCACAAACGGCTATAAATCCCGCTACCCGCTATTTTATAATATACCACGCATTTGGCAATTGAAAAACGCTAGATCTAGTGGAAAAATAGCTAAACTGGCAACACCGTGCCGCTGACGTGTCTGTGAATATCGAAGCTGAAGACAGGCGGTGCTGGCTATTTTGAGCGATTTTTATTTGTTTTCCTTGTAGAATATAAGAAAAGTTGTTGAACGCAAACACCACATAGGAAAATGTTGAAGCTAGGTGCGTAGAGTTTGTTGCAACTGTGCCCGCAGCCAAAGGGTTTCGGCCACTAGCATAGCAAACGCCGGCTTCGATATCGTCGTTCTGTCTCTGTCTGATTTTCGTGGTTAGGCGATTGCCGGAGATGTGATGTTCTTGCTGCCCCTCGAACTTGTAATACTCATGGCTATGTTATATTGCAGGTCTGACGCTCTTCTGCGTACTATGCGCCTGTGCGCCAACGTGGAGCACACGTACCGTGGACAGCCATCTGGGCACAAAGGATCTCACCCGCCTGCAAAAAGTCTTTGTGGAGGGATTCGGTTCCAATGATCTGCAAGCCATATTTTTCTCCAGCCTCAACATTCAATTGACCGATGCCACCCAGAAGGAACCGCTGTGCAAGAAGATATCGGCCCTGCACGAGGAATCCAAACTGAACGTGAGTACTTCACAAATATTCACTGAACCATGATTCATCGCCTTTGTCCTCGGTTTCAGAGCTTCGAAAAGGATTATTATTTCATTGGTGCTAGCAAAAACCTCGGCTGCTCGGCTAAACTTGAGGAAGCCCTGCTTTCGAAGGTCTACAGTTCGCTGGACTCTGAGCTAGGCAGCACTCAAGAGATTTACTATCGTTTAGTCACACACAAAGCACTCGGTGTGCAGGTCAGCGAGGCTACTCAGGCGAAGGTTGTAAAGCGCCTCCAGGAGCTGCTGAAGAAGGACGACACACTCACTGGTCTGGGCTACGGCTTCAATGTGGCTGTTCAGCTGGGCAGCGGTGCCGCGTTCATTGCGAACCGCGTTGAAGACGCTATTGTCCAGGCCGATGAGGTGGACGGCAAGCTCCTTCAGTTCGAGGGAGGCTTGAGCATCACGTCCTTGATCATTAACGGAGCCTTCGGAGTTGCCAAGGCCTACAACAAGCCAGCACCAGTCAGTGCCGCGCAGGCTGTCAAGTTTGCCAACTATTTCCTGAGTCGCCGTTCGGTGCAGTCCGCTAAGGGAGCGCACGTATTAATTGAGGCATTGAAGACCATTGGAGCCTCCGAAAAGATTGCTCCCATCTGTGTGCAGCTGATCGGAAACGGCCAGTTGGACGCCCAGTCACCCGCGCTGAACATTGCCATTGTCGATTTGCTCGGCAAGCCGCTGTCCCCTGCCCCGAAGGTCATCACTGCCAAGGTGTTCAACAAGAAGGATAACTCTGTGCTGGCTGAGAAGATCACAGTGACTTCCAAGTCCTCAGACAAGACAACCTATGTGGCCGATTTGGCGAGCTTGAAGCCAGTTCGTGGCATCTATGAGGCCGAACTGAGTGCCGATGGCGTGTACACGCAGTCAGTGCAATTCAAAGTACTCGGACGCGTCAAGGTGCAGTCTCTCGAGGTTGGCATTGCCGAATCGGATGCCAGTGCTGCCACGCGCAAGCAAAGTGTCACTTATCCCAGCAAGCTGAAGGAGACCCTGTCGGCGGACACCACCCAAAAGCTGCTGCTGAGGACCGTATTGGTGGAGGAGTCCAACAACAAGCCACTCGCCGTGCACCAAGCATTTGTGCGTCTCTACAACAAGGAAACAGACAAGGAGATTATCTTTGTGGCAGAGCAGGACAGCAGCAAGGCCTACAAATTCGACATGGATATTGGCAGCAATGGCAAAAACTTCAACTACCAGAGTGGCACATACAACATCTACCTGACTGTGGGTGATGCTTCGCTTTCCAACTCCTTCGAGTGGCTGGTGGCTGAGATCCAACTGAAGTTCAACGAGGATAGAGGTATGTGGGCGATGCCTTAAATATTCAGAGTGTAACTTACAACAATTTTACTCTCTTTTTGCAGAAGTCAAATCGAAAACTCCTTCAGGACCCAGGCCTGAGATTGTGCATCAATTCCGTGTGCCAGACAAGCGGCCGCCACGTATTGTGTCGGACATATTCACTGGACTCTGCATTACCCCGTTGGTGCTGCTCTTTATCTTCTGGGGCAAGCTGGGCGTTAATGTCTCCAACTTCACTCTGGCACCGAGCACAATCGGCTTTCACGTGGGCTTTGGCGGCATTCTGCTGCTGTTCTTTGTCTTCTGGCTGCAACTGAACATGTTCCAGACCCTGCGCCTGCTGATACCCATCGCAATATTCACATTCCTTACTGGCAACCGTTTGCTGAGGCGTCTATATGCACTGCGCAACTCAAAGAACCCGTCAAGTACGTCGTCATAAACACAAATGGCAGCAGACATTGTCCGTTCATAATTGAATGAAGTAAACAAAATGGGACACTCTCTATCCATCTAACTAGCCACTTTCAACTCTGTCAGTATAGTAACCGCTAATAAAACGATTAAGTTAAGCTATACGACCACACAAGCTGCTTTTGTAGAATACCTAAAAATGGATTATTTATTCGTACGAGTATAACTTTACAGCCTAGCTTCAACTGCACAACAATAGAATATTTACACGAGTAACAATAGTGGGGCGTTTGGCCCCTTTAATAATGAGTGTATTTATGCATTTAAAGATGAGCCTTCATGAAGGGTTTCAGGTACTTGTGGAATGCTTCGTTCACAGGCTCCTTGTTGAGCGGATTCTTTTTGGTCGACTCGAATATGCGCTCGTACACATTGCCGTCGTACGCCCCCAGTACAGAGTCCAGAACGCGATCATGCAAATCGAAACTGTCCACCAAGGTGACGGCATTTGGTCGCAATTGCCTCAAGCAGTTTTGCAGGCGAATCTCCAACGTTGTGACATCTTTGTCGGTGATGTTGATGAACTGGAAGCATTTAAAAGTTAATTAAAATATTCAGAGCTCACAGTTGCTGAAAATCTTACGCGTAAGAAGTCGCCAATGCGATTGAGGCAGGCATCAACCAGGTACAGCTCTAGGACCACCTTCAGCACATCGGCCAACGCTGGCGAGACCTGTCGTGACACAGCCAGCAGTTCCGTATAGGCTGACTCGGCCAGGAAGGCGCGTCCATGGAGCTGCATTTATCAAATTGTTTGGGTTTATAATGGTGCATCTACAATTGTGATTTTGACTTACGTCTGCCGCTGCAGTCAAAAAGGTTCCGCTCAGATTAGCTGCCATTTCGGTGCCATGGCCCTGTCTGCGACGTTGCTCAATCTGCTCATAGGCAATTCGGATTTTGCTGTAATGGGAAAAGATTGATGGATGGATTCCACAGCAGATCAGAGGATTTACTTACTTGGCAGCCACAAATTGGAACGCCTTGACAATGGACTCCAGCGAACCATCGAAATTGACAAACTCTCTTTCCCTCAGCGCGTCGTTGATGTAGGTCACTGTTGGCACCAGCTTCTCTCCGTTCAGCGCCTGGCCGTATACCTTGACCAGGTATCGGGCAGTCTGGAGCAACATTACTGTGTTTTCACCCTCGTACGTGCAGACAGCCGTCGTCATGCCGTATATGGTCGGAAAGTTGGAGCAGTCCATGTAGCCGTGTCCGCCACAGGACAGCCGGCAGGTCTCCACACCAGCGGCAGCGTCTGCACTGCAGATGGCTTTCAGGCAGCAGGACAGCGCATGCATCTCGGGCAGGCGATCCAGGTTACCCTGCTCGATCTCCCCCGACAGGACGTTGTACATGTTCCAAATGCCGTCACCGGTGGTCTTGAACACAATCGACTTGGCTATTTGGGGGAACAGCTTCAGCTGCTGTGTGGTGTGGTCCATGATCTGTGGCTCCGGCTGATTCGGATCTATGGGACTCTGTCGGCGTACCGCCGCATACCTTGTGGCAATGGTAGATGCCTTGGCCAGGCTCAGAGCTGTGTCACGAATCAGAGCGCACCGTACAAACATCTGCAATGATTATATAAATATTAAAGCAAGACCCTTCAGTTAGTTAAATAAATATATTCAATACCATTGTGCCGTAGGTGAGAACGCTGTTCTTGGGCGCCACATAGGTGCCATCGGGCAGCACCTGTTGGTTCTTCATCAGCATGTTGTTCAGAGGAACGCGGACATTCTTCAGACCCAGGTAGCCATTGTTCACCGATTTCATGCCCAGTTTCGTACCAATGTCACCGATGTCGATGCCGGGCAGAGGCTCGTGAGTGTCCGAGTGCCTTAGCTGGACGATAAACGGCGCAAGGCCACGGAACTCGCCCTTGGTGTACAACTGAGCCACCACAACAGCATGGTTTGCCGTATGACCCACTGTGAAAAGGATTGTTGTTAATTTGAAATCGATTATCGCATGGTTGTCGTCTACTTACAGCCTCCTGGCCACCACTTGTAGGCACTAAGGCTGGGCGTGTTTATGACAAACTCCTGGGTTCTGGCATCGTAATCAGCGCGAGTTTCCAGGCCCCGCAAAAAGGTTCCATGTCCCAGCTCTGTTTGTGCATAGGTGCCAATAATCTCGCAGTCCCATGCCTTGCTCAGCCATTCCACCTGCTGGTCCATGGTGCCTTGACCCATGATGGTGGGCACAAACATCACATAGTGTAGGGTCAACGGATTGCCCTCCTTCAATATGGCAGCGCCTAGAGAGCCACCAAGCAGCGCACTAGAAAATAGCCAAGAGAACTGTGTAGAAGCAATGAACTGGGATTATTAATGGATAAATTACTTGTAGGTATCGACGCCATCCTCGCCGTCTGCGCGCAGTTTTCGTATCTTTTCGCCAATGATGCAAGCCTTGCGTAGACTGTGCTCGTAAAGCTCCTTGTGCGACATGTACGAGATTGGTAGATCATCCTTCAGTTCCGGGTCCTCGAGGAACATTTTTTCTATTTAAGGATTAACGATAAATAAAAGTTTTAATGATGGATTTCATTCTTTATCAGTGGTATTAACCGATCGATGTTAGCAAACTTGTCCTTTTGCCATTTATTATGCCAAATCTGCCAGATAAGCATAGTATCAGCCATTTGCCATAGAGTTATTTCAAGTGGCTTTATAAATAGATTAAATTAAAGCAGCTCCAAACATGTTCCTACGTTCCTAAGATTCCAAAGTACACGGCTATTCTGATTTATCAAGAAATAGCTGTCAAAGTGCAAAGCTGGTGCAAAGATTAACACCCGCAGAGTGTAGCTGCTGGGGCTGCTCTAGCTGGAGATAATTTGGCCTAAAGGTTACGATTCTGTTTTAGTGGTCTGTTCGTCATTTGAAAAATGTACATAATTAATGAACTTGGCAAAAGCGTGCACCAAACTAATGAATGGAGAGGCCCAAGAAGCAGCTAATCAAAACAAAGACTTTGATAAAAGTTTTGGTGCAGGGAGAAAACAAAAACCGACACAATTGCATTGCTGATAAGAAAGTCTTCAACGAGTTCAGATTTGGTTTATCAGTTTTAAACAATTAATGTACTTTTCTGCTCCGTCATGCTTCTGGCACAATTTTTAAGGCGCTGGCGATTGTGAAACGCGATTGGATTGGGCCAAGCTTGGCTAGAGCTGGGGAGTACAGCTATTAACCGACCGGTTAATGTTTTATTTCTTCACTCAATGGCACTGGGTACCCCACCCATACAAGCAAACGGGCAATTACACATGCACATATGCATGTGTGTACGAGTGTATCTGTTTTATGAGAGCGGAGACTTACCAAGGCTTTTCTTCTCTTTGTATCTCTCCTCCCCACCAGCCCAGAATACCGAAAACTCATGGGGATCAAAGGTAGCTGTTTGGCGCTCCTTTAGTAGATCGGGATTCACTTCTTTGGATGGCATTTCGATGCAGGTTTCGTACTGGGCGGATACGTAAAACAGGTTCTCGATTCCCGGGCTTGGATTCGCGTGTGCACAGCCAACAAAGCTTCCGTCCTCGTCGGAGAGCGCGTACTGACTAACTAAAGAAACAACTTTTAAGTGCTTGTTGAGTGCTACCCGTGCTACTAGTAACTAATAACTGTGTGGAGTGGACAAACGTTAATTCCGATTAGCTGCACTTCTAAAGCGTATTCGAAATCTAATCGCGACTCCCGAACGTGAACTTTAACCGCGTCGCACTGTATGTGCTCGAATACATGTAATTTATTGTGTTTCGAGATAATTGTGAGTAAATCCACTTGCAATTCTTGTTGTCTCGTAAATACGCGATGGCAATACTCTATGGTTCGCCATATTTAGGCTTTGGCGTACCGTTGGTCCACCGAGTACTGTTAGTCTCATTTACTGTACTATTTTAATCTTATATTTCCACCAAAACGTTTTTCCCGCTCCATCATTTAAATTTCTAATTGATTGTGCTTTTACTAGCCATGAAACTGCTGAAACTGAAACTGTTCTTGCTTCGTTAAGGGCATACAAGTTTCGTGGTGAGCATGAAAGAAATATTATCAGCTTTTGTTTACAAAATCTCTTTGTTTGTGCCATCAGCTGTTTACCAGGGTCTCCAATTTACCATGGCTGCAGTATATAAAAAAATCAGTGCCCAAAATGTGGCGCGAAGATTCAGTGTTGATAATGACATATATTTGCTATTAAAATAATTATAAATTTGTAAGTAATAGTACAGTTAAATCACGATTGAATACAAATACGATTAGTTAGTAAGTTACATTTGGCTTGAGCTGAGTGAGAACACCATTCATATATTATTTTAAATGCATTTTATAAGCCATGGGCATGGCTGGTAGCTATTGCTATGCTGCGTTGGTGTTGTCCCATTCCCGCTGTGGCGGTTTCATAGGCGCAACCATTGATAGTGGCCGTCACCTCCATCTGATGCATTTCCGAAGGGTACCAGTGGCCATGCGATTCCTGCAACTGCGCGTAACTGAGATCAGCAGGAACGTCCAACTCGATGCGTGCGGATTTGGGATAGGACTGGGCCTGCAGCGACTGCCAGTCCATGCGGGAGGCGGAGGCGCCAAATGGCAGGCTGCGATTGCTCTGATGGAACTCAAAGGGCCAGCTCTGGAAGGAAATGTGGATGTGGATGTTTTCATAAATTATAGAGGCAGAGGAAAACCGCATGGCTATAAATGGAACAATATATGACGACAACCGACAAGAGACAACCGACAACGACAGCAGCGCCTTTGTTTGTTTATACAACTTTGATTGTTTTTAGTGGCTCCTCTTGGAAATGTTTTCATAGATCAACAATAACAGCCTCATTAACGAATCTATAAAAACATAAACAGCCCAGCCAAACACTTGCGGACAGAGGACAGAAGACACAGACACCCAGTTGCAGCCCATATAGGGCCGCGTGTGGGAAAAGGGATCGCGGGAAACCGAGCCAACGGGTTACGTTACGTTACGTTGCGTATATTCCCAGCAGAAGCTGCTGATCGTCAGCGTTCACATGTCAACTTTTAGCGGCGCGTGCGTGAGGGTGGGATAAATTAGGGTGCTGGAACGGAAAAGGGGCTGAGAAGTGGAACGATTTGAGAGATCTGCTACCATATGGGCACAAGACGGGGAAATATTTGCTGATATTTTCACGCATTCAATTGAGTAAACAATTGCTTCTATTTGGATAAGTAGCCAGGCGGTATGCCATGAATCTGTACAGACAGATTGTGTAAACCTCCTCCATTTTGGAGAAGATAAGTATCTGGTTAGGCACACAACTTTTAATTACAATTATCCAAATGAGAAAATTGTTCTTCTCTGCATGGCCGTGGTCTGGTCTGCTCTGATCCGTCGCGGCGACACTTTTCCCTTGGATGTCATTCACTTTGGGCGCATCAAAGTCGAACATCTTTAAAAATAAAGCAAAGACTAACTAATGTTGCCTGCGCGGTCCCTCCGCAGACTGTCTCCATGAGCCAGCCTGTCACTCATATTTAATATTTTTGAAATTCACAAAAGTATCGAATTACAGGAAAGCAAAGGCAAACTGAAATCACAAAATGTGATTTGAATGTCGCTCTTCTAGTGGGGGGGCCGCGCACTGACTCTGACTGCCACCGACTGGCCTGCACAGGAGGAAGGGCAGGGGATGTGGCCGGGGCCCACCTCTGACTACAGAAAGTAGGAAATACTTCCACGCCGGAGCAGATGTTGCCCAATAAATATGAAACTGCATGAATATTGCCTCATCTTGTGGCCATTTAATGTGGTTAACCAGGAGCCTAGAATGGTCCAATCTAATCTTCACTGTGCAGCGGATATAGGCTGAAATATGCTGCCGACGGCTTCTACTATCAGAAGAACCCTCAAGATTGGGGGAGAATTTATAACTCTTTCCTGAGGCAGAGATAGAGATAGTGAACTTTGCTCTAGTTAAAATGATAAGAGATATATGAGAAATCAATCACTATAAAGATCTCCTTGACCTGTTGTTGTTCCCTAATTAATTGGCCTAAAAACTATTCTAGCTATACGCAATTTTATGATGATGATGAACGATTAACGTGGATCGGAATCCCTTATGACACCTGTCAGGCGTGGCATTTGACGGCGCCCAGCTGCAGGTGGACGCATGCTGAATGCAGCGTTAAGTGGTGCCACTGACATCACTTAACTTGTGCAGAGTAGGACTGGGAGCGGATCGCGAGAGAGATTGCCATTGCAGTGACACTTACCATGCCGCTGTGGCCTCCATTGTGGAAATGGAAATTGCCTCCGCCTATGCTTCCTCCTCCCACGTTGGCCCCGCCACTGCCGCAACTGTGTGACGCCTCTGGCATGTGACTCGTGTCCAGGGCATCCATTCCGCTGCTGTTCGAGTGGCTGTGGCTATGGCTGTGGCTGTGGCTGCCCGTCTCGACTGCCGTAATTAGCTGTTTAATGTAGAGCGTCGCCAAACGTAACGTGTCCAACTTTGAGAGCTTCGTGTCGGGCGGAATGTTGGGCAATTTGGTCTTCAGGCGTCCGTATGCACTTGACAGGACCCTCATACGCATGCGTTCCCTGGCATTTGCTGCATTCCGTTGCACCGGCGGCTGAGAGCCTAAAAAAGGTAATTTATGGTATAATTATGACTGAAACTTCCTTTCCTTTTCACAGGCACACGGGAGTGTTCTGCTTACTTTGCGAACTGGCATCCTCATCGAAGTCCTCATCGTAGAAATCCAGAGGGCTGGAGGAACGCTTCTTGCGTGGCATTATGTGATCAATGGCACTCTTCAAAATGTGGATATAATAATTCACTGGCAAAAAAATGGAAATCGTATAATATCCAAGTGAAATCCGTAACTGAAGCTAAACCGAACGTAAACACGAAATCAACGAACGACGTCCGATCTGTAGCACAATTAGAGCACTTCTGTGGAGAGTGACGAGAGAATCCTCCTTTTTGTACACTCTTCTTCTCCATGCTCAGATCCATCTATTTCTGGCACTTGTAGGCGGTGCCCCGCTCCCGTGAAGCGTCTGCAATTGGCGGAAGAACCAACACATGGTGTGATCTCGGCACTCTCCTGCTGCTGCTGGCTGCCACCACATTGGTTCGGTTCGAAAAAACAAAATGAATCAACTATCTGTTGTTGTTGCTGTTGTTTAACCGCTGGCGTTTATTTCCAAAACTAGCTCTCACACCCTAAGGGCTAGGATATGCTGCGATAAGCGAGTGTGAAGCGTGCCAAGCTTCCAGCTGGAACCACCTGGAGCCAGCCCCTAAGACAAAACATTTAATGTCGCAGCAGAGTGATCATAATCCTGGAGTTCTGCTCTGCTTTTATGCATCCTGTATGAGGTCACAGCTCAAGCAATTGATCCACTATAAACCTCTTCGGGTAAGATCTTCTTTATTGTACTTTACTCTGGATTTGGGAAGATAACCCTAGGAAGCCCGAAACTAGTATTTGGCACACTTCCGAGATAAGATTCAGACAGAGAGACAGACAGAGAGAGTGAAGACAGTTTCCCAACCACATCTGTGTGATGCCTTGGTTAGTGTCTCTCGTTATCGACGTGGGACGTCATGGAATCAAAGATTATCAGGAGAATGGCGACCCCAAGGTTCAGTTCCCTTGCTGGCCTCGAAATCCGGGGGCTTGGGACTCAGTTAAGATTCTGTATTCGTCGCGCGAGGCAGCATCTTGAATATGTGGCGCCATCGCATTTTGCATCAGACATCGGTCCGGAAGGAGATTGTCAGCCGCAGAGGAGCCTTGCACAGCCTCAGCTCGCCGCGGGCCCTCAGCCAGCAGAGAGGAGCGGGCGCACCGACTGGGAGCCTGCCAGCATCGGCGGATGTGGTGGTAATCGGTGGCGGGTCGGCAGGATGTCATACCCTGTATCATCTTGCACGACGTGGGGTGAGGGCGGTGCTCCTGGAGCGTGCCCAGCTCACAGCCGGCACCACCTGGCACACCGCCGGCCTGCTCTGGCGTCTGCGGCCCAACGATGTCGACATCCAGCTGCTGGCCAACTCGCGCCAAATGCTGCAGCAACTGGAGGCGGAAACGGGCCTGGATCCCGGCTGGATACAGAACGGAGGCCTCTTCATTGCCCACAACGAGACGCGCCTGGACGAGTACCGGCGCCTGGCCACTGTGGGGTCCGCGCTGGGCATTGAGAATCAGATTCTCGGTCCGGAGGAGACCCAGAAGTTGTTTCCGCTTCTCGATCCGGCTGCCTTCATCGGCTCTTTGTACTCCCCGGGCGATGGAGTCATGGATCCGGCCATGCTGTGTGCGGCCCTCAAGAAAGCGGCCACCAATCAAGGCGGACAAGTGATCGAAAATTGCGGAGTGGAAGACCTTCTCGTGGAGCAGACGTCACGGGGCAAAAAGGTAGTGGGAGTGGCAACGCCCCACGGCAACATACGCACGGAAAGGGTGGTGAATGCCACAGGTGTCTGGGGGCGAGATCTGGTGGCCAAGCACGGCTCCCATCTGCCGCTGGTGCCGATGAAGCACGCCTACATCGTGTCCGAATCGATACCGGGAGTGCGCGGCCTGCCCAACATTCGGGACCACGACTATTCCACGTACTTCCGCATCCAGGGCGATGCCATCTGCATGGGTGGCTACGAGCCCAACCCCATCCTGCTGGATCCGGTGGCAAAGGACTTCCACTTTGGCCTCTACGAGCTGGACTGGTCGGTGTTCGAGACGCACGTGGAGGGCGCCCAGAAGCTGTGCCCCAGCTACGCTAAGTACGGCGTGAAGAGCACCGTGTGCGGCCCCGAGTCCTTCACACCCGACCACAAGCCACTGATGGGACCCGATCCCGTGCTGAGCGGACTGTACCACAATTGCGGCTTCAACTCCGCTGGCATGATGTTCGGCGGCGGCTGTGGCGAGCAGACTGCCCTGTGGATACTCAATGGCCAGCCGGATCTGCCGATGTTCGGCTTCGATCTGCGCCGCTTCACGCCCGAGCAGGGACGCGCCACACAGTGGATACGTGAGAAGTCGCACGAGAGCTACGTGAAGAACTACAGCATGGTGTTCAAGTACGATCAGCCGCTGGCAGGCAGGGACTTCCAGAAGGATCCGCTGCACGAGCAAATGATGCTGGCCAACGCCGTCATGGAGGAGAAGCAGGGCTGGGAGCGTCCCGGCTACTTCCTGGCCTCAGGAGCAGACAGAGCTGCTGTTCAGCCATACGACTGGTATGGCAGCTACGGACATTCACGGCATCAGGACAGCGTCTACGAGCAGGTGCTCGAGGGCGATCTGCATTACGGACGATTCTCAGAGCATCATGAACTGGTGAGTGGAAAGATCTTTCACTTCAGCGATTATTTGACATGTAACTTGGATTGCAGATCAAGTCGGAGGCTTTGGCCTGCCGCAACAATGCGGTTGTCTTCAACATGAGTTACTTTGCCAAGTTGCTGCTCGAGGGGCCGCAGGCACAGCAGGCGGCCGACTGGCTCTTCGCTGCCAACACAAATCGTGACCCAAGCAAGTGAGTCAGCCCTCAGAATATGCCACAGATCACTCTTTCTATACATAAATGTGCATTCCAGAACTGTCTACAGCTGCGCTCTGAATGCAACTGGCGGCGTGGAGGCGGACGTCACCATTACCCGACTGGCTTCAGGTTCGGGGCAGGTCTACGATCCAAAGTTTAGCGGGCAGGCGTACTACATAGTGGCAGGAGGTGCTTCGGCTTACTACACGTACAGCACGCTGCTGGATGAGATACGCAGGCAGGGATTCGAGGCCAGTCTCAAGGATCTAACTGCTGAAATGGGCGTCATTTCGATTCAAGGGCCCAACAGTCGCCAGATCCTGCAGCCCCTGCTGGACTGTGAGCTCAGCGACGAGCACCTGCCACCCAACTGCACGCGCCTGGCCAAGTTCAAGGGCATCGGGCTTCGTCTGCTGCGTGTCAGCTTCGTGGGAGAACTGGGCTACGAACTGCACGTGCCCAAGGCTGACTGTGTCGCCGTCTACAAAGCCATAATGGCTGCGGGCGCGTCTCGTGGTCTGCGCAACGCTGGCTACCGTGCCCTCTACTCCCTGAGCAGCGAGAAAGGCTACCATTTGTGGAGCTTTGACCTGCGCCCAGACGACACTCCGCTAGAGGCTGGGCTGGCCTTCACCTGCCGCAAGAGCGGCAGCGACTACCGTGGCAAGGCGGCCATCGAGCGACAGCGTTCCGAGGGTGTGAGGAAGCGCCTCGTTTATCTGACGCTGAAGGAGCAGATTCCCATTTGGGGCCTGGAGGGAGTCTACCGCAATGGAGAGCCAGTGGGGATACTGCGGCGGGCGGAGTACGCCTATACACTCGGCAAGTCCCTGGGACAGGCCTACATCGAGCGACCAGATGGACAAACCATTGACGCTGAGTACGTGCGCGGCGGCCAATACGAAGTGGAGATTCTGGGCAGGCGATACCCAGCCGATTGCCACTTGCGCAGCCCATTCGATCCCACCGGGCAACGGGTTCTCGGTAACTACAGCCAGGCGACAGCAAACGCATCATAATTCGTAATTAAAGTTGAACCTTTGTCTTCCAAGAACGAGACTGAGAACTCTCTTTGCTTGCTGTTTGTGCTGTACGGTGAAAGGACTTTCCCAGCTCTCCCTCTCCATCCACTTGTGTGGACACTCGAGTTGTGAAGTGCCTGTGGAAGGTCATAAATTACATTTCTCCTCGGGCCAGGGTTCGAAGAAAGGTCCGTCAGCCTTGCGGTCAACGGCTCAATTAATTTTGTTGCCCAACTATTGTGACATGGGGGCCAGCCTTCCCCGAAGCCCAGACGTAATTCTATAGCCAGCGATCCGCCAGACACATTGTCGCCAGTGTAGAGCATGCATCTTATTTTCTATTACAGCATTAAGTAATTAACAGGTCTGTTCTGAGGCAAATACTGTCTGAGGAGCTTAGAGGGTAGTTAGGCTTCAATCGACACAGTCGAGGCTGAGTTGGATGGCGTATCGTAGTGGGAGGCCACCAGCTCCTCGAGTGTCAGATCAAACTTGAAGATGGGCCGAATGTCGTTCTTCAGGCGGCAAACAACGCCAGCGGAGGCAAAGTTCCACTTCCAGCAGATGAGACCACAATTGAGGGCATCCAAATCACCCTTGAGGGAGACAATATTCTGCAAAAAATTTAATTAAAGAAAGATTGGAAAATAAATGGATGGGGGCACGCTTACCATGGCGACTGTGTAGTCAATGGAGTTGATCTCCTCGCCCTTGATCACAACCAGACTCGTTTCGCCATTCTGTTGGTTCAGGAAGCGAACCACCTTCTCTTTAAGGTACTCCGCTGAGGCATAATCCAGCTTTTGCTTGACATCCACCACACTCACCTCGTGGCCATTTATCTGACGGTGTTGGAAAACGTTAAAATATGGCTGCAATCAAATTCGTGGCTTACGGCTTACCTTCTCCAATCGTACGTAGACCTGTGGACGCGCACTGCTGTAGAGAATGTAAACCATATTGGCGGCAATGCCGCAGAGAATGCCATACTCCAGGCTCCAAAACATGCACGTAATAATTGTCACCACAAACGGGAATAGATCTTTCTCTGCAAGAGCACAACTTGGATTAGAAGCGGCGTAGGAAAGGCCGACCGCAACTCACTCTTTGACTTCCACATGTCCGCAATCTTGTGCAGCTCCACCAGCGATATCATGGCCGCTATGATGATGGATGCCAGCGTGCACTTGGGTATGAAGTAAAAGGTTTGCGTGAGAAAGGCCAATGCCATGAGCACGAGTGCACCCGTGACGGCTCCTCCCAGAGGCGTCTTCACTCCGCTGGCATTGTTGACCGCTGTGCGCGTGAATGAACCCGTCACCGGCATGGAGAGCACGAAGCTGCCCATTATATTGCACATGCCCAGGGCCACCATCTCCTGCGATGCATCCACAATTTTGCCCTTTGCTGTGAATGCAATGACATTAGATATGGGCACTCGACTCGAGACTTTACTGGATTGATATTATCAACAAAAAAACCGCCGCGATCGGATGATTCATACCGTCAGAGAGAATGCACAAAACAAGTTCTTATATGTATGTACATATGTGTATGTATGTGTGTGTGTGTGTGACTTTGTTTTGTAAACAAATTTCTCTTTTTCCCTAATATTCAGAGAGCGTTTGCCGAGTGGCTGGTACTTACAAAATGCCTTGGATATGGCCACAATTTCCAAAATCGATATCAGCGGAATGGAGCCCAGCGAGGCGCCCACTGTGCTGATCATTTCTCCAAAGGACACGTACTCTCCATTAACGGTGGTGCTGAAGGGCGGCAGACGGAAGGGTGGCACACCCGCTGTGATGTTCCCGGTGACACGGAAGGGCTGGTTGCCATCGCGGCTGAGTATGTAGGCCAGGAATGTGCCAAAGATCACGGCCAAGGCGTTGCGCGAGAGAGCCAGGTACTTCCAGAAGATGCGGTTGCCCCACTTGATGTCCTTCACATGCTTCATGAGCAGCAGGAAAACGAGCGAAGACACACCCAGCAGTGCATCCCATTTCCTAATCGAAGGCAAGTGGGTGAAGAAATTCTTCCAGGACGGCAGCAAATCTTTCGATTGACCTAGATTTTGATGAAGAAATAATCCAATTTAGATTCTGCTTGGCTCGAAATCGTTTCCCACTCACTGCTGAGTCCGACTATATTGTTGATCTGAGCACTGCCGATGGTGGTGGCCGCTGCCATGGTGAAACCCGTGATGACTGGTATCGAGATAAAGCGCACCAGGACTCCCATGTTGAGCAGGCCCAGGACGAGCACGATGCAGCCGGCCAGGAAGCACACGAGCACCGCGTAGTCCGGACTAATGGTCGCATATTGGTTCACCATCAGAGCCATGATTGCAGTTGTGGCTGCGGAAGTGCAAAGTGAGTATTTGAACAGACTGAACAGTGTGTCTCCTTACCGATTGTGACATCCTTGCAGGAGCCAAACACAATGTAGGTGAAGCAGCCCATGAAGGCCGAGTACAGGCCGTATTGCGGCTCCAAGCCAGCCACCTCACCATAGGCAATGGCCTGTGGTATGGTAGTGAGTCCCACGGTGAAACCGGCTATGAAATCCTGCATCGAGTACTCCATGCGGTAGCGTGGCAGCCATTGGAGGATGGGAAACTTGTTCGTGATGGTCGACGGGCGACACAGCTTCCTTCCACTGTCCCTGAGTAGAGAGCCGACGCTCGGAAGTTGCTCCCTGTACAGATGATCTGTAGGTCAGCAAACGAATGGGAAGATTAGTTTACAATCGCCATTCATTGGGTACATTCTGATAACCCCCCACGGAGATGGCAATCAAATCATTGAATCTCCCTTGGTAGCACTTTCGGTGGCCTTATCAGTCGGACTACCCCAAAAGATAAGCCTCTCCGCCAACGATACACTTTTATGAATTGGCACGTATTTGCTCGATTGGCTACAATTGATTTTATTGCTGAGAATATTGGCTTCAAACATGCGATTGCGCACTGTCAGCTGTCTGGGTAACCTTGAGTCAAATGCATCCGGGAAATCCCTGCAAGCAGCTGAAGGGGAATACTCACCCTCGTCCGCTCTCATCGCGGATTAGTTTGTAGTTGTGATCACAACAATACAGCGACACGAAGAGAGAGAGAGAACAAACACTTAAGCGATAACTGGGCAGACCAAACGCGACCGCTCTACACGCCGTTCCAGACTTGAATGACACTCCATCAGCTTCGGCCTGGCTCGACAACTGGCCGATTGGCCGACTAACCGTCTGGGCTGAGATAGCGATCGCAAGCGGTTCTGTTTGCCGGCATGTACCGGCCATACATATATGATTTACAAGACCAGGTACCGGCTTATCGTGTTAACAAGTGTTTAAACAGTGATAGCAGACTGCTAGTGAGACTGCTCAATGGCAGTGCCGCCCACCATCACCACTTCAAGCAAACACTTATGGGTCAATTTTAATCGGTTTATTTGCTCAATTTGTACGGATTGGCATGGCGCTTAGCGCCAGCAAAGTGTTTAAAGTTTCCTACTGCAACTGGCTAATCACAGGTCTTCCATGCTTTGATGGTGAAGGGCTTCAGCAGGGAACCAGTGGCAATGATGTTCTCCTTTGGATGGCAGTCGGTGCAGATGACCAAGTCGCCGTTTGTGCTAATCTTCTGGACCAGCTCACTGGTTTGCAGACTCCAAATGCACAGCGATTTGTCCTCGCTGCCCGACACAATCCACATGCCGGACGTAACGGAAAAGTTGGCATTCAGGCAGTAGGACTCGTTGTGGTGTCCAGTGTATCGGCGCAGTACCTTGGACTTTTCGTAGTTCCATAATTTGTGGGTGCTGTCAAAGCTGGATGTGAGTATGTATTTGCCATTGGGAGAGTACTTGGCGTGGCCCACCACGGGGTTGTCGTCGTCAGTTATCAGCGTCTTCACGAGGTGCAGAGTGCCGGTTTCCCACATTCGCACGAATCCATCGTGGCTGCTCGTAATGAAGTGGCTGCCGTTGCGGTTAAAGTCCACAGATGTAGTGGGATCGCCATGTGCGCGCACTGCCTTGAGGGGCTTGCCAGTGCGCAGATCCCACAAGTGCACCGCACCGTCGAAACTGGCCGATGCAATGAGATTGGACTGCGGATTGAAGCAGCAGCAGAACACATTGCTCTCATGTTCCTGCAAGGTCTTGACGCAACTATTGCTATTCGGGTCCCAGAGCTTCAACGTTTTGTCATCGCTGGCACTGCCAATGAGTTTGCCATCCAGCGAACACACCACCTCGTTGATGCCATTCGTATGTCCCTCCGAAGTTCCTCCCAGTGTCTGCATGTATTGGAACGATCGCACGTCCCACAATTTGAGCGAACGGTCCGCGGAGGCGCTCACCAAATAGTCGCCATTCGCGCTGAATTTCAGCGATGCAACGCTGCTCTTGTGGCCAGGCACCTCGCCCTTGAGGCAGTAGCTGGGATGCTTATGCTTGGCAGCACTGCCTGGCGGCATTGGCATCTTGAAAGCGTTATCATCATTGCCCTGATGGTCAGCAGCCGCAGAAGTAGGAGCAGTAGCGGCAGCATCACCACTATCCGGTAGCACACAACTAGCTCCATAAGTTTCGTTTTCTGCCGACATCATTGCAGCCTGTAACATTGGGAAACTTTACTTGATAAATGTGATCAATCGGCTCACAAAGCTCACCCGGAATAAAAAAAATTAAGGAAAAAAAAGAAAAACGAAAAGCGCCTGTCAAAGCTCGTGAATGTATGCGTGATCTAAAAGCATCGGTGTGTTGATGTGATAGTGTGCGTTAACGTACTTCGAGGCTGGTGGCAATGCTTTGAGAACCAATATGGAAGATAGCTTTTGTTTTCGCGCAGTGTATGAGATATTCACGCCTAGTCCAGGAATGAGATGTAAACAAAATAAAATGATACAATCAGACGAGAGCAAACAACAGCAATTAATTTGCAAATGTGAGTACATATTTGGAGATTGGGCGACTTATTTTGACAGCCTGTTATTCTGCGTAGACTTGTTAATCAAACATTAAACAAATTCCCCAGACTATCCCACCGTGTGCCATCAATTTGTCACCGAAGTATTTGCTGACGCTGCTAATCTACGCAAAGTTACAAAGGAAAGATGTAGACTTCAAAGTTGAGTACATACGTGCGATACAGAAGTCAGTGAACTTTTATATGATAATTGCAAAAGCAATTTATATTCAATTTAATTAATATGGTTATCTCATCTAAGCGATGGAGTCTAATTTATTTATTTATTTTCAGTGCAAGTGTATCTAAAATATTTATTTTATATGATTTTTAAAAATGATCATCGGTTTAACGTCCGATTATGAAAGTAAACTATCGATTGCGTATGCCATCCCTGGTCGCAGCTGCACAACAACAAATCAACTGAGACAGCGACAACTCTACTGCAGGCGAGTAAAAACGCGCGAATTTTTAATTAATGAAAGAGAAGAAAATTAATTAAATAACATAATAGGCTACATTTAAACTGAATTGCGTCCATTAGCGTCGCAGCAAAGACCTAATTGAGGACTTTGAAGATGTTATCGATGATCTGAAGTCTCCCACAAGAGACCACATGCGTATGAATGTAAAGTCTCCAATTGTAATTTTCCATTGTATGTATTATTATTAATTGGAAGCTTCGTTTAAAGAATGACTCATTGACAACACTTAGCAATGGATCCAACTATCTGCAATATACACACAATACATACATATAAGATTGATTATACGAGGGAGGCAGAGCCGTTCTCCATTGCGCATTATTTGGACAAGTATTTGCATAAGTATGAAAACATAGTCCTATGTGTTTCTGCTCTGATGATCCAATGCTCTTTGATTTGCTGTCTACTCTTGTTGTTCTATGATTAATGTTTGCAATTTGGAATATTTTTAGCATCGCTTGATAATGCTGCGCCTGACCATCCAACGACCTGACGGTGCAAAAACAAAGCCGGCTGCTGTGTAATCTTATCAAGTGGCGGCTTGGGCCTGCCCGCCTAGTAACGTAACAATCGACAGGTGATCTGGCATCAATGTAACCTGAACCGCTTACGAAATTGCTTGTAAGAAAGGGCCTGCCGCTTGCGCACCGTCATTTGGCGATAGATGGGCCGATCCAGCGCTATAATCGAACGCCTTATCACCTGCAATTCGGACCGGTGCAATGGCAGAGGTCGAACGGATCTCTCGCACAATGTCAAGGCTACACAAGCGACCGGCCATTGGCCGGACTGCAAATCTCGCTATCGCCGACGCTTGGCCTGCGTTGGGTATAAATGCAGGCTGCGAACGGAGCAGTGGTATGATTCCGCAAGATGAAGTCGTTCACGGCACTCGCAGTTCTTTCGGTGGCACTGCTGGCCCTTGGCGGCCATGCCAAGCACATTGAGTCGAAGGTGGCCGACAAGGACTTCCTGGGCAAGCAAAAGTTTGTCTTCGATATGATGCAGCACATCTACCAGGACGATGTGTTCGTCACCGAATACCCAGCCTCCTACGCCGATTACAAGCCATGGGCCCATGTGGGTGACTACAATCACCCCGAGTTGCTGGAGCACTTCTTCGAGCTGTGGCAGCACCATCCCTTCCACGACGATCAGGTGTTTTCCGTGATGTATGAGCGCCATGAGGAGTACGCCATCGGTCTGGTGCGCCTCTTCTACTTTGCCAAGAACTGGGAGACCTTCCAGCACGCCGTCTTCTGGGCCCGCCAGCACGTGAACAAGCAGCTGTTTGTGTACGCCTTCACCGTCGTCACCATTGCCCGCGACGACATGCAGGGCATCATCCTGCCGGCCCAATACGAGATCCACCCCTGGAGCTTCTTCGGCGCCCAGACCCTGGAGATGGCCGAGCACTACAAGATGCACGGCTTCCACCACGTGAAGAAGATGGACAACATCTACAACGTGGTGCTCAAGTCGAACTACTCGAACCACTACAGCAACCTGAACTACGACCACGAGGTGGCCTACTTCCTGGAGGATGTTGGCTTCAACAGCTTCTACTACTACTACAACCTGGACTATCCCTTCTGGACCAAGGGCTCGGAGCACCATGTGCTGAACAAGGACCGTCGCGGAGAGCTCTACCTGTACACCCACTGGCAGCTGCTCGCCCGCTGGTATCTGGAGCGTCTGTCCAACGACTTGGGCGAGGTGCCCACCTTCAACATGTACGAACCGGTCGCCACCGGCTACTACAGCGGCCTGCGCAGCTACAACGGCGTGCACGACTGGCATCGCGACAACCACCACAACTTCTACCATGATGACAACATCGAGCACATCCAGGATGTGGAGCTCTACACGCAGCGCCTGATGGACTGGATCCACAAGAACGAGAAGTTCGATGTGGAGGTGATCAACCAGCTGGGAAATATCATTCAGGGCAATGCCGACAGCATCGACAAGAAGTTCTACGGCAGCCTGGACAAGGAGTACCGTCACATCGTGAACGGTGGACACCAAGTCGGCAAGCACTACGAGAGCTACCCCGGCCACTTCATGCACTACGAGACGTCGCTGCGCGACCCTCTGTTCTACGAGGTCTACAAGAACCTGGTCGGACACTACTGGCATTTGATGGAGACCTTCCCCGAGTACAAGAAGCACGACTACGAGTTCGAGGGCGTCAAGATCGATGCCGTTCACATGCCCGAGAGCCTGACCACCTACTTCGAGTACTTCGATTCGGACATCAGCAACGCCGTGAATGTTGAGCCCGTTGTGGAGGATAGCCACGACAACCTGTACTCCTTCGGCCGCAACTCGCACTACAACGGTGTGAGCTATGTGATCAAGGCTCGTCAGCATCGCCTGAACCACAAGCCCTTCGAGTTCACCCTGGACGTCAGCGCCGACAAGGCTCAGGATGCCATTGTGAAGGTGTTCATCGGCCCCAAGCACGACGAGTACGGACACATCATCCCACTGGAGCACAACTACCAGAACTTCTTCGAGCTGGATCACTTCAAGGTGCATCTGGATGCCGGCGTCACGCACATCAAGCGCAACAGCGGCGACTTCTTCATCTGGGTCAACGATCGCACCACCTACCTGGAGCTGTACCAGAAGCTGATGGACGCCTCCGTCAGCGACTACAAGTTCAAGCTGGATCAGTCTGAGGCCCACTGCGGTGTGCCCAACCGCATGATGCTGCCCAAGGGCAAGAAGGGTGGCCAGGTCTACCAGTTCTTCTACATGGTCTATCCCTTCCATGAGACGGAAGTGGCCCAGTACACCGGCTACGATCCCATCATCAGCTGCGGCATCGGTCACGGCTCCCGCTACGTGGATGCCCTGCCCTTCGGCTTCCCCTTCAACCGCCCGATCAAGCACGACTACTACTTCGATGTGCACAACTTCAAGTTCTTCGATGTGAAAATCTTCCACCGTGACGAGAACACCAATGTGGCCTAGACGCAACGAACGGCAACGAACGGAATTGAACATGGACAATCCGTATCATTAATCCACTTACCCACAAACCCCATAGATCAATTCAATTTCACTTTCAACTTTCAACAATAAACTAAATCCGAACACAAAGCGAGCGCCTGAAACTGCTGCCAAGCAATCTCGAGGATAAACAGCAGCACTGCCAGCAGAGTCAGCACTCCATATGCCAGCCAAATCCATTGCAAATCAATGAGGCGCAGGGCACTGCCAGTTTCATGAGTCTTACGTGGAATCTGTTGCAAGCTGAGATCACGCAGGCTGGCGACTCCAGCGACAGACATGTCGTAGTGATGCATGCCCACCCAATATTGATAGATTCCGCTGGCCCTCGCCTCCAGAATGAGTTTGTTGATGGGCGCCTCAAACCAGGAGTGCTTGGGCAGCTCGAAGGTTAGCAGAGCCAGCGACCACAGGCAGGCGTCCTTGGAGTAGATGAAAAGTTCTCGTGAAAAGTGCATTTGCTGGTTCTCGAACAGGGTCCAGTGTAGGCGCGAGGTCAGGTAGACGTAGCTGGTGTTCCCCTCATCCCGTAGCCGTATGTACTCGCTGGCATTAACGGTCAGCACTGGTAGCTGTAGATCCGCCACAGGATCCAGATTTTCTTCCATAACGACAAGAGGCAGACGTGCACGCCTGACATCAGCGATGCTGCGTGGCTGGAATTGCCTCGGTGGGTGGGCCAGCATCGTTTCCAGAGCCGCTCCAAAGATGCAGCTGATGTTGAGGCCGACAATGCCCAGCATAAGGTAGATCCACTTGCTGGTGGAGCCACTCTCTTGGTTAGTCAACTGAAAGGACTGTCCCAAGACACCGCGCAGAGCTCTGTCATTCAGCAGAAAGTCCACAAAGTAAACTTCGCGATCATGCAGACGTCTTTGGCAGGTGAGCACCAGACCATAGGCGTACACAATGACCAGAGCAATGCATACGTTTCCAACACTGCTCAGGTGCCGGTAGATGTCCCGCACTGGAATCTCGTTTGCCACGGGAATCATCAGGCAAATGTGCGTCAACTCAAATGGATAACTAGAGTGAGGCATTTGCTGCACGTCGCTAATCTGGGACACGCTTAGCGGCAGATCGATGGACAGCCGCTTGACCAGATCTCGCAGAGTATTCGCATTGAGAAAGCGTCCCGGAATGACAGTCTGGGCATACTGCAGGGTGGCGTTCAGTTTCCAGACCAACGTGCGAGCAAATCGACCAACCGATCCGGCCAGAACCTTTTTCCCCGTACGTCTGTCCACATAGACAACGGAGCGTGGATGCCATTGGTCTGGCATTACAATCAGCGGCTCTCCCTGCATATTGGGGAATTGCTCCTCGAAGATGGGCGACGCTTGCAGGGTGCGCCGCTCTACCCTGAACTCGGGATAGGGATGGTAGCGGTAGTAGAAGCGCTGCTCATCGGCGGCAATCAGTCCAACGACGTTCAGCATTTTCAGTTCGTAGCAACGTCGCAGCATTTGGTCCATTGCAGAGGGATTGGCAAGTCTATTCGCTAGATATAGAAGACATTTCTCGCTGCGTCTATCCTCCAGCGAAGTTGCAAGTGCTTGCAGCAGCAGCTCCTCCTCGTGCAGCCCATTCCCGGGTAGGCACACAACGTGCAGTGCACGGGAAAACTCCTCATGCCGCGGCTGAGCTGTGCTGTCTGACTGCAGCATCACTGAAAGGGTATTCGATGCGTATAGTTCAGGCAGCCAGGCATATGGACAGTGATCAAGGCGGAGTATCACCAACTCCAGCGAAGACTCCTTGGCCATGCTCCTGATAAAGTCCACAGCGGATTCCGAGGCGATGACGATTGCCCAAATAAGTAGCAAGGTGCTCAGGACAGTCCACATGGCGGATGGTTAGTGTGAAGCACGCAACGATGAGCGGATTTATTTATAAGCAAAATGGCAGGAGACAGGAGGCGGTGCGTGCGCTATGCGTGAGATTCACGCCCCTCGAGTGGATGAAGATAAGGCAATTGTAGTTTTTTCATTGTAATATGCATATCTCAAAATATGTTATCTTTGTTAGTAAGTGGTTACAACTACTTTAGTATGTGTTCTTGGATGTTGGTTAGTTCGGTAAGAGCGCGAATCAAATCGATTTCTATTGATTGATTGCTTGAGCGGCGCTTTATTACAATTATTTGTCCGTTGCCCTCTGCCAAATAAATATTACAATTAGGTAATTAGGTTATTAATAAATAGCTGTTCATGCATCTTATAATATACATATATATATGCTTTCTCTAGGTACTTAAGTCACGGTTAATGGATAACCCAAACGCCAATTGTGTTGCATTTTGAGTGCGAGAATAGAGAGCGAATTGCATTGAGATAGAAGAGAGATTCAAAGAAAATTTAAAATTCGAAACGAAGTACATCATGGAGATCGCCTAAGTAACTAAATTGTAAGCCTAAACACAGTGTTAATTTGCACTAAACGGAATGTTAAATACATTGAATGAATGTCACGAGATTGCTCTACTAACAAAGGGTTAGCCATGGGTTAGCAACAAAATATAAATATAAATATGTATGTATGTTTCTGGGCTCTCAGATAACACTGCTCAGATTCGAGCCAGAGCTGGAGTTATTCTTTTGCGGCGTTGTCGTCGGCGTTCCCCCATTGCCCATTGCGGAACCGTCCAGCAACTGCAGCAGCCTTTGTCGTGTGCGCTTGTCACTGGCACAGATGCACTGTATCAGGTTCGACAATTGCTTGACGGAATAGTCGTCCTCGTGCCGTTGCTGCTCGATCCACTGCTCGAATTGTTCCGGTGAGAAGTAATACGTTTTGATGAACACATCCACATAGGAGCGATGCTGGGGATACTTTTGATTCGAGATAAGCTCAAGGAATGACATGAAGTTGGCGAAATCCAATTGCATGAGGGCCCGTCCTCCGGCCGAGCATTTCTTCACATTGGAGAAGCTAAATGGGAAGATTTTGGTGAAGATTTGGTTAATCCTTGGCGTTCTTAGCTTACCCTTCCACGAGCAGGTGTGTGGCCACATGGGCCATGGAATTCCAAACGTGCTTGCTGGGCACAGTCACCTCTTTGGCCGTCTCCTCCAGGCACATGGCAAAGCTTTGAATGTTCTGAAAATGGAATTGCTGGAGAAGATTGCTTGCAATGCCTTGCCCTTTGCCACACATACCCGATTCAGCACATCACTGTAGCTGCTATGCTGGTGTATCACATGATTCACATCCCACTTGACCTTGGCCATCTGCGCCAGTATGGCCGTCAGATCGATGACGCGCGAGGTGACGCAGGTGTAAACTGGTTTTGCTAGATCCAACATGTATTCGCTGTACTCCAGATAGCCAACCAGCAGTGGCCGCTCGGCAACGGGCAAAAGGTGATTAAGGTAATGCTGGAGAATATGGAATTGCTGGAACATGCTGCGTCCAGCCTCCACGGCCACAATGCGCTGCGGCAAGCCGTAGAGAGTGTCGGGATTGGCCAGCTCGTTGTTGGCCTACAAAAATAAAGATTATAAGATTGCGCCTCGAATGCACAACACCAAACCATACCAGCGAGGAAAAGTTAAGCGGCCAGAGCTTGATCTGTGGCAAAACATTCGCCTCCACAGCGCGCAAACGTCGCTCCAGCCGTGGCGTATACATATTTTCCGTGGCTACTAGCTGTGTATTTAAGAAAACTTCTATGTTATTTAAGTCTTCAATTTGTTGGACGCTTACTTACCGCATCCTTGCCAAAGAACTCGTGAACTGCGTACACGTAAAAGTCAATAAGCTCCAGCATGCAGGCCACAATCCGGGGAGAGATGCAGTGCAGCAGTTTGCACATTTGCAGGTAGCGTCCAAGGCAGCGCAGCACATTCAAGGCCGTGTTGTTCACCAGCAGTTGGCTAAACAAAGGATAGATAATTCTTTGAGATAATGCTATGGGTATAGAGGTTGGTAGTCCACTTACTTGCTGGCATCGTCAAACTCTTTGCTCTGCAGACTCTTCTGCTCGTCGTCGCTCTCCTCGCTGAAGTAGCAGGAGGCCTCGTCCACAATGCCAGAGAGTATATCCTCCTCAAGCATGGCCGCATCCAGGCCGCCGTCAAAGGGCGAACTTTTCTCAGAGAAGCGCAAAAAGTAGCCATAGGAACCATAGATGGAGCTGCCGCCATCCTGTGAGTGCACAGAGACCAGCTCGTCGCAATTATTGTTGCTAATTGGGGAATTGTTCGAGGAGGCCAACAGCGCTGTTGTCGGCGACTTGTGGCGACGCAGCGTGTGACGCACCGAGCGGAATTCCTAAAATGACAAACAAAATTTGTGATCTATGGAAAAATTAACAAGTGTTGCATTCAAAGCCTTACGGGCAGTTGAAGGATGTGCGCAAAAGAGTCAACTGGCGTCCAGGATTCGTTGTCCAAAAACAAGCAAATCTCTTCCACGCAGCAAATGTGATACCGCCTGAAGAACTCCTCACTCTGTTGCTGCATGATCTCAATTAGTTTCTCCGACTGCTCGCCACAGAACTCCACCCCCACCTTCTTCAGGCGCTGCACAATGGACATCACTTGGATGAACTGGTCGTATTTGAGCGCAGTCAGCTTGGCGCTCTGCAGGAACAGGCAAACTTTGGTCAGTATATCGTTCCAGAGTCGTGACTGGCCCTTTTTTAGCTTCTGTTGGATGTAGATGTCTGGAGAGTCGGCCTCCTCGTGGCCATACAGCTTGTAGTTGTTGTGCCACATAACAACCTGATAGTAGGAGGCCAATATGGTCCAGAACGTCTTGCACAAGCTTATCAGGCAGGGTATAAGCTTTTCCGAGTTCAGTTGCTCGCACAACTGCTCGTAGAGGAGTTTGATCTGATCGTCCTGATTGGGATCGCTGTAGCCACGCAGCACAGCATTGACCGAGGAATGAATGGCCGAGATATAGTTGATGTGCAGCTGGTCCATCGCCATGAGCGATTTATTGGCCAACTTGTAGGCCTCCTGCAGCTTGGCGTACTTGCGCGTATCAAAGTTCAGCACCATCTCATTCAGCACCGTGTCCAGTTGGAATTCCATGAGCAGCATGGTCTCCTGCAGCTTCTTGTACAGCGACTGCACGCAGTTGTATTGCATGTAGGCCTCTGCGGAGCTTTTGCATTGCAGCAGCAGAGCAATCGCCGCGCTGTAGTTATGATCTGCCAGCAGTTTCTGCAGCTCCACGTCAGTTGTGCGCTGGAAAAGATAAAAACTATATGAATATTGCATTCATTTATGGAACATTTGCACTCGTACTAGTTTCCTTATGGCCATCAGAGTGTCTAAGACCTCTTTGAGAACCTCCCGCTTGCGGTAACTGGCGAGTATCTCCAGACTGGTCGTGGTGAGGTTTGTGCGAGCGAAATTCAGGTAGGATCTCGCCTTCTGACACGTCCAGAGCGACTCCTCCAGTTTCTTTTGCGTGTCGTTGATGGCGGAAAACTCACTGCTACAGGCATTGCGCTGCTCCAATATGTTCTGCAGCACCTGCTTGGTCAATACCTTTTGCTGTGTGCGCAATTGTGCAATGGTGACCTCGATAAGCTCATTGTCGATGCCGTCGCTAAGAACTTTCTGCGGAATGAGAAGTGCCAAGTGAGAAGTCTGCTAGTGCCAGTTTCACATCTAGTTTACCTTGAGTTCATATAGCTGCGGATTGCTGTCAGGGCTGTAGTAGCATTCTTCAATGCTCTCGAGGATTTCCTGATCCGATCTTTGTGCGTTCGATGTTCCCGCCGCGGCTTCGTCGGTGGCGTCCACTTCATCGTTGGGGGAGGCATCGGCTGTTACCGTTTGGATGAAGTAGTCCGAGAAGCCCATGGCAGGAATTTTCATTTGTCGATTTGTCTGTGTGCGTCAGAAGTTTCATTGTGAGCCAAACGCCAAGTACCAAGTGTGCACGGTGGCTAGAGGAACTGTTTGTTACCTGTTTGTGCAGCAGGTCCATGAATTTCGACTTAAATTCGTCCATTTTGGCCTTGGAGTTCTGCATATTGCAGCCATGTAGAAACTGCAGAAAACAACTTTTCTTTTACTCCTCCCCTCCCCCTGGCTGATGTTAGCTGCAGCAATCAGCACGGTGTACACATACGTTTTGCAACACTGTCATTGCAAATTACACAGCACTAGGAAGCACTGCAGGCCGCACTCGGGTTGAGCTCATTTTAGTATTTATTGCATTTTAATTTGTTTTATGTGATGTCCCCTGCATGTGAGCTAGAACTCGTCAAGTGTGAAAGATGCGCATCTGCATGGTGTCGGACTTCTTCTATCCGAGCATCGGAGGGGTCGAGGAGCATGTATACAATCTCTCACAAATGCTGCTTAGCCTGGGTCACAAGGTGAGTGGAAGCCAGATAACGTATATATGTACATATGTGGACTAATCTCCAATACAATTCGCAGATCGTTGTGCTGACCCATGCCTATGGAGATTGCAGTGGCATCCGCTATGTCACGCACGGTCTCAAGGTCTACTATCTTCCCATTAAAGTCTGCTACAATCAGTGTATCCTGCCAACTGCCGTCTGCAATGTGCCCATGTTGCGGGCCGTTCTCCTCCGGGAACGTGTGGAGGTCGTGCACGGCCACTCGGCCTTCAGTGCCTTAGCCCATGAAGCTCTCATGGTGGGCTCTCTGCTTGGTCTCAAAGTAGTACAATTGAGCAATATTTAGTGTACAAATTACTGATTTTATTTTATTTTCAGACTGTATTTACGGATCACAGCCTTTTTGGCTTTGCTGACCTATCGGCAGCCCTTACCAACAATCTGCTGGAAGTCAATTTGAGCATGGTGAATCATGCCATCTGTGTGTCGCACATTGGCAAAGAGAACACAGTGCTTCGGGCACGTGTGGCCAAACATCGGGTTTCCGTGATACCAAATGCTGTAGACACCGCCCTGTTCACGCCAGATGTCAGCCAACGACCCAGCAACGAGACAAGTGAGTGGACCCAACTGTCTAGTCAGTCTGGATTCTAATAATTCTTCCGTAGTCAACATTGTGGTGGCCTCTCGGCTGGTCTACCGCAAGGGCATCGATCTGCTCGCCGGTGTGATTCCTCGCTTCAAGAACACACACAATGTCAACTTCATAATAGTGGGTGATGGACCAAAACGAGATTTGCTGGAGGAGATACGCGAAAAGACCAATATGCAGGATCGAGTAGAAATCTTGGGCGCTGTGGAGCACGTCAAAGTACGAGACGTGCTCGTCCGCGGCCATATCTTTTTGAATACCTCGCTAACGGAGGCATATTGCATGGCCATAGTGGAGGCTGCCTCTTGCGGTCTCCAAGTGGTCTCCACCAGCGTTGGTGGCATTCCCGAGGTGCTTCCAAAAAGCTTAATACTGCTGGCAGAGCCGGATATCGATGCCATTCACTCTGCCATTTTAGTAGCCATAGATAGACATCAAAAGAGTATATCGAGTATGATGAGAACTCCTGCCCCTAATGGACACATTCCTTTTGAGACTGATAGACGGGGAAAGCGAAGACAACGAAAACCAAATCCCTCAACTCCTGATTCGGTAAGTTTCTCCACTCCTGCGGATGAGAGTAGCCAAATAGAGCCTGTGCTCTGCCCGTACAAATGCAACGAGCTGGTGGAGACTCTCTACAACTGGGAGGATGTTGCTCTTCGGACAGTCAGGGTCTACGATCGAGTGCTTCAGGAGCGAGCCTTCACCACCAGCGAGCTGGTGTACGCAGTGTATCAGCATGGTTCCTGGTTTCTGGTCTTTTTCGTAGTGGCCCATTTTTTGGTCCGACTGCTAGACCTTTGGCGTCCCCGCAGTCGCGTGGAGGTAGCTCAAGATGTGTCACGTCAGCCCAGCTAGCGAACCTTAAATCAATGCTCTATTCTAGCCAATTATACATGTAAAATATACAAACTAAATTTCGTTGTCTATTGCCTTTGCAAATCCTCTCAAGTAAACATTGAGAGATTTCCTTACGTACATTTTTTTTCATCGTTAAGTTTCGTTTTTACTGAAAAAATTCTTTGTAATGGAGAAGTATTCGGAGGAGTCCAAGGATGGAATGTCGGGCACGGAGCCGCCTCGTCCGCCAGAAAGTCTTATAGATCTGGATATGGTACGGCCATTAATGAGAGCATCCTTTCTTGGTTCCGTGGCAACTGAACGCAATGTCCCGACGAGTGAGTTTTCCCTGCTCTCATAGCTCCACTTGCACTGAGTCACTCTTCCTCATTGACAGCCGAAAATGTAGCTCCTAATCTCTTGGAGAGAATCTTTTAC
This sequence comes from Drosophila subobscura, assembly GCF_008121235.1. NCBI lineage: Eukaryota > Metazoa > Arthropoda > Insecta > Diptera > Drosophilidae > Drosophila > Drosophila subobscura. Next base: position 10,116,964 of record NC_048531.1, on the reverse strand, counting down.
CTACTCTCGGTCATTTTGATGGTCATAACTTTTCCCATTTCGGTGTTCATGTGCCTTGTGATCCTGCAGGAGTACCAGCGAGCGGTTATTTTGCGCTTAGGGCGCCTCCGCCCTGGCGGACCGCGTGGTCCTGGTCTTGTTTTCACGTTCCCTTGCATTGATGCGTACATTAAAGTGGACCTGCGCACCACATCCTTTGACGTGTCGCCTCAGGAGATTCTCACCAAGGACATGGTGACGATCAAGGTCGACGCAGTTGTCTACTACAGCATCAAGCAGCCAATTGATGCAGTCTTGCAGGTGTTCGATCATAGAGGAGCCGTTGAGTTGATGGCCAAGGCCACGCTTCGTAATGTGGCAGGCACCCACATGCTGCTAGACCTCCTCATGTCTAAGGAGACTCTGTCCAAGAGAATTGAAGCCATTCTTGATGATTGCACCGAACCCTGGGGAGTGCGTGTGGAGCGGGTGGAAGTGTAAGTAACTCGACCACGTTTCTTCTCTTTTGTGTACCGAAATGTCTCTTGTGTCTTGGCAGTAAGGAGATTCTTCTGCCCGACCAGCTGCGGCGAGCTCTGGCCGTCGAACAGGAAGCCTTACGGGAGGCAAAGGCCAAGGTAGCGGCTGCTTTTGGAGAGAGAGACGCTGTCAAAGCCCTCAAGGAGGCTGCCGATATAATGGAGACAAATCCCATTGCTCTGCAATTGCGTTATCTGCAAACGCTCAACACAATCTGCAATGACAAAACACTGTCCTATGTTTTTCCTTTCCCGGTTGACATTGTCAGAAAGTTGATGAAGTAATTTCAAATAAAATGTCCAATGTATACACCAATCTAGTCTGGAAGTATAAATTAGTGTTGATAACCGTCTCCAGAGAGCAATCAGTGGAAGAGCTCTTGCAGTATTTGTGCCAAAACAGAGTTTTTCAACACGCACAGCTGACTTCGACCAGACAAATTTGACTTTCAAAATATGGTTATATTGCTTCCCTGTCGCTACAGTACCTCCAAATCAGATAAGATTAACAATTTTAAGTAAATTATATAAATAATTTATCTCGTGTGTCGCATGTAGTGGGATTTCATGGTATATTTCATCCGCTTTTCGTATATTTTGGTATCTATAAGACCGCGGTCACTCTGGCAGCGATGCAGCCCTGCGCAGATAAGCAAGGTTTATTTGGAAAAAACAATTACGAGGGTGCGAGCAGCAGCGGGGGACGGGCAATAAATTAATTAAGCACTGTTAATACATAATTCGCGGCGATAGGTGTGCTGTAATCCACATTGATAGATTCAATTGCCAGGCTACCATTACGTGTGTTGTTAAGGTCAAGGTGAGACCAAGGTTCACATTCGGAATCTCCAGGTCTCCATTGGTGGTGTGGTGACATTGTGAATGTGACTGCGACAATTTCAGGTCGCTGCTGGCAATGGCCGAATTGGTGAGAGACTGGCTGGCGGACTATCAGCGGACTCGAGGGCAGCCAGCCGAGTCGCAGGCGTTTGTTGTGGAACATGAGACGGACCCGGAAATCGCCGAGGCCATCTTCACCATATTCAATGAGAGGCAGCGCAACGAGGAGATGGTTCACGACATTTGCCAGCAACTGTTGTCCTTCTATAGGTCGCCGGAGGTGACGCTACACAAGTTTCCGTTGCAATTCATTCCTGTGCTAATCTACACGTACCTGCATGCCGTTTCGGCGGGCGATAAGAAGGCGTCTCGCGGAGTGGAGACGCTGCTGATTTGCATTTATAACGGTGAGGTGTCCACCGACGATGGCGGCCAGAAGGTGGTGGTCTTCCGTATGCCTATCCTAGCCCAGACGTCTGTGTACCACGAAATGAAGAATCTTCCGTTGACCGATCTGCGCCGCTGGGAGGAGAACTGCAACCGCGAGCTCAAGTGGGGACCGCATCAGCGGATTGAGACGGTGAATGCCCAGAACCGCATGCGGATCCTGACGACACTGCTCTTTTGCTACAACCAGCACGTCAGTCAGACGCAAAAGTCTTCGTTGCTGCATCTATGCCGTGTGACGTCGCAGATGGTCAATCAGGGATTCACCACCAAGTCCGGGCATGGCCATCGCATGAGCTATGGGTGAGCAAAATCAATTCATTGCCTTGATTTTATTTTAATCCAATGCATTGCAGATCTGATCCAGCGACGGGGGCCACCTTTCCAAAACCATCCTCTCCGCGCATTCCACTGTCGTCGTCCTTCCTGATCGAATTGGTGCACGCCATTTATTTTGCCATGTTCAATGGCTATGGCACGATAGCCATACAGACACTGGACGACATACACAACCGTGCCACATATGAAATGTACACGGAGCTCATTCTGGTGACCAGCGCTGTGCGCAATTCACTGCATGCGAATCCGTCGGGGCAGCCCAACGACGGGCCAATGGGACTGAGCGTAGCCCTGACACCTGCCACCAATACGGTGACCACATCCGTGTCGAAATCCATGATCACGAACGCATCATTCCGCACGAAAAAGCTGCCCGATGACATACCCATACAGGTGCAGGACCTCACCATGCAGCAGAACCCACAGCAGCTGGCCAGCGTCACGGAGGAAGCAGAGCCGGGAGCCAAGGAGTCGCCGTCGACCAAGGAGAGCTCGGGCACTCGTACATCCATCATGCGGCCGAGCATGGAAGGGATCAAGGCCCAGGCGCACAAGGCCTTGATCGCGGGCTTCAAGAAATCAAAGGACAAGGAGAAGGAGAAGGACAAGGAACCGCCGAAACCACCGCAACGCAAGTTCGACAAGCACACGCAGCGCAATTCGCTGCTGCAGCTGCAATCGGAATTGAATTCGAATTCAAGTGCGGAGCAGCAACCCCCCTCCGATATGCTGCCGATGCAGACGCTCTCGCTGATCAATGAGAACGGCAGCAACAGCTTCAGTATTGACAGCGACCTCAACGATGGCAACCAAGGCGTCGTGGCAGGCAGCGGGGCACTGCCCTCGATAAACAGCAACACGAACTCGGTCACGAGCAGCGACATGCTGACCAAAAGCTTCGATTCCAGCATCGAACTGGCGCCCCTGGGCCACAGCAATAGCAACGGCGGCAAGCTGGCGGAGCATGGCCTGGTGGAATAGTATCATCCCACAGCCAACAAGCCAAATCCAAGTATCAAGTATATATATTTATTATCACTATTATATATATTCGCAATTTACTGCTGGGTATTAGCTGATCGTAACCCGGGCGCGGATCAACTGTAAATCTGAATGTAACGCAATACTTAAGGAACGTTTAAATTTCTTAAAATTTAATGGGTTCTCTCAGTTATACGATAATGTATTCTAATCCTAATTGTTGGTAAAATCTACATTACTACTTATGGAATCCATGTACATATATATATGCATGTAATTTGTCGGTTAATTTGAATAGTTTAAGTGGTGCAACTCAGAGCGGAGCAGCGCGGGGCCACCCACTCGCCATGCAGTAGTTATAGTCCCCCAATTATAACTTTAATGAGAGCGAAAGGATGATGAGCAGAATGTACACATTTCAATGCATTTCATTTGGCATTCGTTAACTACTGCAGAGTGGCGCCAGAGCGGATGGGTAGGGTTCGGGCGAACAAACTTTAATTGAATTTAACAGGTATCCATTCTACTTTGTCCCTAACATACGATAGCATATGTAAACTAATAGATACTACTATATACATATGTACATGCATACAAATATTTATTGAACGTTGACTTGAACCATGTTATTGATTTAAAATAAAATCGAAAACTATATACGTAACACTCTTGGCACATTGTCACACTGCTTTTTTTCGGAACTTGCCCTGCAGAAAGATGCGCGGAACATCGACGCCCTCTTTGATGTTAAGAGTTCGCCGATGGACGTACGCATTGGTCAGAACCTCAAAGCCGCTTTGCGTGAATAGCTGAGCCACCTCCTGCTCGGCAAAGTAGTAGCTTCGTGTGCCATCCTGGCGTACGTACAGATTGTCTGCGATTTTGTTTCCTGGCTTGAAGCGCAGCTGGGCCATGTCGTACAGCCCGTAGTCCCTGAAGAGAACTAATCCACCTGGCTTCAGAAGCCGCCACAGATTCTGCACCACGGCTTCGAACTTGTGTGGGTGAATGGCAGACAGGACAAAGATCATTGTGCACACATCCAGGCTGCCAGCAGGTATGTGCTCATGCACCTGTTGCGTGGTAATGTCGCACTGAAAGGCCGTAATGCTGCTGGGATCGTAAAGACGATTGGCTCGAACAAAATCAACGGCTCGAGGCGAGAAGTCGCAGGCGTAAAAGTAGAATCTTCCACAAGGCACACACTCTTCGTTGCCCTCCTCCCTGGACTGTTCTTCCAGCAAAGGAAACACCAAATTACCCACGCCGCAGCCCACCTCTAAAAGTGTACGCCTCTTTTCTGCTTCTCGGCTGTCACTCTGGTCGAGTAGCTCTTGGAACTCGCGTGTCGTCCAGTGGCGATCCTTGAAAAAGCGGGTTTCATTGCGTTTGTAGAATATGTCCCAGTGCCGCTGGGCATCCACTTCCAGTTTGTTGGCTTTGAATTCAGGCACAAGCCGTTTGTTTTGCTCTTCCAGCTTTTGCTTTTCTTCCGCCGTGAGCTCCTTCGCACGTGTAGTAAACACATCTGCTATTAGCTGATCTCCAGTTTCCATAGTTTCTGTATTAGTAAAGTCGAATTATCACAAAAGGGCAGCACATGCGTTTGTTTACAAGTGTGGCAGTGTGACCGCGGATTTGTCGATCAAATATATACCTTCTTATTTTTAAAATATACCAAAATACCGATGTATGTCCATTATCAGGAATATTATTCCTCGATTTTGATATTCGGCTTAATATTCCCAGCAAGTTTGGATGCTGAGCCCTAAAAATATAAAATTATCGGATTGATTAGTTAATTTTTCACAAGATTGGCTAGTTGTCAAGACTCCATTAAGATCATTTACAAAACAAGCGTTAACAAAGAACAAACTAAGCATAAAACGTAGGTGTTGGGCCACGCCACCTGACGACGAACCGGGTCTTCTCGAAAAGGTCACATTGGCAATAAGCCAGTTCCGTTCCCGATTACATGTTCCACAGTGGGCCATATTCTGACTGAAATCCAATAATTTCTTTATTGCATTCTTAACGTAATAAAGCGAACATTTCAAGTACATCTATTAAGAAAACAACAAATAACAAAATGTTAATGAATAAGCAAACCAAACGTACGCTGGTTGCTTTGGTCTTTGGTCGCAAGAAGGGCAAAGAGAGCCATCGTCATCTTTGGCATTCTCTTATTATCTGCCCATGATAGTTGGCTCGTCCGCCATGGCCACCTCGTCGTTAGGCGCTTTGGCACCCTTCTTCTTGCCAGAGTACCAGAGGAACATGAGACCGCAGAAAATGTTATCCACAAACGTGAACCAGGCCAAATAGACGCCATATCCATAACTGCAATGAAGAAGCTTTCCTATCGAACACAGAAACTCACGTGCTGGCGAAACTTACGTTAATTCCGCACCATCCGGATAGGCATAGAACAGGTGCTCCTTTGTGTAGTCAATGGATGAGAACAGAACCTGGATAACTACCAGCGCTGTGGAGGCGGCCACCAGATGAATGCCGCCGGCCAGACGCTTGAACATGTAGCGAGGATTCATGAACGTGTAGAAGGAAAAGACGGCGCCCAGGCTCATGACGAACAGCGTGATGCAGGCAAACGATGCCTGCGTTCGTATGTAATCTGAAAGAGAATACCAACCCACTGCCAATTACACTCTGTCTCCCAGTGGCGGCGTCAGTGGCACCTACCCATTAACTCGTCGTCAAAGCCGGGCTCATTGCGCAAAGCGTTGGAGTTGGGGAACATGTCGATGTATTTGCAGCGCTCTGTGCGAAGAAACGAATCAATTTGGTGATAATTCCGTTATACTGGAACCAGTGTTCACTCACGATTGGGTATGTAACTGTAAAAGGCTGTGTGACCGCCTCTTTTCGGCGGCAGTGGCGGCACTAGGATAAGAATCACACGCTCATCGTTAAGCACAAAGGCGGGTATGTTGATGTCGCGAATGTAGGTGGCCAGGAGACGCACCACCAGCGGGTAGTCTGTCCAGTTGCTGAATATAGCCTCTTGAGCCACCTCCGGGATCACATAGTAGGACCACGTGTTGTTGTACTTGACACGCTGCAGGGCGGAGCCGAACGTCTGCCGCGCTATGATGCCTTTGACGTCCAAGGGATCGATGGGTATGGGCTTGATGGCTGTCGCATTGAACTGCCGCTGGTTGTCCTCCGTGGACATGACCAGCTTGCGGAAGGCGCTGCGAAACGTTTGAAACTCCTCCTCCTCGCCCCGTGCCCAATGGGCGAACATTCGACGGCGGGCCGACTCCGTGAAGCTGTCCGAGTCGTTTAGCTTTTCCTGGGCAAAGTCCCTGATGAACTCCATGTGGGAGAGATTGCGCTTGGCATCGTTGATGTTAATCTGGGACGTGTAGGACATGGAGCTGAAGTTGCGGACCACCTGCGCATTGCTCAGGGCATTAGGCACGATTGTGTTGCGGCAATGCCGCCACAGACCCGAGTGCGAGGACATGAAGAAGCGTCGGGACTCGGGTATAAAGATGCCTAAAGAGCCCCGATGGCTATGAAGCATTACTGAATCACTGTTAACACTTTTACGCACCTTTTCCGCCGGATATAATGATCCAGTGGTCCGTTGATATGGCCACAATCCAGATAAGCAACGAGATGACCATCAGCAGACTGCAGCCAAGCAACAGACGACGCTGAAACATGTAGGCCTCCATCAGGGGACGGCGGGCCTCGTCCCGACCAATTGTCGATGTGGATACGTCGCGCTTCATTTTGTGGCTGATTCAAACACAACAACACACACGCTCACGCTCCCCTCGTTAGGGCCCCGACAACTGGGACTGTTTGTCGCTCTCCGGACGATGGCAACGGGTAATCCACACGCACATGGAACAGGGCACGTTCCTGCGAAGTAAGAGTGGTGTGGCTTAACTTAGCTGACTTTTATCTATCTCTGGCCCCTGGTCTCTAGGCAAATGAAGTCACTGAAAATGTGCGGCACATGTGTGGGACATCATCGACGTCACTCTTCAGCAGGTGTTTTCTTTTGGCATCCCCATACCCACCCAGATCTCTCTAATTTAAACATTATTTTTATATTTTGACTAAATATATTCTAGCTACATATGGATGAGGAGGCGTAGAGCAATCACATCGCTGGTTGTGGTGTGCGAACGAACGTTAATTATGCTCTTTTGGAGAATTTATTCGTATTTATTTATTTATTTTACATGTTGCTGCGGCAACCAGAAATTCCCATTCGAAAACAGTTTTTCTTTCAGTTTTTGCTTTGCCGCCTGACAGAAATTAAGCAAATTAGTGGAGGAGACGTCCAAAGTTCCCCCTCCCCTGCCTGGTGTGCGCAAAATAAATGACAAACAAAGTTCCCCTCCCCTGCCTGGTGTGCGCAAAATAAATGACAAAATATTCAAAAGTATTTGAATTCTTTTTTTTTCAAAATTGTTGCGCTTCGGTGCAAAAAAATATTTTGCGAGAATTAGGTGCGACGACGTGAGTGGGCGGTGAAGTGGCTGAGAGGGGAGTGGGGACTGGGGAGTGCGTGCACAAGTGCCGTTATACTACTTGGCTCTCGTCTGACAACTAAATACATACTTATACATATATTATTTTTACTCTATTCCGTCTTTGTTTGAAATAATAAATGGGTCGCTGCCACTGCCTAGTGTCGCCTTCAATTCTCGGGAAAACCCAAAGGGGATCTCATTATAATTGATGCTGATGGAGGGCGCGTCGCCAGGTAAGCATCAATTCTTATATCCACTTCTGTGGAAGATCTCTATCTCTTTCTCTTCTCCAACTTCTCCACTTCCGCGATCTATTCTTGGACGCGTGCAGCCGTTGCAGACGCACTGCGCGGCAGAGTTGAAGTGGAGCGGAGGGAGTTGTTGCATTTGCGTCACGTTTTCCGACTGCGTCATTTTTGGGGGAAGAGAAACGATTCCGTTACAAACTTTTGTGCTAGTTTTGTGTGTGTGGCTTTGGCGGCTTTTGTACTCTAACCAGAGGGTATGCAAATGTTGGCCAGATGTTTGTAACCCATGGAAGACTTCGATCGTTGTCGAAGATTTTAATCGTTTGGCTGAAACTTGGGAATTTGTACACTGAGTTCCTCATATTCACAGGTAATTATAGTTGGTGCTTTGCTTTTGCATTTACAGATCATTAAACGTTTGCCGATTTTCAAGAGTATATAAAATGTTACGCTGATGTTCAGGTTTTATTTTATTTTTTTATTTACATATATTTTGCACGGCACAAATTTGAGTTTACGCATTTGATTTGGTTGCCTTTTGTTTAAAACAAATTTGTCTTGAATATGCCGTTATTTTTAGCCGATATGTACAGTTATCAAGCTGTGTCTTTTGTCTATATTTATGGGCCATACGCACACACACAGATATACATATACATATATGTATGTACATAATATATTTAGATTCCTGGCTGACAATACGCTTGAAATGTCGTTTATTCCCATCTCATTGTCATCTTTGGGCGCGCATATTGACATTTTTGACAGGGAGAAATTCTATATTTTTCTTTTCTTTTTAAACACACACATACACCTGCCCCTGAGGATCGGCAGCACGCACACGCCCAATGAGAGGGTGAGAGACAGAGAATTGAATTTGTCGGCCGACTATTTATTTGTTTTGTGATTTCAGTTTTTATTTGTTGTCGGCCATTGTATTTTTGGTATGTGCCATGCCACGCCACGACACGCCACGCCACGCCACACCACGCTGTCCACCATAACACCGTCGAATTCTTAGCCTCCCTTCGGGCAAATTTCGCATTTTTAGTGCAACTAATTAATGTCTGGCATAAATAATGCCAATGCCAGGCCAGGCCCCCCACATGGTCCTCCCGCATCACTGTCACAGCATTTAATCGCTCCGATTTCGGTTGTCATTCCCCTTGATTTATCGTTATATAAGAGTGATCCGATCCGATCCGTTTCGATCTGCTCTAGAGGTATGTTTACTCCTACCATTAAGGCTGCAACGCTGCAACAATAATCTCTGCTCCAAGTCAAATTGTTTATCGACGACTTTTATGGGCTCCGGCAGCGTTCGCGTTTGTGTTGATTTGATTTTACGAGGATCGCCTGCCCAGGCGCAAGCGTCTTAATGTCTAAAATAAAATTTTGCTAATTCCTCAACTAAAAACCGAGACGAAGCATGCGATAACAACAGAAATAAATAAATATACTACACAAAAACCGAACAAATTCCGTCGAAAAACTCAAGAGTAATCAAAGAGCGCGAACGATGAACGTTGAACGGTGGTCGTGCTTTGAGGACCCGGCGATCGCGGCGATTCCGTCGTTGACTCCCGTCTGCTGCTGGCCAAAGCAGAGCACAGACTGACTGACTGCTGGGAGGAGGGACCGGACCGGACCACTGCTGCCACTGCCAGTGGTTGCTGTCGTCGTCGTCTGAGCGAGCTGAAACAAAAGGCTGCCAGCCAGCGTGAGTGTGGTGCCCGTTGCTGTTGCCTCCATTGTTTCTTTGCCCTGCAGAGCAACATAAACATAAACTCATGGCGTTGGCGTTGGCGTTTGTTGGCGGCGCGTGTTCCACATACACAGATTTACGCATGTGAATGGGAATGAGAGTGGAAGGAGGAGGCATCCCAAACCATGCTGCCACCTGCAGAAGTCGCCAAAGGAAGCGCTCGACGACGTCATCGTTTCTTAATTGCCCCATAAACCGAACTCATCTCAACTCAACTCAGTGTAGCAATTTGTGTGCATAAATTTAGAAATTGATGAATTTAGCCATCTCTTTTTTAATGGTGCACAGAGCATGGTACATGGGCAGCTATTTTTATATCCGCTCTTGCTGTAGCAGCGCTCGCGGATGCTCGCTCGAATGTCCGTTCGCGTTGCCCCGCGAGTCGCCGCACGCGCCCTGCGATGCCATTAAACGGTGACAACGAGTTTATGAATGTTGTTAGATCTTTTGGCATACCATTAGCGCATCGCTCAACGCAAGGAGAGGCGGCCGCCGGGCGGATGACGTCGTGCGAAAGACAGCTAACCACTTGTTGGCCAGCCAGTGGTCGTGCCTCGCTTCCCAATGGCCTGTCTGGTCTGGTCTGTGTATGTTTTCTCTGTGCTGAGTGCTGGTATTCGGCTATTGGCGTTTGTCCGAGATGCGCAGGGCGCCCATGTCCAGATTGAGTTCGCTGAGGAGGTCATTGGGGGCCGAACCCTGCATGGTTAGGCCGGCGACAATCTGCTGAGCCTCTGGGCAATTGATGCAGGCATTGCGTATGGCCAAAATGCTCCACTCCCGCATTACTAAACGAAAAGAATGAAATGTTAATAAGTGGTACTTAAAGGTTTATCGATTGTCTTACAAGGATTGCGGGCATCCATGACCGTGCACTCGAGCAGAGTGGGCAGCAGCTGTGTGTCAATGCAGTAGCCTTTGTTCGCCTTGTTCTCGTACAACAAATTGGCGGAGCAGCGCACCAGGAGCGTCTTCAGCTCGTAGGAAACCTTCTTTTCGTACTCCGCATCCACGCCGGATGTGAGGGCCACCTCTTCCAGCTTGGTCATTGGCTTGTCTAGCCCTCCACCGTCTGCCTCCTTGCCTGCTGCAACCACACAGCGCAGCAAGCTGCTGACATTGATGAACAGTGACTGATCTTCCGCATAGAAGTTGGCATACTCTTCGGAACCGCTGACACTGGCTATGATGCGCAGTAGCGTGTGCACTTCCCGAGGATGCAGCTCGTGGCGCAGCTTCATCGTTTCCCGCAATATGCAGTCAGACTTCAGTCGAAACTCCTTGGCAAAGTGCTGCAGCAGGAATGGGGCCAGCTTCCCGTTCGGGCTGTTCTCGCGCAGATAGTGCGCCACATAATCCAGAAAGGCTATGCGCTCCTCGGTGCTCAGACGCTGATAACAGCCCACACAGACTCGACCATTCGACACCATAAAGTTCTCCAGAAAGAAGTGCAAATACTCAAAGTTGAGGGTGCACTTTGCCTCGTTGATGGCCTGCCACAAGCGGAGGCATGTCTGGAGAGCCAGCTCATTACTGATCAGGCCACAGCCATTAAGGTAGATGTTGTACATTATCATGAGCAGCACGTTGTTTGAGCTTCCCAAGGGAGCGGCACAGGCCTGCTCGGCAATCAGTGTGCCATGCAGCGTCCAGATGTGTGCCTGGGCGGGTCCATTGTTCACCACAGTATTGGCCAGTACCTGCAGCGTGAGTGTGTGGATGGTACTTTGCTCGGTGCGCATCTGGGGATTCAACGCCATGGCTTCTATAAAACTAGAAAACTCAGCATTCTTTGCCACAGCCTCTTGGGCGGCGCTGCTTTTGGTGAGCAGAAGGCGCAGGCTCTTGAGCAAGCCTGTGATTTCCTCTGCATTTTCAGCGATGCCTAAGCTAACAATCCGTTGTACGATTTCGTTGCTTTCGTTGTTCTGCAAGGACATTACTTTATATTCGTTTTAAAAATTGTAAACAACAATATAGCCAACATGTGATCGAGCGATAACCAACAGCGCACCGCTTACCAGCACTGGTCGTTCCCACTTACGCTTTATGTTTTCCTTTTTTGTTGACCTTTTTAAGTTTGAACCTTACATCCAATCCTTACCAATCCAATGAAAGGAAGTAATGAAAACCATCCAATATTATGCAAAATTGATTTATCAATCGAAAAAAATTATAGTTTTAGTGCTAAGAATCCTAACTATCGAGTAATATTAAATAGAACATCAAAATCGAGGAATATAATTGAAGACTACGGTATATTTACGGTAAATTTAAAATGAGAAGGTATATTTTGGTATATTTTTAAGGGGTCTGACGGTATATTTGATCGATAATTCCGCGGTCACACTGCTCCCAACAAAAAAAAATTAAAAAAAATAGAAAAACAAAGAAAGTAAAATAAATAAAAAAGTCATGTAGCTGGAAAAGTTGCAGAGGCCAGGCAAAAAGGATACATTCTATAAGACAAAGCAATGTCCCTGCGTGCACTCAGAAAACGAGAATCGGGTAACTGTGGCAGCAACAACTACACCAACAACAACAACAATAGCACGGGGAGAACGCTCTTTAAGAAGGCCAGCACAGCAACAACGTCACCGAATCAGCAGCGTCCATTAGCGGTTAAATCGTCAAGTTCCAGCAAAAATTTAGACACTCTAAAACTAATCCATCAGAGTAAGCTGCTGGGCCGCGCCACCCAGTCGTGCCCTGACCTAAGACACTGCGCCAAGTATTCTGGCAACAGCAGCCTGTTGCGCAGCAAGTCGGAGAGTGATGTGGGCACAGTAGCCTTGGCTGGCAACTCTGGTGTTCCTCTGACGGCGGCCAACGCAAAGTCGGAAGTGTGTCTGCAGAGAATCAGTTCGCACAGCTACGAGCCGCAGCAGCGGTCTACAAATAGGACCACAATGATGGGTGGTGCGCGTTCGCATAGGGACCTCACACAGTCCTCTTACGGCAGCAGCGTGGGGGGTCATGGCAGCGACTTGGAGTCGGGTAGAGCCCCGCGACGCATGAGCGAGTGCAGCCTGGGTTACAGCCAGACCAGTGGCGGTGGCTATCCGCGACGCAACGGCTCCATGTTTGCCAGTCAAATGACTTTGTCTTCCAGCTCGGCGGCACCTGTTGATCCCAATGCAGTGCTGCGCGTGCCAATAATTGGTTACGAGGTGATGGAGGAGCGTGCCCGCTTCACTGTCTACAAACTACGCGTAGAGAACCCGGAATCGAATGACTGCTGGCTGGTTATGCGCCGCTACACGGACTTTGTCCGGCTGAATGGCAAGCTAAAGCAGGCTTACCCCAAGGTAACGCTGATGCTGCCACGCAAGAAGCTCTTCGGGGACAATTTCAATGCCGTCTTCCTGGACAACCGAGTGCAGGGACTCCAAATATTTGTCAACTCCGTGATGGCCAAGGAGGAGTTGCGCAGGTGCAAACTGGTGCGAGAGTTCTTCTGCCTGGACGAGCCGCCCTCGTATTCGGAATCCATGGAGGAGTGTCGGGTAAGTCAAAGGTATTAATCAACAATATCCATATCTACCATATTCTGCTCTCTGCAACAGGCAATATTCGAGGCGCAGGAGGAGACCATCACTCACCTCAAAATGCAGATACAGAATAAAAACGATCTCATACTCAGTTTGCAGCAGAAGCTCCGGGAGGAGATGAGCGAGAAGGAGCAGCTCAGGGAGGCATTAAAGTGAGTTTGAACGAACAGCGGGGAACCACTTAAATAAGCTAACATTTATTTTGCAGAAACGTTAACCTGAACTGTTCGCATTGCTCCTCGGCCAACGACAGTCTGGCCTTGAAATAGGCCAGCGAAAGCGTTGACGGAACCCAGTTCAAGGTGCGCGTGGGTACAATATTATGCTGAGCATAAATCTGCCCACCCTCGCGCACCACTCTTCGTGGAACACATATCCAGATCCAAAACCAAGTGCATATCGAGGCGCTACAAGGCTCACATCTAGTTTTAGGTGCTGTTTATGGGCAATTAATAATTACTGATGGTATATCTTATTGTATATTTACGCTCACATCAAAAGAATATATAACTAAGGCACAATTTACTCAACTGGTTCCAGCGTACTCAAAGACTGGTCATGGCAGGCGGGCGTGCGTAGGCCTTCGGTATGAATCCGTATTTTCTCGTCTTGGGCGCATAGGCCCAGAGCCAACCGTCCACCGTCTGATTGTTCAGATCGGCATATATCCAATCGCCACGTCGCACAGACAGATAAAGATCATCCGGTGCCTGCGCTTTATAATCGTAAAGCATCACCAGCTCTGTGCCATGATAGCGCAGATCATCTGTGCCCAAGCCCAGCTGCTGCTGCTGTTGTTGTGGTTGCTGCTGCTGCGGCTGTTGCTGGCCCTGCTGCAGAATGGATTCCATGGCGTTGAGTGTGGCATGATGCTGTATGTTGTTCTCGTTGAGCGGAGCTTTTTGCTGCTGCAGGACACGCACACTGTCGGCGGGATAGATGAAGCCAGCTGGCACGAATCCCTCCTGGCCATCGCTGCGCATGATCCAAAACCAATCGGGATCCTCTCGGTTCAAGACGGTCACAAACTCCCCCCGCTCCACCGACAAATCGTTCTCATCGCGTGCTATGAATGTGTACAGGACAATGCAGCGTCCGGATGGCTCCTTGATGAACGGTGTGCACTCTGGCTCCACATGCAAGCTGTTCTCAATGTTGTTCGATGCAGCAATTGGGTTGGCTGCAGGAGGCGGCTCATCGCAGAGCACGTCCAGTTTATTTTCTGTGCCCAGGAGCGGCATATTCTCTTCGATCGGCTGCTCTGGGCAGTGTTCTCGAGGCAGTTTCTTCTTCACGGCCAATTCGGCCAGTTGGGTGTTGCAAGGGGCGCAATAGGAAAACGGTATGAAGCCCTCCTGCCGCGAATCCTGTCCGATCACATAGACCCAATCGTTTTCCCTGTACAATATATTCACCAGCTGGCCGCGCTTCACCTCTAGTTCATCGTCCACGCAGGGCGTAAAATCGTGCAGCACAACCATTTTGGAGTCTGGGCTGTGGAATGCATCGGATGAGAATGGGATTCTAACAAACAACAATCAGACATACCTGAGACCGTGTTCCTTTTCAATGCCCACCCGCACCAGAGTCTCAATGCTGGAGGAGCCAGTTATGCGTCCCATGCCGATGCCCCCCACTGCAGGCAGATCCCTCTCGATGCTCGCACTTGTGGCTGTGTAACAAGAAACAAGTTTGTGGTTCAAGTCTTTCATTTTTGTCACTTTTTGTTTGTTTGTTTGGCTTACCTTTCTTCTTATCGCGCCGCATGCGCACTGGGCAAAGAAATGCCATGTCTCTGATCAGTTATAAATCCTCTTTTGTCCTTAATTAATTTTAACTTTAACTGCAACAAATAAATTTGTTTATTGTTTTTTGTTGTATCGATATAATATACCGACAGACACTGGGAAATATATCGAAATATACCCTTGCATTTTCAAAATATACTGTAAATATACCGTAAATCTAAAGTCATTTTCCTCGATTTTGATGTTCTATTTCATATTACTAGCTTGTTCAAAGTTTCCGTGCTAAAACAATACTTTTATCCGATTTATTATTCAGTTCTTCACAAGATTAGCTAGTTTTGAAGACTTTCTTTTCTTGAAATTTGTCCAAATTAAGTTAAAAACTAAAAAGGTCAACCAACAAAAAAAGCATATAACGTTAGTGGGAACGGAATGCAACATCATTTGACAATTTGTTGCTTGTCAACCGGTATGTAAGGGCCGT
The DNA here is from genome assembly GCF_008121235.1 of Drosophila subobscura. NCBI lineage: Eukaryota > Metazoa > Arthropoda > Insecta > Diptera > Drosophilidae > Drosophila > Drosophila subobscura. The sequence continues at coordinate 10,101,532 of NC_048531.1, read as the reverse complement.
TTGTATACCCTATTTCCATATCAAAATTTCATTTTCAAAGCTCCTCTCAAACATTAATAATGACTTAATCTTAGGCTGACATGTTTTTAACCTTTTCATATGACTTCTATAGGCTATACATATGGAAATCGATCTATAATTTTGTCGGTATGGCTTATTTTCAATTCGAGTATATGCAGCCCGCCAAGGGTACTAAATGTTGCTTAATCCGTGCCAAATGTTGGGGAACAGTGCTGCTCACTTTTCGCAGCATGTTGCTGATCCGTACAAAAGAGAGAAACTCCTCGAGGAACATTTGAAAAACACGCGTATGGCAGTGTGGATACCCTATATTATTGAAAATACCCTAAGAAGTAGAGTTTAATAGACTGATGAATACCAAATATACAATGATCTCAATTCGTAGTCTAAATATCCTGAAATGTATATAATATTCCTTTAATAGTACTCTGGTACACACTCACACACACACGTGTATGCATGCTGTCGTCCATTGATGGTAAAAACAGGATAGGTATGATCTCGATAACGTATATCGATCGAGTGCGCATGACTGGCGGGGGGCTATGATTTTGCCGCCAAACTTGAAATCGCTTTGTAACAAATGCTCGTTCATCCATGTTAATATACTTAAAACGGCATTCAAAGTGCACCTTGACTTGCCGCAGTCGGGTGCAATGGACGAGGTGTCTTTAGGTAAAATATTTGTATGTGTTTAGGGTGTGCTGTGGCAGCTTTAACGTCTTCGACTCTGCGATCTCTGCCGCCCGTTGGCTGGAGTGGCCTTTCTGGATCGCGGCATAGCACGCGACGTGGCCCTGGTGCGATTGGTTTGCACATTCTTCGAATTGGCAGCATTCCGTAATCTTTGCATAATATCTTCCTCCTCATAGTAGCTCATAGTTCGGCAGCAGGCCAAGGCATATTCATTCGCTTTGGTTAAAACGGTCATCTTAATGGCACTGTAAACCGCGACCATCAACTTCAAGAGATAAATAGGGTCGTGGCGAAGGTGGAAAAACAACGTCGGTGAGATGTGGAAGATGTTTTGGAAAAGCACAGTGGACTCGAGCGACATGCGGCAGAGATCCAGCACGGCATAGAACGACTCCCAAATGATCAGTATGGCCAGCTGGCCGATGACATAGGCTCCAGCCAGCTCCAGGAGAAACTGCCAGGTATTCTGCACTGGACGCAGGAACAGAACACGCAAGTGGTGGGACAGCAGCACCAAAGTGTAGAGGAACAGAACGGTGGGCAGATCAGGCACATAATGGAAGGTTACCACATTGCAGCCGCACAGGAACATAATCACGTAAACGATAATCGCTGCACCCAGCTGGGCGGTCTCGTACTGGCCGCGTATTAATATCATTCTCTGCTCTTCTGGAACAAATTTAACAAGAATTTAAGCTAAAATATTTAATATTTTTCCCCCGATTTGGAATATATTGTTTGAATGTGGCAAGAGTGTTGGTTGGACTGAGCTGTTCTGGCTACAGTCTGACAGACTTGTCAAAGGCCACGCCAAGGTTTTTCCACCCCTTCTCGAATAGGTCAAATTGCATACGTCACTCGCATCCTTGTTATCCTTGACAGCCAGTGCAAAAGTTGAACTGTCAAAAGTGCGGGCAATGGACTATTTTGGTGCCAAGGATAACCGCCTTTCGCATGCAATTTTCGATTTAAGAGAGACAGAGAGAGAGGTGGAGAGAGAGAGAGAGAGCGAAAGTGTGCAAACTGACCTACACTCCGGTACAGCCCAGCCCCCATGCCATAAGCATTTCCCATTCTGACGAAATTGCGTGTTAAATTCGCTCGAATTATCCCACTAGCACCCAGCCCATGCCAGCAGCAGCAGGTGCCACACCCCCAAAGACCCAAAATAGCAATAAACATACACACATACATACATACATACATTCATATACATAGCAGACATTGTTGTTGATTTTTGCCAACTACGCAGTTGATTTCACAGCCTCATCGCGAAGCCACTCTCACTCCCATGCCCTATCCCAAGCTTTAACGGAGAGAGCCTGTCCTCCAATCGATGGAATGGGACCTGCGCATAGCCCATCCTTTGGATGCCATTCACGAAAGCATGCGTTGCAGATGTGTGCTGGAGATGATCCATCAGGATGCCCTGGGACGTGCCATGTCTACGTAATTGTTGCTCCGACATTTGGTGTCCGAAAAACAACGGCCGGACAGGCTCCGAAATTATGAGTGCAGGAGCAGAGGGCCAGCAATGGGAATCAGAGCAGAAGCAACGAGTATTTGGGTCATCTATTTTTGGGTACACGCGTACTTTTCGCAGCTTTAGGGACACTTTCCAACCTGAAGGCATCCAAAAACAATCAGAGAAGGGTATAGAAATATCACCTCGAATGGTTGCCCAAAGCTTTGTTCCCTTGCACATGTACAAATGTATGGATGTATGAATAAATCATCTGCTGGTGGCCTTGAATTGCAATTTCCCCATCCAATGAGCTGCTTTCCATTTCATCAGCGGCTAGAATAATTTCACAGTAATCTACTTTATGTACTTTGACAATTTTCAAGAGTTTTCCATAACTATTTCCCGCTTTTTGGGCTTTCATTTCCATTTCGTAATGTGATTTTCTATCACATCATTTCCATTTCGATGGCTCTGCCCCAAACCGTTGTGCAATGCATTTTGGCGCACATTTTATGGCTGAAAAATGCACAGAGCGTCGCGAAACGAAAACCGTAACATATGGGGGGAAAAGTTGTTGAGAAAAGTGCAACGAATGTTGTGGCTGGAGGGGAGGGCAAGACTTTAGCACAGAGAGAAGTAAACAATAATTGTGTACAAAGATACGTCAAGATATATACATATATATATGTACATACATACGATGTATGTATTTGTTCTATATATTTTTTGATTTGTCTAAAAATGTACGAAATTTGGCAAAAGTCCAAATTTGCAATTTTCAACTGATTTATGTGGAATGGGGATTATCGGATGGATGTACTAAGCGCATGAATAAGCGAAAGTGTTTGAGGGTAACCAAAGCTCAAACCCAAGAGATGCCTTCATGGCGTTGCAAGCTAAAACCCTCTTTCAATGCAACATTTTCAAAGGACACGTACGCCCCACGCAGCCCGTTAAAAAGAGCAAACGCACAGGAAGGAGGATGAGAGCCAAGTGTGCGCTCAAGGACATGCATATATTATGAGGGGCTTTGCCGAGAGCAGAGGCATTAGGGCGTAAAATGTGTCCAAAAGCCCGGGGTACGAGCATCCCATGGACATGGACCTGGTCGTGGGCGTAATCGTTAATCGACACGTAGACATTCGTATGTGTGATATTTAATTACGGCTATGTGGATGCTATAGGGAGTGGGTGGATGTCGGGTGGTGTTGTTATGGAGACTATGACGCCTCAAAGTGCAGCCCTCCGTCCTTGTCCAGCGCCAGCCCAGGACCAGAGTTCAGAGAGCGACAGCTACCGAAGCGATACGATGGTTCGTGGGGTCCTGCCTCGGCTGCATTCCATTCAGTAACAAGCTCTTGCTGTCTATTTCGCTCGTGTTTTCTCTCTCGCTCTGATGGCTCCACTACGGCCGTACGCCGCCACGAGCACGTGCCCCAATCGGCGGCAGTGTGCTCCACTCAGTTGAGGTTGGTTTCTCATTCGGCGTGGTCGCATTCTGTTCTATCCGCAGCGCGTCATAGTCAGAGTACTCTATTTCATCCGCGTCAGTGGCAGAGTCTCTGTTGGTGTGTCAGTGTCAGTGTGTGGCAAAAGTCCCAGAAAAAAGCAGCCAAAATTAGGTAAATACCGAGTGTGCCCCCAGTGTGTGTGCCGCTGCACTTTGCAACTGCAGGAACATTTTCGGGGGTGAATTGTCTAGATCTGGCGATGCTTGCTCATTGTACATATTACATCAGAAGACTGGGTCAATGCTTATATAAAGTTGTAATCGGGCACAGACAGGTGTTGCAGGACCCCATGAGCTAGGACCTTTCTCTTGGCGCCACTTCCGGTCTGGGCGGAATTCAATTATAAACACACACACACACACAAACACAGGAACAGACATGTTTTCCTCATTTGGTTGTTTATAATTTGAACGTCTTCCGTTTCTCTTTTATTTGTTGATTTTTGATTTTTTATTTATTTTGCTTATTTTCATACATAAAAAAAGCTTTTCTGCTATTTTCTGATTTTTGTCTGCGACGTCAAAGACATTTTAATGGGTGTTCATGTGTATGTACATATGTATTTACATATGTACATATGTATGTACATACATATATTCTACGTATCTGTTTATATACAATTGCCTTTAAAGAATTTGAAAGAATTTCGCTTGTTTATTTTGTTTTCATTTAGGATTTACGAGTTGAAACACGCAAAATATCCATCTGTGGGGAGCTAAGGTTAAGTGCCAGACATCATCATCACCATCAACCTCATCGGACTTCAATCAATTGGGAATTATTAATGACATTATATAGTAAAACTTTGATGCATAATATATCCAAAGCAGTGGCTTTGGATTAGGTTAATTGAGTTCGTTCTTCCAAGGCTACACGCTTTGGTGGAAATATTCCTTGTTTTATGTGGCTATCAAGTAAATTTGTTGTTTCCTTTCCTGTTCGGTGTTATTCTGTCCATTCTGGATAAATATGTATGTATGTATATGTAGGCATTTGTGCAAGTCCACAATTTTGGAGTAAATAAATACTCTCAAAAATTGCCAGTTATACCCTATTCAGAGTATTTTCTTGATATTGGTGAAGCATTTTCGAAAATATAAATTATCTCAAGAAAAACCTTGATAAAATGAAAACAATTGTTCTGTGTCTTTAGATGGGGACAATTTATAATGTGAATAAAATGTGCGAAAGGGTATCCAATTCTGGGAATGTATGAACTTTATCTTGTTTTTCATTTGCATAATCAAATTTTATTTATGGCCGCTGGCCGAGTCCGAGTGCCACACCAATTTACATGCAAATCTGGCCACTATTTGTGTGTACACTGTTGTGTGTGTGTGTTTGTGTGTTTGTTTTGCCACAGATTCCCAGAACCATAACGGTTTCTCACATCCACCCACAACCCCTCTCTCACTTTTTAAAATGTGCAAGGAATCTTGCACTGCTCTGTATAAAAGAATTAGCGGGACTTCTAGAAAGTTCTTTGGGGTTCATTTGGGTAGGGGATGAGAACAAGGCTCAATTGATGGCGCACTTCTAGAGGGTGGTTCTGCCTTTTGGCGCGGCCTGCAAACTGTAAATTGCCATCAATTGGACTTAATTCCTGAGCTTGCGATTGTTGCTGCAATTTGCATTGTGCAATGCAATCAATGCTCTGCGCTGAAATTGAAAGAGCACCGATTGGACAGCAGAATTTAATTAAATCTCTCTTTCTTTCTCTCTTTGCAGGCTTTTCAAAAATGGATAAGCGAAATATGAAAATGTATGTAAATGCCGACGCAGCAAATGAACGCATTAAAATGAATCATAATTGAGAGCGAACCAAAAAATGAGTAAGAAGAGTATCTAATCTGGAGCATAGGAAAGGAGTGAGAGCGAAAGGGATAGCGAGACGAATCGACGAGGTCTTTGGGATGCGTTTCATTTGCAACGTCATCGCGTCATCAACAGCTGAAGAGAGCCAACAAAGAGAGCACCAGCTTCTATCGCACACACACCCATTTTTCAACGACCGAGTCCCAGAGGAAAGGGTGTCAACACACATCTGCATTTTATTAATTAACGAGAAACGAATTAGATAATTAATACAAAAGATTCTCCTCCTCCCAAGAGAAACTGTAAAGAAAAAGAAACACACTCACGCGAACGTTTGCGCAAAAGCAAAGAGAGACAATTGAGAGAGAGAGAGAGAGCAGCCGCACAAGAGCCGCACAGTCGAGAGCATAGAGCAGTGCAAAAAGCAAGCGCCAGAGCGAGAGGGAAGCGAAGCACTCGCAGGCACACGAAACACATTCAAACGCAGCCTTTTGTGGTTGTGTGTGCTTTTGACACTCAAACTCAAAATTCGTCTCTTCGCGTCCACAACGTGCCACCAAGTGAGCGGAAAGTTTTTAGCTTGATTTCCACAGTCGCCGTATGAGAAGTTTCCTCTGTTTTTCTTTCGTTGCCTTTTGTTGCCCCTTCGCAGCGGAGTGAAGAGTGGGACAACGAATTATTCAACGCAACCAAAAAGCGGACACCGAAAACAAGTTAAAGCCAAATCAACAAACGATTGTGTCTATTGCAGTGCGGAATATCGATTTTTGTCATACGCGCGCGTCGATGACCTCGCCGAAAACAATTACAACCGAGAGTTGAGAGCAGTGCAAAAATCAAACGCAAAAGCAAAGTCAAAGGCTAAGCAAAAGCAAGAGCAAATACAACACACTCACACACCTACTCGTGCATTTTTCGAAGCTGCCTAATTCCGACTCTTAGCCACGTTTTACATAATTGGCCAATTGCAGAGTCAGGCAAAAGTGCTAGAAACAACTACGACGGCGACCGTTGCAAGCCGAGTGCCAGAGGGAAAGGGAAACGAACATTTAGACAGACGAAGAAGGAGAGCGGGAGGAAGGAGAACAGCGAGCAGCAAGCGGGAGAGGAGCGGCAGCGGCAGCGTCGGCGGCGGCAGCCAAGAACCCCAGAGACACATGCTTAGATATCGTCTCGTGTCCACACACTTTTTGAAGCAGCCGTAGTCAGCCAACGAGAGAGGGAAGCGCAATATTGAGAGAGTTGTAACGGACACGGGAAGTGTCGTCTCGTCAGCACTCTCTGTCTACTAAAGGTTGGCCGGCTAGGCTCAGGGAAAATGGGGTGGGTGTTGTGCTGCGAAAACGAACTCCGTCACCTAACAAAATCGTAGACAGATTTACGGGAACTGGGATCGGAATTACAAACCCGGACGGAACTTAAGGTCCACTACCTACTGTGAAGAGCAAGGTGGTTGTGCTCTTCCCTCTTGACCCACCCTCCATGTAGAATAACATAAGAATATGCCATTATGGTTCTACCCAAAACCTTAAAACTATTTTTACTGCATGTGTATATATATGTGGGGCTAATTTAAGACATAGGAATTCAAGAGAATGATCAAATATGAATAAAAATAATATAATCAAAATATAAAGTAAGAATGAATTAATTAAAGGAATTAAATGGCATAATTGTAGTGATGGTAGTTAATAATAATTCATTTTATATATGGTTAAGCATGCATGTCTCACTGTGTAGACGCTATTCTCCTGACCCGGAGTGTATGTGTATATATGTGTGTCTACTTACAGACTTTTAAACAGCTGCTGGTGTCGTTGGGCCCAATTTCACGTTTGCAATAAAAACTGTTAAAGAAATGTAGAAATATGCAAAATAACAAGAAGCGTTATGAAGAGGTATTTTACCAATACCCTTCCATGGACACAATGAGACCGATGATGCACCTTTTAAAATCTATTCTTAACTAGGCATAAATTTCATTTTTTTTTCTTCTTCTATTTCTAAGTTAACGTCTAGGAATATTTAATATTATTAAACAATTTTCTTTTCTATTTTTTTCTTCGATCCATAATTTTTCATTAAATTTTCTTTTCTAGATTTTGTGATTTATTTTTCTTCCCTTAAGTGGCTTTTTAGAATGTCGGCATCGAACAATTTTAATAACCTGAGAGAAGGAGAGAATAGGTGACATACGGTCAGGTGGGTCTAGTTAAGTGTGCATAGGTGTATGGTCAGCCGCAAGGGCAATGACCGCTGAGCTAATTTTTCCACACCCTACATGTGCAAGCACCAACATTTTCTTTACACAAGGCGCGGTGATATAATATTTTAGATGGTTTTATATTGTCGTTGTTGTGGAGCGGCTTAATTGCGCGTGAGATATATGTATATAAACGGCTCGGTCCCGATCGCCAAGTCCATCCGTTTCTATGCCTGCAGGCAAGGTCCGGTGGCACCAAGAAGAAGGACTGATGATCGTCATGAAGCGGACCCCCCCTCCTTGAGGGGTGGTCAGGCCAGGTCAGCAATTTTCTGCCACACGTGGATCATAACCTATGTACAGTACATACGTGAAATTATGTAATAAGGTCACTTTTTCATTTTCTTTGCGTACCTTATCCAGGGTTTGGTTTTTAGTTTTTGTTCTTTGCAGCCACAACACTTTTCAAATGGTTTTTATTGGGTTTATGTTCCCTTTTATGGTTTTGCAGAATTTTCACCACGTTTTTCTTTTTATACGTTCTGTACGCACATTAATTAAGTCTTCCAACTTTGAATGCACTTTTTGTTCTGTGCAGCATGCACTTAGCCTAACTATTTTACCCCTCCAAAAGCTGGGTATGAGAGAGCTAAGAAGGTTCTCGAAGGGCTAGCCGTAAGCTATGCTTGCGGAGAGAAAAGCTCACATGTGAACGGCGCTCGCACGTGCAATTTCGAAAAGAGAGCTTTTCAAGATAAAAGCTTCTGATCTTGCATTTGGGCTCTCTATGGAATGCATGTACAGTTGGGAAGGTTCAATATTTTTGCGATAAAATAAGAAGACTGTTCCAAAAAAAATTCTTAATACAATTCTTGTCCAGACATTCTAAATTTTGTATTTTTGGTCTGCAACCTTCACCCCCGCCAGATTTTTATCTTAGGGTTTTGACCCAAGATAAAACTGAAACAACAACAAGGAAGGGTGCAGACTTTTTGTCTCTAGCTACCAAATATCCTTAATGTGAAATTTCCCCAGCTCTTTACAGTTCAATTGAGATTGTGAACGCAACGGTAACGAACAAATCGGCATGTCTCATTGGATGTCAACCAATCCGATAAACACGACCTGTGATATTTGTGTTTGCAATGGGTTTCTAAAATGTCGGTGTCCTGGCTGGTATCATTGCATATAGTGCAGTGTACGACTACCTCGCCGAGATTAACATTTATATTGTCAATACTTCGCCTTACCGCCATTGTAACAAATTATGATTAAGGAAAAACGATATAGTCTTTAAGACTATGAAAGATTTTTTTTGTTTGATTCTAAATTGGAAAATATGGGCAATGATTGTGAGGGTCTCCTATCAGGCACCAGCACAGCAGAAGGAATGTCTTCGGTTGTTATAACCTTAAGTCCGTAAGCAGAAAGAAAGAAAACAAAATTTTGTTGTTGATCCTTTCGAGAAAAGAGGAACAGGACCGAATTCTCCAGTCTGAACAAGTCTCAATTAATCTCGAGAGAATAAAGGTCATTCATCTTCGCTACTAGGTATAGAACCAATTTACTCAGAACTATCGTTCCTAGTATCCTGATGAAATGATATAATGAAGTCTACTGTGATCTTCTTCTATGCAATATATCCACTGGTCTGGGTCCGACAATGATCAGATTCCCAGCTGTTCCGAGCTGGATATATAACACAAAAACTGAACTACTTTTAAAATTTGGATCAATATTGGGTTGCGGAAGGGATTGGGAAGGTTATTGGGGAAAACGTGAGGGAACCTATAACCATAGAATATATAGTTGGTAGGTACGGCCATTCGGGCCCCACGTTGGTAGATACGGACCATTTGGGCCCCACGTTGGGCGCCATTTATTATGTAACGGACACGGGAAGTGTCGTCTCGTCAGCACTCTCTGTCTACTAAAGGTTGGCCGGCTAGGCTCAGGGAAAATGGGGTGGGTGTTGTGCTGCGAAAACGAACTCCGTCACCTAACAAAATCGTAGACAGATTTACGGGAACTGGGATCGGAATTACAAACCCGGACGGAACTTAAGGTCCACTACCTACTGTGAAGAGCAAGGTGGTTGTGCTCTTCCCTCTTGACCCACCCTCCATGTAGAATAACATAAGAATATGCCATTATGGTTCTACCCAAAACCTTAAAACTATTTTTACTGCATGTGTATATATATGTGGGGCTAATTTAAGACATAGGAATTCAAGAGAATGATCAAATATGAATAAAAATAATATAATCAAAATATAAAGTAAGAATGAATTAATTAAAGGAATTAAATGGCATAATTGTAGTGATGGTAGTTAATAATAATTCATTTTATATATGGTTAAGCATGCATGTCTCACTGTGTAGACGCTATTCTCCTGACCCGGAGTGTATGTGTATATATGTGTGTCTACTTACAGACTTTTAAACAGCTGCTGGTGTCGTTGGGCCCAATTTCACGTTTGCAATAAAAACTGTTAAAGAAATGTAGAAATATGCAAAATAACAAGAAGCGTTATGAAGAGGTATTTTACCAATACCCTTCCATGGACACAATGAGACCGATGATGCACCTTTTAAAATCTATTCTTAACTAGGCATAAATTTCATTTTTTTTCTTCTTCTATTTCTAAGTTAACGTCTAGGAATATTTAATATTATTAAACAATTTTCTTTTCTATTTTTTTCTTCGATCCATAATTTTTCATTAAATTTTCTTTTCTAGATTTTGTGATTTATTTTTCTTCCCTTAAGTGGCTTTTAGAATGTCGGCATCGAACAATTTTAATAACCTGAGAGAAGGAGAGAATAGGTGACATACGGTCAGGTGGGTCTAGTTAAGTGTGCATAGGTGTATGGTCAGCCGCAAGGGCAATGACCGCTGAGCTAATTTTTCCACACCCTACATGTGCAAGCACCAACATTTTCTTTACACAAGGCGCGGTGATATAATATTTTAGATGGTTTTATATTGTCGTTGTTGTGGAGCGGCTTAATTGCGCGTGAGATATATGTATATAAACGGCTCGGTCCCGATCGCCAAGTCCATCCGTTTCTATGCCTGCAGGCAAGGTCCGGTGGCACCAAGAAGAAGGACTGATGATCGTCATGAAGCGGACCCCCCCTCCTTGAGGGGTGGTCAGGCCAGGTCAGCAATTTTCTGCCACACGTGGATCATAACCTATGTACAGTACATACGTGAAATTATGTAATAAGGTCACTTTTTCATTTTCTTTGCGTACCTTATCCAGGGTTTGGTTTTTAGTTTTTGTTCTTTGCAGCCACAACACTTTTCAAATGGTTTTATTGGGTTTATGTTCCCTTTTATGGTTTTGCAGAATTTTCACCACGTTTTTTCTTTTTTATACGTTCTGTACGCACATTAATTAAGTCTTCCAACTTTGAATGCACTTTTTGTTCTGTGCAGCATGCACTTAGCCTAACTATTTTACCCCTCCAAAAGCTGGGTATGAGAGAGCTAAGAAGGTTCTCGAAGGGCTAGCCGTAAGCTATGCTTGCGGAGAGAAAAGCTCACATGTGAACGGCGCTCGCACGTGCAATTTCGAAAGAGAGAGCTTTTCAAGATAAAAGCTTCTGATCTTGCATTTGGGCTCTCTATGGAATGCATGTACAGTTGGGAAGGTTCAATATTTTTGCGATAAAATAAGAAGACTGTTCCCAAAAAAAATTCTTAATACAATTCTTGTCCAGACATTCTAAATTTTGTATTTTTGGTCTGCAACCTTCACAGAGTGCACCACCACCACCACCGCCCAAGGGGGGAGAGAAACAGCTAGAAAGAACGCCGAAGAGAGAAAGTGCAGTTGCAAACCCGCAGAGAAAAAGAGAGAGAGAGAGAAAGAGAGAGCGATTGATCGCAGGATAACGTCATCTCTTGGTACAAATAGATCGTCAGGTGCACGCCGTTGGCTCATTCACGCCCCAAACTTTGAAAAAGCGACACCGTTGCATACAACACCCAACCGTTCATTCGTCCGGTAGTGCATCATCCAGAGGCAGCCAGCCCAGCCCTACGCCATACGCCCACGTCCGAACCGCAGCTGTTGCAGCGGACACCGATTTCGCACCGATCCAGGCCCTATAATTCAGTCACAACGTATTCGCTAGGAGTCCTACGCCTGCTTGGTCTGAGCTGTTGTGATTTGGATAGCGAAAATGTGCAGAGATCGCGATATGAGTTTGTCATAGATCAGCGCAACCGTCGTTACAAGGTCAAGAAAAAAATCAAACTCAAGAGCGAATAAATATCGGATTTGTTGGCGTGGAAGCGCGAAGAAGAGACTCTGACAGACAGACATACAGGCAGAGAGAGATACAGAGAGACAGATAGTCTTGGACCAACAAAAACAACAACAGCTTGAAAGGCAAAAGCAACAATACCAAAGTTAACAGTAATCCTGGTTGGAGAGGATACCCGGGATACAACACAAAGCGGACAATTGATAATAACACGGCACGGCACGAAAGCTTGCCGCTTGTTCGCGCATTCATTCTTTGGGATCATCGGCAATGTGACTATCTACCGGCACGACATTACGGTTCCCTAACAATACGGTTAACCGATTCGTGGAAATCTCTCCCTGCACCCCTGCATGTGCCAGAGCCAACAGGTGTCAGGTCAGGCGTGACAAGTGATTTTGTGCGTGCACCGATTTCCCGGTAACTCTATTCATCGCTCTTGGGTTACTCCTCCCACTCCTCCTTGGCACACTCTCCCACGATCTAAAAGGAAACGTCGTGCAACTGGCGAACGTACGGGGAAAAACCAGCAAGATTGAAGACTTTGCGAGAAATCTTTGGAAGTCCGTTAAGGCTTGCATTGTAAGTATTATTATAGAACTAAGTAAGATAATATTATAAGGTGGAGAATACTCTAGAAGTAGTTTCCTCTCGGATTCTTGACAGGTTTCATATAGCTTTGTTATCATGTTAGTGCATTGCACTTCGGTATGTTTACACCTGGGGAAATAGCTCCACTCACACGGAGAAAAGGCACCGCACCGCTATAGTTATACTCGTGGAACAACATTTCCACATAAATTAAAATATTACTCTATTTTCACTGCGTTCAAATAATTCTTTAAATAAACAATTTTTCTAAGGAGAGAACGAACCTCTCTGCAGTCGGACGTCTTTATTTATCCATTTCACACCTGTCCGACGTAGTTATTGCTGATTACTGTACAAATATTTGCAGAGATGATTATGATCTAATTACGCTACCATAAAGGAATTAAATTAACACATTTGGCCAGGGCAATGGAAAAAGTTTCCAACGTAATCGGATCACTTCAGGCGCTGGCAACCATTGCATATTTTCAGACATCCAGTTATTTCTGGAAAGAAATACTGGAAACAGGCCAGCCTGTTAATAAGAAAAGCCTTTCCTTGCTTATGTATAGGTTAATTACATTACGCAGAATATCGATAGAGAATTCTCTGAAATACACACCATATTTTTACAACTAGAAGCTTCTCCACAGAGAAGCCTTTATAGAGGCTATATAACAGGCTATTGCACAATTCAATAAATGAGTTGTGAAAGTATTGGGTACACAATATGGTCTATTAATACCTTACATTTATTGTATGTTTATCGTATTTGTCTATGACAAACAAAAACCGTTATCTTGCTAACATTTGCCACTGATTTTTCCATTAAACCCACATTCCTTGTCTGATTTCCATTCCCCATTCCCGATTCATTTCATTTCTATTCTGTTTTTTGTTTTTGTTGTCCGCTTTGTTTATTGCCTTTTCCAACTTATTTGTACATATTTGTTTCTCTTCTTCGTTTGCTGTTTGAGTCATAGATTATGCCTTGCCTGTACTGTCCATATGTACAAAAAATCCAAATGTATGTATAGTGGCCACAGTGAAGCCTCTTCCTCCCATACATTTTTTTTGTATTTTCCTAGGCTATTGTGGCAAGAATAGTGTTGCCTGCTTTCAGGCACAACCGTCTCCTACCCGTCTCCCCCTTAGCCATCATCCTGTTTCAGGCATAATCCCAATCGTCATGTCATATTCCCTGACGTGAGCGTGTTGACCCAAAAAAAAAAAAACAAACTATTTTGTCAGGGACTTAGTTGTGTTTGCATAAATAATTGAGTGTAAAATCAATTAAGGTTGTTGCCTGGATATGGAAATGGGAATGGAGTGGCGAGGACTGTCGTGTCTGTCTGGGGATGCACAATAGGAATATTGCGTATGGCAAACTCAATTAACAAATCAAGTAAACAGATTAGCTAGCGAAATCATCTGCCAAATTGCGTGAAAAAATCTCTATTTATAGAGCTCCCTCAGAGAGTTCAATGTGTAACCGATCAATTGTGTTTGGGTTATTTATAGGTCTGTTTAAATTTGTACTTCTCACGACTCGGCCTGCTCCACTGAACAGTTTGCGTTTATTTTCAGAGATCACTGTGTTTGCAAAGACCAGAAAGCGAGACGAAAATCACCATGGGAATATAATTAGCGGGGGATTAGCATTGGACGCGTCGGGAATGTCAATAGCTAATGATTGGAACTTGAGTATTATGGATAAGGAGGGAATAGTATAGGATAGGATAGGGAATATTAACATAATGCACTTTGTACGGCTCTTTCATTAGTACAATCGAAAATTACAACCAAATATTCTCACAGATGGAACTATTCTGGCACACATGTAACAGAAAAATTTCAAACAGAAAATCAGAGGGATTTTAGGATACTTTAACGCTCGCTTCAAAGATCAGCCTTCACTCTACTCATTCCATTGTACCACAACTCTCTGTAGATGAAGATGCATCGCCTCCATTAAGTTGGTCACGAGTGTGGAACGAGTCTTGGTAGTCATGTGTTCTGGAATAGGTTGGTTTGATTTGTCATCTGACGACACACGCCGAGCACAGAGCGGCACTGCCATCATTCGAGGAGACATTTCAATTCGAAAGAATCTGCTGCAAAAGTTTAAGTGTTTTAAATTAAAAATGAAACAAAACGATAAGAAAAACGAAATAAAAGAAACATATAAATGGCACAAAAACCTGTTCAAATTTCGCATGGATCGTAAATTATAGCAAATACGTGCCCATACATCCTCCATTATTTATATTGTTTAAGAGTATGTGACGGGTTGCCAAAGTTCACGAAACTGGAAAAAGAAATTCCCATATTTTGTTGTTGTTGTTTTGGTTCGTTTCTTTTAATCAATTGAAATTGAATGATTTTAACGAAAAGCGAACGAAAATAAATCGAATGGTTGAAATGTGAGCAAAAGCCAGGAATTTGTAAATTGATTGAAACGCAACGACAACAACAACAATGCCAGCATACAACAGAAGTTGATCAAACATTAATTACGAATTACGTCACAGAAACTAAAAGCCGCGGGAGAGAAATGGCAGAGCGAAAGAGAACGCGGAAAGACTGGGTTGTACTTTGCCCTGGAATATATTTTGTACCTACACAGCTCTGATTGCATTTCCTTTTTCCCATGTCCACCCATTCCCGACATTTATGAATACTTTTTTGGTTTTGCCGTAGACCGACCGCGAGTTTATTTTTGTTCTATTTCCCCCTTGCATGCCATTTCTGTCCTTCTGTTTGGTGGTTTTTTTTTTAAGTTTGCCTTCTCTCTCATTTGTCATTAAATTTACATACCCTTTCTAGAAAGAGTCTTATAATTGCTAGACAGAAGATGGGCAAAGCACGGAAAGAGGAATGACTTTTGTCGGTGTCTTTATGGTTTGCTTTTACGTTTGTTTTCGGCGTCCTTCTGTTTGGTGTTTTTTTTTAAGTTTGCCTTCTCTCTCATTTGTCATTAAATTTACATACCCTTTCTAGAAAGAGTTTTATAATTGCTAGACAGAAGATGGGCAAAGCACGGAAAGAGGAATTTCTTTTGTCGGTGTCTTAATGGTTTGCTTTTACGTTTGTTTTCGGCGTCACGCTTGATTACGTTTTTGTTTTGTGTGAGTTCGCATTTGCATTTCTTTCTCGTAATATTCTACCGCCAACATGAAATTTCTACACTGGGGATGACAATAGTAGCTCTCTACCTGACCTCTGACCTGTGTTTTTATTTCGCTCTGTGAGTGTTTCCGCGTACCGTTGCGCAAACCTCAAACTGCAGCGAAACCAGAAGCTCGCAACACGTGACTGACATTAACCGACAGATTGACGGTTATGAGTAGGGTAAGGGCAGGTAGACGGGGTGGGTGTAGGGTAATGGAAGGTCGAGAGAGTGATGGGAACCATTAGCCAAATAGTCACTTGTTTAGTCGATAGCACAGTGATTGATGCGATTTGCGGTGGAAGAACTATGAAATTGTTTCTTGATTTCATTGATTTTCCGATGATTACCTAAAATAGAAACAAAAAACTGAGTGAGGAACAAGCACTCGAAATGGTCGAAATTCCCGAGGAAGTACATAAATTTTATACACTATCTATCGTTCTCCAAGTCCCTCCGTATCTTATCATGGTGATTAATTGTCGTTCAATTATGATTTTATAAATAGCACATAAATGTACTACATATGTACATACATACATACATATGTATGTACATATGTATATCCATATGTCGATACGTGCAGGCCGTTGGAAATTTCCATTCTTAATTTCTTCATTTTCATTCAGATATAGAGAAAAACTCCTCAATTTCAAAGGATAGGTGACAGAAAAAGCTTTAATCGTGAAACACATTATTTTCTATTCAATAAACTTATAAAAGATTAGACTGGAATATTCATTAGTCAAAAGAAACAGCACTGAAAAGATTCCCCAATATATAATTAAGCACTTTCAAAGACAAATTATAAGAAAAACTGAATATTTCCATGAGCAGAAGGCTACCTAAGGCTAAGTAGGTTGCTGAAAAAACTTGTAAACACTCATTATTGCTCTGTCAACTGCTCGGTTACCAAATTCCCAAGCCACCGGGCACTCAAATTGATGAAATGTCAACATGGCTATGGCTAGTCGTGTTTATAGAGAGCCCCGTTGCGAGAGACTCTCCTAAAAGCTAGCGTCATATCAAATTGTTGATACAATTTAGGAAAAAACTGAAACTGTTTACACACTCTGATATGGAGAGCCATAGAATAATAGGAGCGTAATGTGGATTTGGGCGGATCAAGAGAGAGAGAGAGTGATATCTTCGCTGTATCTTGGGCTGCAGTCACTGGTTTCCTACCGGTTCGAGCCGGTCTGGGGCGGCGCTAGGCGGTCTGTGGTTGTTATGGATGTTACCAGGTAGAGTCCAGAGGAGAGGCCTCGCCACTCTTATCAACATAATACTCGTAGACTGTAGCCGGTGAAAATGACTTTTCAATATTTGCACGACGTTTAATAGCCAACAGCAGCACTACGCCCTCGTACTCCCACCGTTCTCCGCATTCCACATGCCAATGCTTGCCGTTTTCGCACGGGCTTGTTAAAACGCGCAAATCTCACCTCTCGGCTATTGTGAGGATCGCTCATACGCCGCGTGGTCCATTTTTAGCATCTCCGTGGGACGTAGGCTTCCCCTGCTGGGGCTATGTGGCGACTGTTGTTAAGCAGTCAACCCCCCACTCGACAAAAGCCCCATAAATCCCATGCCATTGTGCCCCTGACTTTGTTTTCGTTCCGTTTTTGCATGTAAACAGTTTTTGGCTTCAGCGCGTGGCTGTTCATTGTGTCAATTGTGCGACCTTCTTAGCTTTTGGAATGTAATTTAGTACGGAAATGTGAGAGCCGGAGGAGGTGGTATTAACTTAGCATGTCTATCAGATTCCAAACTAAATATTTAACCACACTAATGCATAATACATGTAGGAACCTATTCAATAGCTCTCTCAATTCCTGGCTATCATCAAAATTCAAAATTCCATGGTTGTGTCCATAAATACCTAATGACGACAGATTCTTATCGATTATTCCCCGTGGATTTGATATCTTTATCTGACAATAAAAACACATTTCTGTGACACTTCATTTAGCAGCTGGTGTCCGTCACCATTTTCCAGATGATTGGGTCAAGTGGTAATGCGGTTTTGTGGTTCACTCGCCGGCTTCGGTGGTTTGCGTGCTCCATTATTTTCAATTCTTATCCGATATGATCTTTTGTCCTACTGAGTCATGCACTTCCATGTGGCGGCTTCTCTGTAAACAATTATTATGAACTTTTATTGCATAAACAATGAAATGGAAAAGGGAGCCAGCATTGATATCGCCTGAAATGTACATTGTATGTGTGGCTCAGATGATATTGATGCGTAGATTTATGACATGCGAATAACCGCCCACGCGCTCATACTACCTGCCTACGTCATAAGCTGAATCAATATTATTTGCATTTATAGATATGTGAGTATTTTTGGGTATTTACATATATTTTGGACCAAAAACCAGAAGAATTCCATTTGTGTGTTGCACTGGATCTCGGAACCAATGTTTTCCGTAGAGGAAGCTTTATAGCTGTTATGTGCCCTTAACTTACAAAATGTGTCACCAAAAGGTTCTTTGTTATTTGATTAAAGAAGAAATCCTTTTATAGACATTTTTGCAGTTATCAACGTGGAATTTGTTGCCGTTAAGTCTGTGGACATCGATTGAAGTCCCATTCATTATCCATTGCTGTGCCATTAGACGGCGTACTGGGCTTTCACCTGTCGCTGTCTGTGGCTGCTAAATCCCTTGAACAAATTCCCCTTTCCGTTGTCTAATTAATTTGATAAGAACTAATTCCAATTGGAAATGCCTTGCACGCGCCGCCCACACAACACTGGCGTACGGGAGGTTGGTTGTCCTTCCAAGCCGTTGTTTGCGTTGCTGTAAGCTTTCGATCACGTTCTCCATTGACGTCACAAGAGGGCGCGAGTTCTTCAATTAGTTTGTCTCATTCTGGCTGACGAAGAGTTGATTGACACACGCACAGACTCCAGTCTCCAGGCCCTCTGATATTCGGTTAGCCTAGAAGAACGAGAGAGAAAGAGAGGGAGATGACTCAGTTATTTTTACAGGCAGACAGAGAGAGGCCAGAAAGTCAGTTCCAGGCGTTGCTGCGCTGTTCCGCTGCAGCTCTGCTTTTGCCTCTGCTCTGCTGCTGCATTGATCTGGCGTGACATTGCACTTGAAATATATTCTCGAGCAAGTATTCTTGTTTGCACATACATACATACATACAATCGTACATACTATGTACACACACCGTTGACAAATTTATTTTGGTTTTTGTTTTGTTTATGAAGTGCCGTTACCTGTACGGAGGGCTTTCGAGTGTGCCAAAAATACCGTTCGATCAATCGATAATAGCGCTTGAGCCACATTGGTTATGTATCGGTATCGCCTGTTTGCTCTGTCGGTGCACACGGGGGAGTAAACAAGTGAATAAATTAATTCATTTCATTAATATGGCCATAAAGTGTGGAGCTTCTGCTAATTTCGTGCGCCCCAAGTGCCAGATTTATTTTTAAACTCTCAAACAAACGCACACACACAACACACAGAGGCGCAATCTATTGTCTGTCTCTGTCTAGTGTCTGCAGCGGAGGAGAGTACCGATAAGAAAAGTACACAAAAGGTATATTTCATACAAGTCGAGAGGATTGACCGCTCCCTCTCGAGCTTCCTCTCTCAAGCTCTGCGTATGCATGCAGTGAGAAAGCTTTATATGAGCGCCCCACCTTTTATTACTATAACTTGCTTGCACAAATTCTGCTCTGTTTGCATTTCATTTTCGCACCTTCTCTCTATCGCTCCCGCTCACCCCCACAGCGGGCGCTGCAGCGATCGACAATAACATTGACCATGCGCAGGCGCTCTCTCTCCTACCCGCTCTTCCAAGTTATCGCTCTGCCACTGCCGCTACTGGTGCTCTGCCGCCGCTCGGCTCTCGAGATTTTCGCATATAATTCCCGAGGTCGGGGCTGAAATCAATTTAATAGTAATTCGGTGCGCCCAGAGAAAGCAACGGCAAACGGTTCTCTCCTTCTCCTCCTCCACCGTGCTGTCGGCAGAGGCAGCGTCAAGCGCCAAAAGCCCAAAAGAAAAATAATTAATATTTGTGAAAAAAACAGATAGAAATACTTGCAAAAACAATCAAAAGATCTAGAGACATGTAGACTGTTTTCAACAAAAAGTAGACGACAATACTGTGTTCCACCCACAAAAAAAAAACAAAAACCTGGAAAGGAAATATTCAATTAATTTCAATTGAAATTTATTGAACGAGATTCAAGCGATGACATTTTAATGACATCTATAAGATTATACCGACAAAAGTATATTTAAATCAAGTGATTGAACGTGATCGAGGCGCCTCGAGTGCAATAATACTTGTGATAATCCCCAAGCTACCGCTAGACTGATTCCCATAGAGATTAGCCAATTCAACCTACATTTATTATTATTTATAATCCACAACAATATGACGCCCAAAATTATTACATATTTTCTGGTAAATATATGTTTATACAATATACTTTTATTTATAATATTTTGAGCATCCCTTTTGCTAATTAAATGTGTTGAAATTATTCAAGAAATGCATTCAAATGTCAAATGTTACAAAATAAATATCATTTAGTATTCCTATACAATTTTCCCAAAATGATGGAATATCAAATAGAATTTTCTCAATTTTTGCATTCAATTTTGATCGAATTTATTCGGTATTTCGTCATACGATTACACAACTCGAACAGAAACTTTGATTTTTCTTTGGATACTAAATGGAAGCTTGACTTTTTCCGACCAAAGTCTATGAATTATTTATGGGCATCGTGTGTGACTTATATAACAGGCATCGGAGACTGGAAACTGGAGAGATTTTCTTCAACTAGACCCCAGTGCCCGAGTCCGATCGAGTGGGCACTGGGGGGGCAGTAGTTGATGATGGGTCGTGACGGGGCACAAAATAAATGTTTTAACGAACTATTACTCATGCGACACGTAGTGCCAGACCTTTATTAACCCACACTTAATGAACAGGTAGGGTGGGGCGTGGGTTCGTTTAGGATGACATTTAAGAAATATTGTTTAATTATTCACCTCTTTAATTATTTATTTATTAATTTCCCTAACCATTTCTCTCTCTTTACAGTGCGGCATGCGCCATCCCACAACTGGGCTGAACGAAGACGACCTGAGTCGTCTCACCGGTTCATCATCGTCGACTGCCTCGTGCGGCAGTGCAGCCTCAGCCTCATCTTCATCATCGTCAGCATCCTCGTCATCGTCCGCATCCACAGCGGCCCCCACACAGTGCCATGAGCCAGCAGCCGTCGTCCGTCAACATCAGCAGAGTCCGGAAAGGACCAAGGCGGATGCCAAGAACCATCTGAACAGCGTCGACCCACAGCCAAAGTTCAGCTCCACATATCTACCGGAGATCATCAATCCTCTGGAATGGCAAAAGTCATCGCGCAAGCGCAAGGAGCGTCTCGACAGCAGCTCCGTCTTTGGACAGGACCGCAAGCTGCAACGCAGCAACAGCGAGGAGCTGCTCACGGATCCAGCTCAGGGCCACGCACCACAAGACCCCAAGACAGCGGCCGCCCACCTGCTGGAGGCCCAATGCGAGGTCATTCGGCGTGTCTCCTCAGAGGACTTTGAGCGTACCGCCAGCTACGCCAACTACTGTCTGGAGTTTGAACGCGAACAGCAGTCCCAGTCCCAGTCCCAGTCCCAGAACCAGGAGTCGGAGGGCGGCGAGAACAACTCCTCGCTGGCCAATCTCTCAAGTGAGGTGCAGGGCTCCAAGGAGCGCCCACGCTCAGAGACCAGTCCGGCCCGCCAGCAGCGGGAGGCCAGCGATGACAGTGAGTGCGAGCACGAGCGCCGAAGGAGCAGCGAGCGCTTCTGTAAGTCCCGCTTGCCACCCGGCCGCAAGTCCGGCATCACCAAGAAGGGCAGCGGCAGCGGAGGAGTCGGTGGCAAGTACCTGCCCTCCAGGCGGGACGAACAGAGCGCCTATAAGTACGACCTGTCCGCTCTGAAGTACGAGCGTCGCGGCTTCATCAGCAGCAGGAAGCAGCAACAGCAACAGCAGCAGCTGTCCAACTCGTCTTCCTCCGCTTCCGATCACAACGACAACAACCTGATCGACTTCCACCAGCAACAACTGCTACAGCAGCAACAAAACCAGCAGCAGCAGCAGCCAAAAAGGAGCTCCAGCATCTCACCCACACCCACAACGAGCTCCTCGGCGGGCAGCGACGACTCAACGCCCACACCCGTCAAGGCCAAGCCGCCGCAACGCCAACAGCAACAGAACCCGGACCTCACCTCGGCCCAGGAATCGCTGCCGTGGGAGCGCGGGGATGAGCCCGCCCCCGTGCTGAGCCGACGCTACGCCCACTCCCGGCCCCACGTCGGAGGCAACATCGATGCGGCCGCCCAGCTGGCCAAGGTGATGCCCTATCCGCAGGCGCTGCCCAAGCAAGCGACCAGCGTGCAGCTGCATGGCTGCGAGGACATGGACTGCCTGGAGCCGATGGACGCTGTACGCGCCTTCAGTTCGCTGGAGAATATGCGCACCCGGGATGTGATGCAGCAGGTGCTGCCCGCCATGATGGTGGCTTTCCAGACGCCCGAGGAGCGCCTCAAGGCCATCGGCCGACGGGTGACCGTGCTCAAGAAGAAGCTCGTCCAGCTGGAGGACGCACTGGAGCAGCGGCTCGGCTACCGGCCCTCGCAGGCGGAGCGCCTCAACGACAAGTATATGAAGAACGCCCTGGCCGAGCTGAGCAAGCTGCGAAAGGAGCGGCATGAGCTCAAGACTGATCCCATCGCTGCCCTCGGCCTCAAGCTAGGCGGCGGTAGCGGCGGCGGTGCTGGTGGCTCCGGGTGCCAGGAGGTGGCCAAGAAGCTGGAGCGCATGAAGGCCACCCTCGCTGAAATCGAGCAGGTACGGATCACTCTCTCAATGTCTCTCTGAGATCATTCTCCATCCAACAACCCCATCTCATTCGCGCACTCTTGTCACGAGACAGACACAGATTTTTGATGGCAATTAACAAGTGGAGCAGACGTCAGAGAGCCTCAGTTCCTCGGGTATTATATGTAGATTGCCTCGAAGGCAGCAGCAGCAGCGGCAGCCAGTGACATGTTTAGCAATTTGGCAATAACTTTGATCTTGCCCCATTGTCAGAGCGGCACTCGGGAAAACAACAAATTTAAATGAAATGAAATTTTCCGCCCAAAAAAAATGCTGTCTGGGGGGAAAACAAACAAAATTCGGCAGCTGATCGACGTGTTTATGCCCTGTCAAGAGTGCTTTACTTAAATGCGGTTTTAATTTGGGATGGAAAGTACTTTGGCATGCGAATAGATTCTATTTCAGAATTAATTGACGAAATCAATACAATTGAATCGATTATGATTCAAAGTATAGCCGCAATTGTGCATGTCTACTCATTAGAATTCGGACATTTCTTTTATATTTTATTCTAATCTTTTGATAATTTTATACTGGATGGTAGAAGGCACTTTTGGCTTCGTTTAATAAAGATGTTCGATTAAGAGAATTCATACATGCAAATAGAAATAGATGGAAAATAAGAGACTGATTTATATATTCGAGACTTAAATGTTTCATCGCACATTGCCAGGAAGTAGGGATAGGGCTTCTAGAACCCCTACAAATATTTGTGTAGCTGCCTGCCCAATTTGGGAGGCTTCTTTTATACATTTGCATGTACATATGTAAAAGTATTTTATGGGAATCTATTTTAGATCCAATAGCAGAGTGCTCATGGCATTTGGTTAGGACAGGCCTCCTTCTTCGATTGACAAATTAATGATACATTTGTCATAGAGGCTCGAAAAGAAACGAAATTGAGTTTGTGCCAAGAATGATTGGATGTACACTGAGGGACGGACCACAGACGGTCGGCCGGGAGGACAGAGAATATGGATATAATGGTTAAGAGCAGCCACAAAAGTGCTTGTATAATGTAATGTTTGCTCGGTTTTTGCGACTGTTTACGAATTTTCTGCACTTATTTCTATTTCTGTTTTGGGCCTTTTGGCGTCTCGCGCGGATTCTTGTCTGTTTGTCATGAGACCCAATGAAATAATGCCCCATGCAGTGGCGCTGATAGATAGTCTTGTTTACGTGCCGCTTTGGCGCTTTTATCAGTTTATGTATGCGTGTTTTTTTGCTGTTTTGGGTGGGCTTCCGTGGCATTGAAGTGTCATTTTCATATTGATTTCATTGATCCATTGATAACTTATGCACCGTACTCACCCGCCTGCTATTTGCTATCCATTGCAGAATCTAAACGAGAAGCGCACAAATAGCCAACGGTCGCAGCAGCTGGAGGAACTGACCGCCGATCAACTGGTGCAGGAGAAGACAGCCGTCCAGCATGGTCTGCTGTATTTTGAGAATCTCTACGGCCATCCGATCACCAAGGAGGAGCGAGATGCAGCCCGACCCCTGTACGATCGCTACCGTCAGCTGAAGCGTCTGGTTGCCCGCACTGTAATGTTTGGAACTGGGAGTGGGGTGCCAGAGCTGCCCACGATCCTGGAGCACGAGGCTATGGTCTTCGAGGCAACCTCAACACCGCTGCAGTATTCATCCAACAACAGCACCGCGACCACCAACTCTCCCAGCGACTCAATGGCGCCAAATACCATCACACAGAATGCTTCCTCCGATGAGTCGACCACCACCACAACTGGTCCGGCGGCTGCCGGATCGATGGAGTCTTCCGCGGCGGAGAGAGCGGCCAGCGAGAACATCTCCGCACTGAGTCTGGACCAGCTGTGGGAGCAGCTGGAGCGGGTGCGCGACGAGAAGGCCGTGCTGAAGGCCACCATACGCGAGTACGAGTCACTGTTCGAGGAGCAGAACGGCCGCAAGATGCTGAAGCAGGATCGAAGGTCCCTCGAGACAGAGACCTATGCCCAGTACAAGGAGAAGAAGGCCAAGGTGCGGCTACTGCAGGCCCTGATCAAGAAACACATTGGCCACTAGCCGGAGCCTCAATCGATCCACATCTATTCACCTGCATGCGATACTTATTTATTTCATACCCACAAAACAAACAAAAACAAAACCAAATGCAAAGAAACATACCTAGATACTCGGATGTATGTCCGTATGTTTGTTTAATCCAACACCCGCACTCCCTCTACCCCATACATTTATACAAACATTATTATATATGTGTAGTTTTTAGATTTACATTTTACCATATATTCTATAATGATACATTTTATGAATATTGTTGATTCCTTATTGTTTTTTGAAAACACCTATGAATACCTATGAATACGAAATAAAACAAAGAAAAATGTTACAGAAATATGACACGACTATCGTGGAGAAAGCTACGCTAACCGAAAGACATTTGATTGAGACTCTCTTCCCACTTGCTATATCCTTGAAACTTCCACTTGTAATTGACATCTCTCACTCATTATCTCTCTGTAAATCGTCATTGATGCTAAAAAATGTATTACATTTGTAATATTCCCCATTGGTTCGAACAGAACAGAGTTAAATCCATCTCCCGCAAAGGGGAGCATGCAAAGTTTGCTTTAATTTCGAGGCAAAAGTAACAGCAGAAGCAGGAGAAACTCTTTATAAATGTTGTTTGGTAGTAAAACATATTTTATATCTAAACTAAGGCCATGCCGTGCCATCTATACTAGACCAGTACTATCCCCCAGTCCCTAAATAACTACCTACATACATACACTAGTTGTGCGTTCAATCAAAAGTTTCCATTGGCATTTGACGTTTACAGTTTGACAGCAGAAGCGGAAACGGAAGCCGAGTCGAGTCGAGTTTGTATCGAGTGCAGGCCAAGTGCCTGGGAAATTGATTTGCTTTGTTGAGTTTTTTTGAGCGTATATCGTGTATCCCTTCTGCATGCTCGTACGTACATACGAATATATATATACAAAATACATAAAACCCAACCCAAACATATATATACCTTACATATGTAGCAACGTACGCATATATATTTACATATGTATATGTATGAATATTGAACACAAACAAAAGTACTGTACGCATATGTATGTACTGTACCAATTATATAAAGGTCAACATTTACAAATGGAATATTCCTATATGTAGCCCACACGATTGGCTCAAATCGAATCGAAAGAAGGAAGCAATTTTTGTAGCATTAAACGTATGTGTATCTCCTTCGTTAACTGAAGCGATTGAATGTCTATACATAATATGCAAAATAAAATATATCACGTTATATTACAAGTACAAGTTTTGTTTTTATTTATCAATTGGAGATAACATTCATGGAAACATTGTGGCAATTGTTAGTCATTTGATCTTCTTCAGAATCATTTCACTGCCTGCAATAAAGAATTAAGATACGAATCAGTAACTGCTTGCGAAAGAATCACATCGTGGGAATTGTGGATGTGGATGAATCAGTCGTGTGTATATTCGACATAAACATTCAGGTATATGCTTGTCAAGGTAATCATCATGAAATGGATTCAGCAGAGGGTCAACCAATCAAATAATACGTACCACTTGCTCACATAAAAGGCACACCGCCATCAGTCATCATCCACTGATTAATCTGAAAATATAAAACACAATAGCATAAGTACGCATTGAAGAAGTTCATTAAACATGTAATGGGTCACAGATTGAAACTTTCAGCTAAATAAACCAATCGACATCATTTCTCCGACTGGGGCGGTATCTAAAAACATCATAAAAGGGCCCTAATCTATATGTCCCTTTGGAACAAACGAACAGGCAAAACTCACCTCAAAATGCATTCGCCTTATAAACTGGTTTCCTCAGTGTACAAAGTAAGTGACTTCAAGACTCTAAATGAAAAGAGAGTGGTATAAGTACATATTCTAGTCAATATTTTATATATATTATGCTAGATATAAAAACTATCAGTAAAATAAACCAATCGACATCATTTCTCCGACTGGGGCGGTATCTAAGAACATCATGAGATGGCCCTAATCTATACGTGCCTGTGCTACATCCGAACAAGGAAAACTCACCTCAAAATGTGTGCGTCTTATAAATTGGTTTTCTCAGTGTACAAAGCATGGGACTTCATGTAACTTCACGACTGTAAATAAGAAGAGAGTGGTATAAGTACATATTCAGTCAATATTTTATATAGATTATGCTGGATATAAGAACTATCAGTAAAATAAACCAATCGACATCATTTCTCCGACTGGGGCGGTATCTAAGAACATCATGAGAGTGCCCTACTTCTTATTTAATCCAAAATATACGGGAATAATTACCTTTGCATTCAGCATGACCATTTCGGTAAGAGTGTATCAGAGCCTCGGCATATTCCTTATCTAAAATGAAATAAATAAATATTATTTACATATTCCAACAACATTTTATCTAAATAAAGCAAATTTCTTTGTCAGTTTAGTATATCATCAAGTGTTTTTATGACAGGGATAACTGTTTGGCTTTAAAAAGTGCTCATCATATAAATATTCTTTATTTAGTGGCATTCATCGATATTAACTAACCTTAAATCACAAACGTCGTGGTCTTACTCAGCTACTTGCCAACAAAGAGTAATTTCTATAATAAAACACATTAAACTGATTAATATAATTCGAATGTAGTTTTAGCCACTATTTCTTTTAACTGTGGAAGATTCAGTCGTGTAAATGTAGCAACACACATAAATTCAGTTATATGCTTGTCTATAGGTTTGTCATCAGAGCAAGTATATGGCCAAAAGATTCTATAATGGTAATATGCACACACCTCTGTAGAATGTCAAGAGAATGACATCAAAGCGAAGGGACTGTCGAGTTTTCTGCAAGATAAAAGATAATTCAAGTTAATAAAGTACGCGAACTTCCAATGTGCTACATGAATATTTTAGTGTATCAGCAAATAAAACCAATCGACATCATTTCTCCGACTGGGGCGGTATTCAAAAACATCATGATAAATAAACAAAATAATTGTGAAATTAAAACCTACCTAGTTTTATCAGGCAATCGCCACACCTCCATTGCTGCTTCACGAAGCCTGCAAAAAAAAAAAGAAAATGCATTTTCAATAGGTATTCAGGTATCAAAATAGAACGAACAGTTATTTAAGCGTATTTATCAGCTTAATGCATCATCAATTATTCTTATGACAGGGATAACTGTTTGGCTTAAATAAGGTGTTCATCATAAACATAATAACTGATGGCTGCCAAGTTTTCCAAACGTACCATAAATTTGTGGCCGGCTTTTTCCCCCAATTCGTTAATGTAAAAGGAATCTGTAAAGAAGAGAATGTAGAGTTAATATTTATACAATTAAACGAAAAAAATTGCCAAATTTATGTTGTAAAAATCAGCTTAATGCATCATCAATTAATCTTATGACAGGGATAACTGTTTGGCTTAAATAAGGTGTTCATCACTGTCTAAAGGGGTACCACAGATGATACTCAGATGCTTACCATTCGAATCCTTTCCGATTCTTACATTTTCTCCACGCTTTGCCACCTGAAAAGAGACAGTTTTTAGCATATTTTCAAACGCTTTCGAGCACTCGAAGTACTTTCTAGAGTCAGTCCTTTGAAAAATCAACATAATTGTTCGGTTATATGCTTGTCTATTGGTTTGTCATCATAGAAAGTACATCGGATTTTGTGCAATTAAGGATTTTATTCACCTTTGCTCATGGCTAGGAATACAGGCCTTTCGATTTCTGGTGCAAGAGTACAGTAGGTGCGGCGCCACTGAAAACGAACAGAATGAGGTTAAAACCAATCCATGTGCGTAATTTTACTATGGCTAAAGATATTGAAGCATCAGTAAAAAATCCAATCGACATTATTCTTCCGACTGGGGCGGTATATGTTTAGCATCATAGAAACAAAAACTTCAATCCATTTCTGAACGAAACTAACCTTACATATTGCTCCAGCAACACGTGGGACAAGCCAGCACAAGACCGGCCGGGTGAATTCTTCAAATATTCTTGGACTACATTGTAATCAGTATCCAATTGCAGACAATTAAAGCTACCGCATGGCTTTCTGTAAATTAAACGAAACATTCAACATTCAATAGTTTTTCCAACAAATTTGTCGAAATTTGCTTAGCGGCATGTGGCATTTGTAGTCAGAATTGAAAACCAATCAACACGTCTGTTCAGACTGGGGCGGTATTGTTAAAACATCATGGAATAGAAGCCGCATTTATCTACCACTTTCACTTGTACCACAACTTACCATTTTGTTTAAATAACTAGCTATTGAGGACAAAATCAAAATCAAACTCTCCATCGCGGCGAAAAGAATTTAAAGAACGACCTACACGTGCACAGTAAGTAGGGTTGTCAAATATATATCAAAATATCAATATATCGATATTTTTTCTAAATAAAAATATATTTATATCGTGATATTTGTTTTGCCAAAACATCAATATATTGCTATTTCTTTGCGATATTTTTTGACATTGTATATTTGGTAACTAACCAGAAGAACAAAATAAATTAATAGCGTATATTGTATTTGTGTACAAAGATGTACATATGTAACACACAGAAGGAAATGTTTCCGACCCCGAGTAAATATCTTGTCTTGTTTTTCGCCTAGTACTCAGAGACTATAAGTGCTGGAGAACCCGAATTTTGCTACCAGACTGCTGTGATATCACACTGATAAAAGTGTATGTATGAGCGTCTCACATGCCCCTATTTGTTTATATATATATTGATATATTTTATATCAATTTGATATTTTTTCCAAACAAAATATATCACCGCCATGATATTTTTTAAATATTTGTCAACCCTAATTGCAGTGTGACCGCGAAATTATCGATAAAATATACCGACAGACTCTCAAAAATATACCGAAACATTCCCTTGCATTTTCAAAATCTACCGTGAATCTTAAATTATTTTCCTCGATTTTGATGTTCTTTTTAATATCACTAGCTAGTTAGGAGGCTCCGCGCTAAAACTTTAATTTTATCCGATTTATCAATCAATTCTCCACAAGAGTGGCTAGTTTTCACGACTTACTTTTCTTGCAATGTTTACAAATTAAGTTTTAAACTAAAAAGGTCAACCAACAAAAAGAGCATAAAACGTTAGGTGAGTGGGAACGGAATGTAACGCCATTTGACAATTTGTTGCTTGTCAATCGGTATGTATAGTATTGTAAGGGCGTTTGAAATCCCTATTTCCATAAATTATTGAACATACCCTAAAAATGAAATTTAATAGACCGATGAAATTCATTAAATATACCATTATATACCGATTTAACACAAATATACAATGAACTCTATTTCGTGGTCAAAATATCTTAAAAAGTATATAAAATGGTCACCCTGACAGTAGGGTTGGGAGAAAAGTCGAAAGCGCTATCGATGGTTGAAAATGTGGCCGATGTTTTCGATACTATCGGGCTTTTCCACTATCGGTCGTGGAAACTATCGATAATGCTCACTATCAACTCACAACTACTCAAAACGAAAAAACTAACTTAACCCAGTTAGCCCCCCTCTATTATAACAGCTGTCGATACACATTATTTGAAACAGCGGCAACCCTACTGGAAGCGTCTAAAAAACGCGCGAATCCACTCAAAATAAAAATTTAAATTAAGCTAAGCCACTGTCTTTGTTACGGAATCCGTCATAGCTTACAATGAGCGATTTGAATGAAGGACCGATGCGGGAGAAGCGCTCCTTTATTATGGCACGAGATCCCAGCGTTGACCGGCGCTTTCGACCGAGGCCACACAAACAGTTGCGGCTGTTTGATGATATCCATGAATCAACAGAGAGCACAGATGGGTCAGACACTGAATCAGAGTACGCATCCAATGCTGGAGACGATGCAACGAGTGTGGATGATAGCAGGGAGGTGGATACTGGCCCTCAGGTGTTCTTGCGTCTGCGTCCCGTAAGTGTTGCATCCACAGGATACTCGCTGTCCGACGATGGCAAATGTCTGATTACCAGCGCAAAGAATGAAAACAGCAGCAACAATGTCAACAGAATGGAGAAGCATTTTGGATTCACATCCATTTTCGATGGCTCGGTTGGGCAGCGGGATATCTACGATATCTGTGTCGGTCCCAGAATTCTGGAAGAGGAATGTGTGACGATAATGACATATGGCACTTCAGGCTCTGGAAAAACATACACATTGCTGGGTATGTTCGACATCTTACCGTCAGATCTGATGCAGCTATTTATGTGGTTCTTTCTCTTGAAGGTGATCAAGTGCGAGCTGGAGTCATACCCCGCGGTCTGGAGCATATATTCACCACTTATTTGGGCAATTTGTATAGTACGCCCAAGCTAAAGCTAATCAACGGGTGCATTGTCTTCCTGCAAGACGACGCCACGCTACGCGAAATGCAAATAAGCATGAAACTGCTGAACTTGTGCCCGGATATTAACGCCCAGCACGAGCGACTGAGGCAGGAGATTAAGAGCGATCACACCTTCGAGACGAAGACCGAGCCGGATCTCTCGGTTATGATTTGGGTATCCTTTGTCGAGATCTACAATGAACTGGTGTATGACCTACTGAGCATACCGCCGCGTCAAGACAATCTTGGTGCTGTGCAACGAAAGCCCCTGAAGATCGCCTGCAATAAAGGTCAAGTATTCATCAAGGGTCTGACCACCGTGTTCGTGAAGAGCAGCGAGGAAGCCTTGCGTCTGCTGCGGCTGGGTCAGCAGCGTTCCACCTACGCTTCGACATCGGTGAACTCAAACTCCAGCAGATCGCACTGTGTCTTCACCGTGGATGTGTTGAAGTACAGCCGCTCGGGCATGACCACCCAATGTTCGTACAAATTCTGCGATCTCGCGGGCTCAGAACGTGTGAACAACACAGGCACCATAGGACTGCGACTCAAGGAGGCGAAGAACATAAACACTTCCCTCATGACACTGGGACGCTGTCTGGATGCGGCCAGTACTTCGCGGAAGAAGTCCAGCACCGACGTTATACCATTTCGCGACTCGAAGCTAACCATGCTTCTCCAAGCCGCTCTGCTCGGAAAGGAACGATTGGCCATGATAGTGACTGTCACACCGCTGGAGAAGTACTATGAGGAGAACCTGAACGTGCTTAACTTCGCGTCCATAGCGAAGAACATCGTCTTCAAAGAGCCCATGATTAAGCAGCATAGTACCAGATATTCTGGATTCTTTGACAACCCAAAAGCGGATGGGCAGTACGATTACATCAAAGCGTTGGAGGAGGATAATATCAGGTATGGCAATGGTAATTAGCACACCGTTTATGGGAAATTCTATAACATTTAATTCTTACAGTTTGCGGGAAGAGATCGATCGCTTGAAGTTCGATCATGTGCTGAAGATGCAGCTGCTGGAGGAGAGGCTGCGAAAGGAGCTTACGGACACGTTCCAGGAAATGCTCCGGGTGAACAAGAAGCAGTGGGAAGAGCAGTCCGAGAAGCAGAAACTGATGGCCGAAAGAGAGTTTGAGTTTAAGGTTTGTACGCCTATTCCATATGGTTTGCAGTCGCTAACGAATCACACCTTTTTTGCAGTTGGACTCACAAAAGCGGATCTACGAAGAGCAAATTGAGGACCTTAAAGATGAAATCGATTATCTGAAAAATCCAGCAAGTGAGACGAGCATTGAGAGTATGGATGAAATAGAGGATGATCCAATCGAAATCCACGACGATGAATAAATAGTAACTTGGAATTGCTCATTTTTAATTGTTAGTTCAAGTGTTAATTACGTTATAATTATTTTTGTTCCTTTGTGTGTGTAAAGAAAAATTTTAAAATTCTCATAAAATACATTTTATAGTTTATAAGAAAAAAGAGTCATTGCGCGACTCACTCTTGGGTTTCTCTGTTGGCTATTCCATTGCGTATATGGATAAACCAGCGATCTCCAAGAGCAGACACAGAAACACATTTATAATCATTACAAAAACCAAATTTTATTTCCCTGACGACCGTTTTCAACGTCCTCAAAGCAGATCTTAGTTACATTTTGAATCCATTCCATTCGACTATTCAACGAGAATAGAACTGCCGGTGCCCGCTACCTCGGACTCGCCCGATTCGGTGTTGTAGAATAGACGACGCTCCACACCCTCCTTGGTGATGATGCCGACGCGCACCACACCGCCAGAGCTGCCATCGTGATAGATGGCATGTTGAACCGCTGAGAGGGGAGCAGAAACGATGGATTAAATCAAATTCGTACGACTCGTGGGACTCACTGCTTACCTTGCTTGACAAACTTCACGCACTCCTCTTTGCTCATTCCCTCGCGGAAATGCTCTCGGACGTAGCCGTAAATGAAACTGGATCCCGATCCGCCAATGGTGCAGGGCTCGCGGGTTAGCATGCCACCCAATGGGATGCTGAACACCTGGCCACCGCGCTGCTCATCCCAGCCGGCCACAATGATGCCTGCCAGCAGGGAGTCGCGGTAGTTGTAGCAGAAGTTGCGGAACTCTGAGGCAGCCTCGAAGACCAGGGCGTCCTTGTTGGTCTGGTTCTCGTGATAGTTCAGCGAATAAGCCACAATGTCGGCAATGGCCTGAGTATCGGCGGCAGAGCCACTGCGGCAGCAGTAAATTTTGTCTGTAATACGAGTCAGCTTGTCGGTGACACGATTGGCCACATATGGTCCCGAGCTGGTCCGGGAATCAGCTCCAATCACAACTCCTCCGTCGAATTCGACGGCCATGATTGTGGTCTGCAAATGTCCGAAAGATCGAAGTTTTTGAGTTAAGGGGGTTAAGAGGGTGAACTCGGTTTGGTACTTACGCCAGTGCTGACAGGGGTGTCGGTAAAGTCCATCTCGTAAACCATTTTAATTTGCTGTTTATTCAGTTGTTACAATACAATTTACAATTTTCTGGGAAAAAGCGGCACGAAATGACTGGCTTGTTTTTGACAAGTGCTGCAAAGCATTTAAATGTGTCAGTCAGTGCTGACAAATGGTGGTAAACAGTCACGCACATCGATAGCTATTTAGCTGCGTCTATCGATAGCAGCAGTGCACATGTTGTTTGTTTTGGTTGAATTTTGAAATAATTTTGTACTAATTATGGCGTACGTTGCACTTAGCGAGGCCGAGAAAACGTTTATACTGCATGGCGTAGAGGTGCGTTACGATCATCCTTCATGTATCCTGCAATTAATGCTACTATTCTACCCCCAGGAGGATTTTCGATGTGATGGACGGTCGCGTCGTGATTACCGGCCCATGGAGCTGGAGACAGCGCTGGTGAGCAATGCGAGTGGGTCGGCCCGCCTACGCCTAGCGAACACGGACATCCTGGTGGGCATCAAGACAGAAATCGATGTGCCAGATCCCTTAACCCCAGAGTTCGGCAAACTCGAGTTCTTTGTAGATTGGTGGGTTCAGCGATGAGTATAGTCAGTATGCCTTGTACATCTGTTATCTTTGCAGCTCTGCCAATGCCACACCAGAGTTCGAGGGACGTGGCGGCTCAGACCTGGCCCAGGAGCTGGTGCTCGCTCTGGAAAATGCCTACGAATCTCCGCTGGCCTTTGACTATCGCACCTTGTGCCTTATACCGGGACAACAGTGCTGGAAGCTCTATATCGACATATTGGTAGGTAAAGGCAGGTTCCCCATGTCCAAGTTTTATGTAGCTTTTATTTTCAGATCCTCGAGTGTGGGGGCAATCTGCACGACGCCGTGTCATTGGCCGCCAAGGCAGCGTTGCACAACACTAAACTGCCGCGGGTAACTGCCTCCCTTCTGGATGCCGGCGTGACGGACCTAATTATATCAGACAATCCGTACGATTGCACCCGACTAACCATTGATACGGTTCCCCTGCTGGTCACTGTGTGCAAAATCGGCGACTATTGTCTTGTGGATCCGTCGGCGGAGGAGGAGGTCTGCAGCACTGTCAGCATAGTTGTGTCCGTGTCGATGCGGAATGGAGAAGGTAAGTTGCAGACCAGCCCAATCGTACGAGACTTACTATTAAATGCTTGCAGCATTCCTTTCCGGCTCCCACATGACTGGCGGCGGCGCCATGCACAGGGATACCATGCGCAATTGCCTGGATCTTGGCCTGTCGATTGGCGAACAGCTGAACACGCTGCTGGCCAAAATGCTGAAGCAGGAGGAGGAACGCGTAGGACCTAAGCGGCCCAAGACGGTTGGGTTTCTTAAATAAAATAATGGCGACTTGGTATGAAAATGTATTACTTTTCTCGACTGACATTGACTATTACTCGAGTGTGGGCTCTTTGAACTTATACTATGTGAACTCAACATGAACATTTACTGATCTTTACGTTTCTTCGTCTGCCTGCTGGCTGGAAGCGGCTTCTTCTCCTTGGGCTCGGGCTGTTTACCCGTCAGCAACGAGGTCAACATCTCGCTGATCTCGGGCATGTCGTTGGTCATCTGCAAAGCAAAACAATTGCATCAGTAACATCCATATTAACCCAACTGTTGTTAAATTGTCTTACCTTTGGGAACTGCAAGTTGTCAATCTCCTTTTTAGTCTCGGGATCATTGATCATCTTGGGCAGCACCAGCATGAGCAGCAAAGGCAGAACCATCATCAGCACCATGGGGCTGAACATGAAGTCGGTTATCTGCAGGCAAATATAAGATACATTTAATGATTCTCTTCAACTCTTTGTCCATTATCGCTGCCCACCTTCCACTGCTCTCGGGTCTGGAAATACTTGAAAGGCATCAGTGGCTTCATTCTCAGAGGATAGGCCACCTGCATGATTTGCGCAGGCTGAACAAAGTTGACCTTGCGCGCCCGGAACTTTCCCTTGGGATTGATTTCCACGCGAACCTGAAAAGAGTTAGCGCTCGTTACGGCATCTCTATCTAGGGGTAGTCAAGTTGCACTTACGGGCTCGTAGAACACGTCAGGATGATGGACATCCAGCACATAGCTGCCGGAAGGCACTCCGCTGATGATGAACTGGCCATCTTCGCGCACGAAACCCTTGTACTCGCCATCATTGATGGTTATTGTCACGTCCACTTGCCATTTATTGTCTTCTTTATTCAGGGCACTGCCTGCACCTTGCCCTGGTGCCAGAATCGTGTCCGGTGGAGAAACACGGCCTTCGATTGTGTACAGCCCTGAGACCTCATCCACCAGCTCATCCTGGCCGATAATTATTTCGCAACTGCTCAGCGCAATGAGCGTTGCAATAACAATCAATTTAAAGCACATTTTCTACTTAATTAATATTTTTTCATACAACTTTTTTTCGGGGAGGGTGGTCAGCAGGTTTATCGATAAAAAACGAACTTAACCTACATAAAGCCCTATTTTGTTAAAGCTAGGAAAATAATAATTAAGAATTCTGTTATTCTTCTATTATTTAAAAGAAATATATCTAACATAAAAAATATGTTTAATATGTGAAGTGCGTTAGAATTCTAAATTGATTAAAATGTTCTTGTAAACCTACTGGTAGACAATGGGTTAATCGTTTTCTGTCCATTATCGGAAATCATATTCCTTAATTTTGATATTCCGGTTTAAATTATTAGGTAGCGAGGACTCTCAGCCCTTAGTATATAATTTTCTCCGGTAGAAGAATCCATTCCGGTTGCATTGCATCTGAGAAAGGTATATCAGCTCTGCTCAAATTTGAGATAGACAAGAAGGGGCCAGACTAGTTCGATTTGAAGAAAGTTCTCTTATTTCTTACCGGCTGGAATTTTCAATTAGCAGATTAATTTTCATATGTTACTGCTGACGCATTAGGGGTTTCATCATATACCGGTTTATAGCCGTCATAGGAAATGGGGAAATGGCAATCCAATTAGCAAGGATGTTAGATTGGAATCTCAAGAGGCTTATCTTCTTATGTTATTGCTGGAATATGACGGTGCGTAGGAGAGTATGTATACAAATGTATAATGTGTGTACTACATGCATACATACATACATACTATGTATTTGTTTTCCTACCTGACTCGAGTGACTCACTGTATCGTCTGTGATTATGCGTACTTTGTACCAGCAAATGTGGCGTGTTCAAGAGTCATGGGGTACAACAGCCCACAGTTTTGATGAACGCAAATAATGAGATATAGAGAAATCAGGCCATCATTATTTTGTGTTGTGGTCTTGTATATATTTTGAATATATTGTAATTATTTTTTTGTTGAATGTTTTCGCATAACTTTTTTGAGCACATTACAAAAAGATAAGCCTATGTGGTTAGAGTGTGTGTTAAACATAAATGGAAACTTACGGATTACCTAAGAGTTTCAGTTAAATATCATTTACAAATAAAGCCATCGATGACGAAATTCTTACTATACAGCTTACCAGCTAAAACACTTAAATCATAGGGCGGCCGGCCAAACTTAACAATAGAATAGAGAGAAACTTTGCTGGATCCAACGGATTTTTCAATTTGAAAAACGAATATTCCCGGTTGTGGGAGCGCTTAAATCAAGCTGGGGAACAGCTCATCGAAATTGCTCTGCCAGGGAAAGTCCTCTTCCGTGTCTGTGGGCAGAGTAAGGATCGTGGATGTGGGAGAGCCCAGGATGGACTCGTAGCCGTGATCGGAGGTGGCTGAGTGTAGAGACAATGCGGGAGATTTAGCCAATGGGGAAATGGCCTTAATGCGCGGGCAGAGGAACGATTCAATGCGATTGAAATCGCACTCGTCGTCCGAGTCGTCAGTGGCATTCACGACATTGAGATAGACCTGCGATGGAGACGTCGCTGGTGGCGGACACTTCATAATTACATCTGTAGCATCATCCCCAGCGCTGACGCCATCGCAGTAGATCTCCTCAACGGCCTCATTGACTGGAACCGCATCTCCATCCATCACGATGGTTATCGAGTTTGTCTTGGCATCGTAGGTGCCATAAACTGTGTCCGGTGTGGCCTGCACAAGTGTACCGGTGGCCGCTGCTGAAATAGTTGCTGTAGTCGTAGTCATTATCGTCTTCGTATTCGTCTTTGTTGGCGCTGCTGTGGCTTGCTGTGAGTTTCCATTTATCTTCAACACCTGCACATTCAGGCTGTGTTTGGGTTCTTCAGCGTTTAGGCCATCAGCTCTATGCCCGCCGGATTCCAGGCGCTCTGTTGGGGTCCCCACCACTGGTCCAAGCATTCGCTCTTGGTCGCCTGAATCTTTGGCAGCAGTTGGGCCGCACGCTCCAGGGCCAGCTTCCAGGTCTGCTGTGATATCTGCGAGCAGACTTTCGGCCAGTTCTTCAAGTCGCCGCGCGTCGAACTCTTCGTCGTCGACGAGCAGCATGTCTTGTAGAGTAGGCAGAGAGCCACAACCTTCCAGAGCGAGGCCATGGTCTTGTTGCTTTTCAGCTGTTCCGTCAACAGACGCGCTGACGACTGTGTGTCCACTGTGTGTGTACCCTGCTGCAGAGGGTCAGCATTGGATGCTGCGGATCCAAGGATTGTGGACGCACAGCCCTCAGCGCCTATGTTGGCATTGGAGCTGTTGCAGGTGATGTTTTTGGCGTGCTGCTGCTGCTGTTGCTGCTTCTGTTGTTCTTTCATCTCTTCAAGTTCCTGACGCAATAGTTCTACTTCCGTGTCCAGCTTTTGGTTCTTGGCCAGCAACGACTCATTGATGGACTGTAGACTCTCGCATTTGTTTTGCAGTAATTCCGTTTTGTCAGTTAGCTCTTTGATCTCGTATTCCATTTCCTCCATGCGAGCCTTCTTGCGGTCCCGCGATGTCTGGGCTGCAACGCGATTCTTTAGCTTCCTGTAAGAGCATGAGCCTTAGTATTAATTTCGGCCACCCGCCATCGATTTCTACCACTTACTTTCTCTGTACTTTTTCCTCCCAGGTGAGGTGATCCAGGCGACGCTTCTTGGCCTTGGGCGCCGTAGCCACCAGAGACTCTTCCTCCTCCATGTTGTCGTAGGAGGACGAGGCGTAGCCCGAGCTCGAGCGTGTGGGCGAGGCCGACCCCTTGAGCAGAGCCGCTGTCAGGGGTGCGGGTCGCAGCTTGGGCAAGGCATTCGTTGACATCGCCACGCCCGTGTCCACGGTTATCAAATAGGCATTCGCGGTCGGTGCCATTTTTTAATTAAACTCAGGTAAAATATTCAACTGTTGTTTAGAGTGCGCAACCTTTGAGAAAGCGTTGCCAAATCAAACTTGCATCGTTTCCGTGTGTTGTGCTCGGGCACCGAATTTTATCTGATTTTTGTTTTGTTAGATCGTCTCATTTGCCGTGACCGCGCTTCTCAGCCTTGCCGTTTTCAACTTCTTCATTTCCTCTGCCTCAGGCTTTTCGAGTTTAATCTCATGCAACTTTTTCATTCACCTTGTAATGGATGTCTCTGGATGGGTGGAAAGTTGACGTGTTCTTTTTTGGATGGCGGGTGGAAAGCTGACGTGGCTGTTTTTGGTTGGAGACAGTGTGACCGCGGAGTTATCGATCAAATATACCGAGAGACCCTCGGAAATTTACCGAAATATACCATTTCATCTTCAAAATATACCGGAACTATACCGCAGTATTAAATCAGATTCCTTGATTTGATGTTCTATTTGATATTACCAGCTTGCAAAGACTTTCAGTACTGAAACAATAATTTAATCCGATTGAAGAATCAATTTTGCCTGTATTTGTATACCGTATGACCTTATATTTTACAAATTTGCATTTGCATTTTTCATTCAAATCACCCCCCTGGAAGCACGGGAGCTTTGTTTTCAGTATGTAAATGTATGTAAATTATTAACATAATGTACTGTACATGTATGTTAACTTGACAAATAGTGAAAGCGCGCGGAATTCAAACAAAGGCACTGCATATTTTTATTGAAACATAATTTTCCTGGCCAAAACGCTTGTTTTTTTTTCTCCACCATGTAGACCTTTTACTTCTTACGTCCATGTTCTGCCTGAGCCATCTCTGCCTTCACCGCATCAGCCACCCCATAGATTGTGGCCTTGTGCTGAGGTTAAAACACAAAAAATAAAACTATATGAGTAGATCTAAGGACTATCACCTGATAGATACCTTTAGTTGGTTTATATAGAAGATGTAGGGAATGTTTCCAGTGATCGGATCAATGGCCACCGGCCACATGTCCTCAAGCTCTTCTTCGGTGAAGGCTTCTCCCTCCTCCAGCATTAGCTTTCCGAAATACTCTTTGGTAAGATATTTATGGTTTTCTGGATCCAATACCTGAAATGCCTCGAACAGCTTTTCAGTCGACGCTGGCTTCATTCTGTGGGGAGACAGAATGGGGATTAGTAGGCCATTTTTTGACCATAAAGTTATCCTTGAATTAATCTTACTGGCCAGCCATAAGTACTTGAGAGACATGGGCCATAAACTTTGGTAGTTGCGATTCCCCCGGGTACTCTGTGGACTCGGTGACTGCAATGACCTCTTTGACTTCTTTCTCGGTCGGCACACAGCCCAAAAATCTGAGAACATGTCCCACATTGCGAGTGTCTATGTACTTATCCCCATGAGTGTCAAACACACAAAAGGCCTCCGAGATCCGAACTTCAAGTTCGTTGTTAAAAGCAACTGTTGGTTTTGGGTAGTTGCATTTAATTAAGTAAGAGAACCATCCACCACTTACCGCCAATTTCCATGGTGAAGGTAAATTTTAATGGTTTTTAGAATTTCATACACTTTGAATTTGGTTTATTTTTTTAAATACACTTTGAATTTTTTTTTTTTTTTTTTAGAATTGTACTGTTGTTATGCTGGAGCATACATGTTTTGAATAAAGTTACTTCGACTTGGCATTTTGAATTTTGAATTCAAATATTACCGCCGACTGGGAAATCATTAAGGTCTGAACCATATGAACAGCAACAGAGACACCTGCTGGGGTGATTTGAATGAAAAATTTAAACACAAATTAGTGAAACGAAGTATTTATAATAAGCCAAATTGAACCTTCAATCGGATTAAATTATTGTTTTATTGTTAAAAGTCTTTGCAAGCTAGTAATATTAAGTAGAACATCAAAATCAAAGAATATGAAGTATTCAAAAGTATATTGGTACATTTTTGAGAGTCTGACGGTATATAATATCGATATTTTTGCAGTCACACTTGTTTTACTGAACAACCGATATATCGATATGAAATCAACAATGCTATTCTGCGCGTCGCGTTGTTTTGTTTTGTTTTGTTTCTATCCTGTTCGATTTTTTTATGATACAAAATAGTGTGAAGTGCATCAGATTAAGTTACAAATTAAAGAAATGAAACCAGTTTAGTGATTCATTGGTGTGTAAATTACTTTTCAAAGTAGTTTTATTCTTAAATTCCCCGTACAACACAGTGCATTTGTTTTGTTTGTCGGTGTGCATACTTTCATGTAAATGTGTGTGTGTGTGAGTGCTTGCGAGCAACAGGTTTGTACTCACCATGGTAGAATTACTAATAGGTAACGTCGTCAGCTGAGTGTAGGCCCATAAGCTTATTCACCACGCTCTCTCAGCTCTCAGAGAGGCAAGCTATCTCTCTCTAGCAGATAGCAAACGTTTTACGTTCTGCACTCTTCGTTTTTATTGTTTCTGCTGACAGCAAAGAAAAGATGTTCGATAATAAATGAGCTAAATAATGGAGCTAAAATACTTCCATGCAAAGTTTTGGATCGGCACGGCAAACAATATTTTGCAGACATTTTCATTTCTAAAAATAAAAAATACATCCAAAATAAAAAAGTACTTGCATGTACAGTACTTAATTTCATTGTCTTCCGCTTACGCCTTCATTCGTAAGCAATGAAGAAAAAGAAGAAGAAGACAATGAAAAAATTCGTGCGCTACACAACCTCTTTCGTCGACGTTTGGCAAACGACTGACAAGATTTACCGGCCTCGAATGAGAAGCACTGTGGTGAATCCGTTACCTATTAGTAATTCTACCATGGTACTCACGATCGTTGGGCAGCGATGCTTCCTGGTTCATTTCGTATCGATAGTATCGGACATCTCTAGATTCCTCTTGCTCATACTTGAGACTGAAAACTGAGTTTTAGACCGAAAAATGTATCTTAGGATGATAAATTGCATGGTATGTTAGGAATGGAGGTGGTTTTTGGCTTTCACGCGTTGCATTTTATGGCACGTTTTGCTTTTTGTCCATACCTTTCCTTACTCAGCAACACACGCTTGTTGCCGAACAACATTATTAGGCCCCCCAGCAACATTTGAAGGCGGTCATATTTGAAAACGGCCTTGCCACCCAAAAAAGCCCCAACCGTGAACATGAATGAACGTGTCGTTGTAGTGCACAAGAAAACAACAGAATAGTGTCGAATTCAAAAGAGTCCGTTGAAATAGTCAAAAATATCGTCGCAAACTATTATCAAAAGTATATCAGAATATGGTGTCGCGGTTGGGTGTTTTATATTTCCAGCGGGAAAAATCCAATTGCATTTAAATGCAAATTTAGTGGAAAATCATAAAAGCCATTAAACACTTGGAGTGATCCGTGGGCAACTCGTTTTTCTCAGACCACGAGCGTCTCGGCAGGTTTTAACGTGTTTTCAAGAGGTACGCAGCAGCGCTACCAACAACAAGTTCAATCTTGGCCATATTATCACAGTTAGCAAGTGGGAACGCTCCGGCATCTGCATCTGTGTCTGTGTGTGTGTTTTTTTCGCGCGCGTGTGTTTTGCGCTATTTGGAAAACGCGTTTGCGGTTTTCATCGCCTCAATCCGACATAAAAAGTCGAAATAAAATGGAAAGTGTTTGTGCCAATCGCCTCCCCGATACTGCTGATCTCTAAACAAACCTGAACAACAACAACAAAAAGGTGCGAACTCTTTCGAAGTTGATTTGTGCGGCCTCAAAATTGTTTATCTTGCGTTGACAGTTTTCCAATTTGTGCCCATGGCAATGACCATTAATTTCCTCTGCAGAAAGTTTATTTATGGGTAATTATTGCATGTTCATCGATGATTGATGGCAATTAGGTGTTGTGTACAGATACTTCCAGTTTGCGGCAGTCTGCTTTCCATAATCACGATCTTTCATCCATATAAAAACCGAAATCGCTTGTTTCGCCCTCCCGTTCGTTCGGCTATTAAACGTGCCATCTACTAGAGTGCTTTTTTTTTTTTTTTTAGCCGCCTCACCGACAACTCTAAACGTTGATGATGAATTTCACCCATGAAGTGAAATGATGACTTTTGTTTTTTATTTTTTATTTTTTTCGTTTTCCATCTCTTGCGGTTGTCCCCGCCCCTGCTGTCTGGTTAACTGCAACTGGTCTGGTCGTGCGACGACTGATTGCAGTCGAAAGTGGCTTGGGGCCTGCAGCAGGGGTTTTCTCTAATGCTACGCGAAGTTTTCGCCAACCGCCAAGACGCCAGACGACGACAGGTGGCTGAGCAAGCGGTCGGTCCACCAAGGCTTGAACCTCAGGTCGCTCAGGTTGCTCAGCGCCTACGTGCCCCGTGTGGCAAGTGGCAAGTGCATTTGGTTGCCCGAACCACCACCGTGCCTAGTGCCCAGCACTCAGCAGCAGACCAAGAGAGTTCTTGCCTGTGGTTGTTGGGGGTTACCTTTCGGTTTTCGTTTGCGGCATTTGCCGCGATCTGGTGGCATGCTCTGAAAAAAACTCGTTTCTCCCCGCCTGTTGTTGATGGCATTCTTTGTTGGTGAATGTCGGTGCTACTACCCGCAGAGTTCCCTCTGAACCGCGGCAGGCCTGGCCTGCTGCTGCTTCTCGTATTATACGTATTTTCTCATTGGAGTACATTTTTCGCTTGAGAGGAACCGAATGTGTTGCTGTCGTGCTTGATGCCCCTTTTTTTCGCACAGTTAATTTTCTTGTACGCTGCTCTCTTATTCACTTTTCATAATTTTGTCGTGTCCGTGAGTCAACGTTTTGGATATGCAATAATAGTGCTGTGCTCCCCTACGTTCCCTATAAATATTTATGAGAGGCAAGCGCCCAGAAACCACTGCCAGAGCTGGCTCTTACCCGCAGCGAACATTTAATGAAAGAAAGTCTTTGAGCAGATAAAAATTAACTGCGTGCGCAGCTTAACGAGAATAATGTCGTAAAAAAAACAAAAACAATTTGAAGATGTGACGCACTCTTCAAGGCATTAAACTATTTCAACGGCTTTAACTGGCGAAAATCATAACAAAAAAAAAAACAACGATTGGAATGTGCAGCGAAAATAATTATATAGTACTCGTATCTGGCATGGGAAAGTCCGAAGTTGACTCTTTGACAATGTTAACAATGCTGCAGCAGGGGAGGGGAGTAAACGGACTGTCGATGGCCTCCACTTAGGGAGCTGCAGTCTGTGCCACACTGATCGTGTCTAGCCGGGAGCTGTCTGGCTTTGGCTTTGAGTTTTGCTGGCTGGCTTTTAGATGTTGGAAATGTTTGAAATTCACAGGATTTGACGGCTGCCTGGATGGACACTGTTTTGGCAGACATTTTAAGCTTTTAAATATCTTTTGATAGAGCATCAACTTTGAGGGTTTAGTTGTCTGTTTCTGCAACACACACAAATATATTTTATCTTAGCCATTGTTTATATGCATGTTAATTGTTTTGTATTTTGTATTACTTTGCGTGATGATAATTCATGAATTCTCGTTTTAATTATTCCATTTTGCAGCTTCTTGCCACTGCTATGCGATGCCAGCGAATGGGTATGCTCAATGACAAATGAATTAAAGCCCCAAAGCACCAAGAAGCGGTCAGAGTTTAGCTAAACACTCAGACAACAGAAAACAGAGAACAAACACACGAAACGAGTAGTGAATATCCCAAGTGAATTAGCCAGCCGATCGAATGCAATGGCAAAGCAAATCGTTTGTGGTTAGCTACAGACTATAGAAAAACGATTTAACCCAACGGTGGAGAGCAGAGGGGAGCAGAGCAGAGCGGATTAAAATGCCAATAATAACAGCCACAACCACGACAATAGCTGGCGGGGGAGCGGGCGTGGCAGCCAGAGGCGTTCCAATGGCCAAGACAACAGCAGCGTCATCGTCTGCCGCTGATTACCTAATGCTCCAACAACAACAACAACAG
Organism: Drosophila subobscura; assembly: GCF_008121235.1. Lineage (NCBI taxonomy): Eukaryota > Metazoa > Arthropoda > Insecta > Diptera > Drosophilidae > Drosophila > Drosophila subobscura. The sequence continues at coordinate 10,056,794 of NC_048531.1, read as the reverse complement.
CAGCAGCAGCAACAGAAACAACAGCAGCAGCAGCACTTTACCAATCACTTCTATCAACAGCAACAGCCGCAGCAGCAGCAACAGCAACAGTTGGCGCCTCTGAATGCTTCCCACCAACACTCGCACTCACATCCACATCCACATCCTGCTGCCAGTGCCAGTGGCGGTGGCAGTGGCGTTGCCGGTGCTCCGGTCTCAACTAGTTTTGCAGCATTTAACGGAAACTCGAATCTAAGTTCTAGCCTGGCCAACGGAAGTGGCAAGAAATTCAGCGACAGCGCCGATGATAATTGTGAGGCCGCTGCAAGTGGCTCAGATGTGGCTGGTAACGGCAATGCGGATAAGTCTGCGATGGCGCCACCCGGCATCCACCACCACCTCCATCACCATCTGCCCCCACCACCGCCGCCGGCAGTGAAGAAATCCGCCCCTGCAACAACCACAGCTGGGAACTCAGCCTCTCGCGAAGATGTTGCCTCGCTGAGTGGCACCTCCTCGCTGAACAGCCAGATGTCGGCGGTGCACAATCAGTACATCGCCGGACTGCCTGGTAATGGAATCAATAATGGAATCAACGGTGGCCCAGCCATAGGACGACCGCCAGGACACCCCAGCAGCATACTGAAAGGCAGCAAAGGTAAAAGCCTAACTAATTTAAGGGACAATAACAGGCATCAATCATGCACATATTTAGTCAGATGGATTGGGATTGCTGTGCCCTAAGCTACTTACTTCTCCTCTGTCTCAGTTTGTTCCAAATCGAATTTTCATTTACGATTCGCCTCATAAAATATGAATTTTAATTAGTGCTCTCGAGACACCACAGAAAAGTGACTCATATCCGCCCGCACACAAACATGTGGCCCTCCCACACTCCCACTGGCAGTGCCATTCCCACTCCCACTCCCACTTGCTACTCCAATTTCCACTCGTTTTCAGTTTCAATTTCAAGTTGAAAATGCACTTGCAATGCCGTGAAATTGATTGCCTCTGTGACGGAATGGAAATTACCGAAAAAGTGGAACAAAACTGAATGGGAGGGTTGGATTGGATTGGAGCTAAAGACAACAACAAATGTTGCGATGTAAGCCAGAGCACTTCTTGTGGGTCTTCTTTCTTAGCAACTTCTTAGAGGACTAAGTATTACACCCTCAATAGAACATTGCGTTTCCACCTGCTGGGCTGCAAGTGTCATACTCTACTCCCGTTACATCTAAGCCACTTGTCATCACTTTCTCACACACGAGTAACACAAGACAGCGGCCATGGAAGCCCCTGAACCCAGTCGATCCACTTTTGGCATCTCATTTTTGTGCCAGCCTCAGAGGGTCTCAGTGTGAATTTATAGTAAGACCACAAAATCATGAATGAACGCAAAAGCAGCGAATAGCTGATTCAGTTTAAACTTTAAAGTCAAACCAACTGCAAAGTGGCTTTTAAATACGAGTAGAGATGCGAGGTGCGGAGGGGTAGCCCCGTTTCTGTCGCTGATTGACTTACTTTATTCGCCCGTGCTCTCGTGGGGGCGTTTGTAATTGCTGGTCTAGAATTTACATAGATGATGTGGGAAAATTACTATTTAGAGCGATAAACTAAACGACATAAAAACTACAAGTTGTAGGTTGTAGTTTGTAGGCGTGGATGTGGTTATTAGATTGAAAATGTTTAACCAAATTGTCCACATTGAAGATCTTTTGGCTACGATTAAGCACAGCGCTATAGAGAATAGTATGAGGGGAATTGCTAGCGTGATTAAGTTGTTTTCTGGTTAATAGCTTTGTGAATCTTCAGACAAAGGTCTGCATTTCAGAAAATAGCCTTATAAGAGCACAAAACTTGGCCAAAAATATCTAAAATTGGTAACACAAGCGAGTTCTCCGAACGAGTTCAATCTAATTTTGAATTCAAACTAAACCCACACATTCATCCGTAGATCTGTTTTAAATATATTTATGTATAACACCAACCGCGAGCGGATTGGGGAATCGTTTTCGGAAGTTGGGCAAGTTCGTGGTTTAGGTTTTTATCTGATTCATCTGTAGAGACTTTGCCGCTTGGCTTAATTTCCCTTCCATTCTGTCATCCCATTGTTAGGCGAGCGTGGGGTTTTGGCAACCACTTTTCGGGGGTTCTCTTGGGTAACACCTGTGGCCAAAGTATCTCCTGCTGCAACTTAATTAGTGGCAAGGTGATGCTTTGATTAGACAAACTTATAGGTCTCCTGGAATGAGGATGTTAATCTGGCAGGCAGCGGAAGAAGTGCTCAAGTCTGAGACGTCTCCAAGTGGTGGCAATGAACCCCTCGTGGACTCAAGCTCACCCACGTGTAGAGGAAGCGGGACTCTCAGCGCACAATGCTGCCTGTTTTTTTTTGCTTATCATTTACGCCTCACGTCAGAGGCAATTAGCAGGCGGCAGCGTGCAGAACCTTCTGCGGGGCTCTGTCCCTGTCCCTGCATCATATGATGCGATTATTAATTTCTTGATTACGACAGCTGGGGTGCCAGGCAGATCCACTAGTTTATGGCGTGCCATGTAAGCCAAGTTAACGAAGCAGCAAAGCCAATTAGATGCAATCATTAGGTGAAGCACCAAAGAGGGAGTCCGCATCAGCGTCTGCGTCCGCGTCCAAGAAGGAGAAGTATAAGTATAAGGAGTCTTGTCACAAATGACATACAGCCATGCCCGTAGTCCCCGCCCTTTTTCCCTGCGAGAACAAAGACAAAGTTGGGTTCATGCTGGTCCCCAAGTGGGGCACACACGTTGCTTGACTCGATGACATCAATTGAGATGCGCACACACACACAGGCAGAGACACTGCTAATGTAAAGTTGCAAGTTGCAAGTAGCGGGCGGAGTAACTCCCGAGTACTGCATACGAGTGCAAGTCCGAGTAAATTACGAGTTCTTGTTCTTGCTGCCCCATAATGGAACTCCGTCCCGTCGTATGCTCAAGTGGACAGTCTGTGGCATGGGGGAAACTCCAGAAGCTCCAGATACAAATGCAGAGATACAGCGACAGCTTCAGTTCAAGCACTCTAGCGGTCTAGACGGGATATCCATACGTACTGCTAGAGTGGAAGAACAAGCGTCTCATTACTGGCTAATTTATGTTTACGTTTACTTTAACGTTACTCGGGAATTACACAAATTAAAGTTGTACGCAACATGGGCCGCTCTTTCACTTTGTTAGGAGTGCCTAAACATTCGAAAAGTCTTTTTCTGGTGCCTACAAGAAGATACAGAAGATCTGGCAGATTCCTACTAAAGGGAGTGGCCACAGCTATAGGAAAACTTTGACCCCAATCCTTGGACTCTTGTGTGTCACCACGATTTCTTTTGAATTCTTCATGCTGTTTCTATGATCGTGTTGAAAGACACACGACTCCCGGTGACAGCTTACAAGTGGCAATATCCGAACGTGTCGAACATGATCTTTGGAGTCAGCGGAGTATATCGATCTTGACACTCTGACTGTGTCTGGTGTCTGTGATCGTTTAGAGATCGGAGGAACCTTCAAAGAGTGGATGATGCCAAAGTGGGTAACATTGGCAATTAGATAATGGTTTTTTTTTTGTTTCTTTTAACAGCATTTAAGTTCAAAATGCGAATTAAATAGCTGAGGCCACAACTCCGTAACGGCCTGGCCGAGTCACGCCCCCTTGCCTTGTTCGCTTTGCCCGCTCTGTGACCCCCATTTCCTCCCCTTCACTCCGCGTTACGACGCATGCGTAGCTTTTGGTTTGACTTTTGTTTTCTGTCACTGGGGCTCAAAGTCAATGACCGTGCGTACTGCTGGTTCAGCTTTTACGTAATTTGTGTACTCTGTTGCAGATTCTGGGGGATTGTCGGTGTCTGTATGTGGATCTGCTTCAATGGTGGCACAGGCCACAGGCCGCACCACATGTTCGCCGAAAGTCTGCCCCTGTTCTTTGTTCTGTTCTGTTCTGTTATGTTCTGTTCCGCTCTGCTCTGCCCTCTTTGTTTAGAATTCTGTTGTTCCTGTAGCTTGCACTCGTATCATTATTTTTAGACGTTTAACGAAGCAATAATGCATTCCCCAATTATCTATCAGATTGATCTCAGCACAGAGCTGAAAAGTTCTTCGAATTTCTCTCTCTAAATTTGAAATGCAATTAGCCACAATCTGTGGTACCGATCCGTGTGTCAATCATTATCATCATCTTTATGGCAATACCTGTAATTATGAGTAATGGATATTCTTGGTTCGGCAGAAAAAGCCTCCGACTTGAGGCTCGTTGCGTTTTTTTCGTTACCTCTTTCTTTCTTGGATCCGTTCAGGCCAACATTCTCAGAGGATGAGTCACTTTTATGAGCTGGCTTGCAAGGCATACGATTTGTTCTTCTCTGTCTATCATCATCGAACATCTCTAAGGGAATACCTTTAAGAAAAGATTCACGTATGGATCAGGGAAGTTGAAACATAAACTTTGAGTCTACACTACAGACCCTATTCCTCTGCTAATATGCTGATTCATTCGAAAAACAATCATTTGCACTGCTTATCTACACATGAACGTATGCAAATACATACACTTTGGGATATATTTTCAGCATAGATAACAGCAGACTAATAGCGTAACATCGAAAGTGTGTCGAGATATGCATACCTGAACTGTTTTCATATTTACTTTTAAGCAGGAAAGATAAGAGCAAAAGTAGGTGGACGGATGGAAAGCAATAGCCGTGAGTGGGTGTGGTTAGGTAAACGTGAGGTGAAGTGCATTTCATTAGCTTGTGCATCCCTAGTCGAACCAACAGACACACGCGTACAGCTGTGAATAGTATTCTATGCTACATCTGGCGATCAAATACGCTCCCTCTGCCCTCTCCCTTTATCATCTTCTGCTTGTACAAATATTTACACAATGCAGTGCAAGCATTGGAGTTGAGAACGAAAGCAGCGCAAAAGCAAACGAGAATCAAAAGCGGAGTTGGGCGAAGGAATTGGGAGGGAGTCAAACTGTGCCGCCGGCAACTTCCGTGCTCGCAAGGTGAAAGAAAATAAAGTAACGCATTTCCAGATAGCACCAACATGTTGGTTTCTAGAAACAGCACCTTGTACATGCATTCACACGTTTTGGTTTATGCAGACTCCCAAGCTTGCACACATGCACGCACACACATACATATGTTGTGCATACAGCAGACCAGACTGCAGTTATTTAAGCGTGCACTCTCTCTCTCTACCATTGATGAGAGCAAGAGAAAGAAAAAGCTAAATCTACCATGGGAGAAGATGGCGCTTTTACCGTTTAGCAGTGTGTCGCTTGCTTCTGTCACCCTTCGTTCCCCTCCCGATTCTACATGGCGCGGCGGCGTGTTCCACTTGCAAGTGTCTGGCATAAATATTCATCTTTCTATTCAAATGATTCGCAATATTCGTACGTATGTATGTTGTTGAATATGATGGCCAGGTGGGTCTTCGGTCTCTGGGGCCCCCTCATTCGATTAGCCCTATTCCATGGGTTCTATGTATCTATGTTTAGTAGTACATGTGGGGTGACATGTATCTACCTTAAAAAGGGGTTAACGATGAGTGGTCTAGAGTCTGGTGACATCGATGTATGTTTTAGCATAATTATCATGTCAGGCCTGATTCGATGCTGTATCCAGGTGTGCTTTGAAGTAAGATTTCCTTAGATCCTAAGAGAATTTAACTGAAGTGTTGACTCAGTTTTGAGTTTATCTTACTTGAGAGATCGCACAAACGGTGTAACATTTGGCACATTTCATGGGCCATTCCATCTTTCCGCTTAAAGGGGCCAGGTCAGGCTTGGCCATAATTAAAAATTTCTCCATTACTCATCGCCGCATCCAACCAGAGTGGCGAATCATTGCGATGGGAGCTACGACTACCCACAACTCATCCCATACTCATCTCTCTCTCTCTCTGGATGTGGAAAGTAGGTCATTAGCCTAACTAGAGCCTGCCAGGCAACTGTCGTCCCCTGGCCTGACTGTCCACTGGCAGCACAGCACCACACAAAGATGCTAATAATAATTATAATTCCGGCTTGCCCCAATCGAAAACTCTTAACGCTTCAATCCACCGACGGTAGTCGAATGGATGGATGTGGCAGTGTGGTGTGGGGGACGATGCCATACCAAACTATTTTCGGGTGGATGAGCAATCAGCTCTGCTTTGTGACTTTGATTTACCAATTGCAACATCCTGCATTTGGGTTCAATGAACGATTTGAGGTCGAGGTCTAACTAAACTTTTCCCATTCTTCCTTGCAGAGAATCTTCTGCAGAACACTTACTACAACTGTGAGGCTGGTGATGGCAGTCTGGGCAGCGAGTGCGGCGGCGGAGATGGCAACCATGAGGATCCGGGCGATGGCCTGGGACCACTGCCTCCTAAATGGGAGACCGCCTACACCGAACGCGGTGAATTGTACTTCATCGAGTAAGTTGAATGCTCTTAAATCTACATATATTGTGGCCTTAAACTTGAACGATTATATTTTTCTCATTGCAGCCACAACACTGGAACCTCCCATTGGCTGGACCCTCGTCTGTCCAAGTATCAGAAGAAATCGCTGGAGGACTGCTGCGAGGACGAGTTGCCCTATGGCTGGGAGAAGATCGAAGACTCCATGTATGGCATGTACTTTATCGATCATGTGAATCGCAGGACGCAGTATGAGAACCCCGTGCTGGAGGCCAAGAGGAGAGCTGCCGAGCAGCGTCAGCAGCAGCAACAGCAACAACAGCAGCAGCAGCAGCAGCAACAACAACAGCAGCAGCTTCAACTCCAGCAACAGCAGCAACAACAACAACAGAACCATCAGCAGCAGCTGGAGCAAGAGCAGCGTTCTAAGACACCAACGGTGGTGGATGGAACTCATCTTCCAGCGGAAGTTGAGGATGAAGCGCCACTGAAGCTGCTCTATAAGTTCACCCGCAATCCCGCAGAGCTACAGGGTCAGCGCATCAACACCACGCTGCTCAAGTCCACCCGTGGCCTGGGATTCACCATCGTTGGGAGCGACGGCAGCGCTGGCGGCGATGTGGAGGAGTTTTTGCAAATTAAAACAGTGGTACCCAATGGCCCCGCCTGGTTGGATGGCCAGCTGCAGACCGGCGACGTGCTGGTGTATGTGAACGACACCTGCGTTCTGGGCTACACGCATCACGATATGGTCAACATATTCCAGTCGATACTGCCCGGGGAGAGGGCAGCCCTGGAGGTTTGTCGCGGCTATCCGCTGCCCTTCGATCCCAATGATCCAAACACGGAGGTGGTGACCACCATGGCTGTGGCCCTGGCTGTCGATGGACGCGACTCCGACAAGCAGCGGCGCCTCAACATGGATGGGAATTACAACTTCTTGGACCTGTCAGGCGAAGGGGCTGGCAAGACGAGTGGCAGTGGCTTCATTCTGATGAAAAAGCCCGAACTCTACACCTTCTCGATAATGAAGGGAGCCATGGGATTCGGCTTCACCATTGCCGACTCTGCCTGCGGCCAGATCGTCAAGAAGATTCTCGATCGTAGCTGCTGCACGCAGCTAATGGAGGGGGATGTCCTGCTCGAGATCAATGGAATCAACGTTCGGAACAAGCCTCACTTCTATGTGGTCGAGCTGCTAAAGGAGTGCAGCCAGACGACGCCCACAGCCGTGAAGATCCAACGCACGCCTCCCGACCCACCTGCCAACCCGCTTAGTCAGCTCAGTCAACTCAATCAGGTAGGGAACGTGGCCAAGCTGCGCAAGAACTTTGTGGGCAGCGGTCTCTTCCGCAGCAAGACACCCACGGCGGACCTGTACAGCACCCAAGTCAAGGAGGTGCTCCCCATTCGCCCAAAAACGCCTCTGGTGGACACACGACGTGCCAGGGTACAGACGCCCAGCAATGAGGTGGACGGCAACGACGTTCCAGCAGACGAGACGGAGGCGAGAAAGGCTCTTCAGCAGCACGCTCAGGGCAAGTCGAACAGCAGTCTCCAGGAGCTGGACGACATACCCTTCATGGATCCATATCCCAAGATGGTCAGTCGACTGAGCGAACGCCTGGCCGAGGCCTCCCTTCAGGCGGATAACGGAGGTGGCATCTATGGCCTGCCGCCCAGCATGCAGCCGTTGCCGCTGCCACTGACCCACCACGAATCCTGCTACTGCTATGACTGCCAGGCCCAGCGTTATCGTCCGGGATACTTTGTGCCGCAGCAGCAGTCCATGATGCCCGGAGGAAGCGGCCAGTACTCGCCCCTGCAGGCGGCCCACATTCAGAACGAGCGAATACAGCGGCGTGTTAACGAGCTGCTTAGCGATCGCAGGCGTGTGGGCTTTGCCAACCTCGATCCTCCCCAGCAACAGATGCAGCACTCGCCCAGCTGGCGCAACGGAGCCTTGCTCGATGCCTCCGAGGATGCAGACCAGTGCGAGCTGACCGAGGTGACATTGGAGCGTCAGGCTCTGGGCTTTGGCTTCCGCATTGTCGGTGGCACCGAGGAGGGCTCCCAGGTGACCGTCGGGCACATTGTTCCAGGTGGGGCCGCGGACCAGGATCAGCGCATAGCCACCGGCGATGAGATACTCAGCATCGATGGTATCAATGTGGTAAGTGAATGAAAATTTTACTCTGAAAAGAGTGCTCTGTGCTAATCTATGCATTTCCCACAGCTAAACTCTTCGCATCACAAAGTCGTCTCTTTGGTGGGTGAATCTGGTCTGCGGGGCCAAGTTACCATGATCCTGCGACGTCGCCGAGGTCCACTTCTGCAGCAGGCTTCTCCACACGTAACGCAGATGCGACGGTATCCCTACGATGTCATTGTCAGCCGACATGAGAACGAGGGCTTTGGCTTTGTCATAATATCCTCATCGAATCACTACTACGGCTCGACCATAGGTAGGTTACATAGTCAAGTAACTGAATCACAGTCTTCTTATATTTAACTTGGATCCATAGGAAAACTTATTTCCGGCAGTCCAGCGGATCGTTGTGGGGAGCTGAAGGTGGGCGATCGCATTATAGCCGTAAATCGGATCGAAATAGCTGGCATGTCGCACGGCGATGTTGTGAATCTCATCAAGGAGTCGGGTCTGCATGTGCGTCTCACCATCGGCTGTCCCCTAAAGGAGGGTGGACCCAGTCCTGGAGGCAGCAGTGCTGGTCTGGGCAGCAACACACCACTCCAGGTATCTCCCAGTCAGCTTAAAGCGCCATCACACCAGCAACAACAGCCGCAGCTACCGCAGCAAAATCAGCAAAGCATCCAACAGCAACATATCCAACAGCAACATATCCAACAGCAACATATCCAGCAGCAACTCCAACAGCAACAGCAGCAGCAGCATCAGCTCCATCACCACCAGCAACTGGAGATGCCCATGTCAATGCCCATGCCAGGACACGGTGGCTATGTGGAGCGACCCAGCAACAATATTTCGGCCACTCTGGCCCTTCATCAACAGCAGCCACAGTTATGACTCTGAGATCTACGAATCCGGCTCTACAAGAGCTTTCTCTAGAGCTAGTAGGCGTCCGTGCTCGTGCTCGATCGTAGTGAGAATTGTTTGTAATAAGTACTTCATTAGGTAACCCCAAAGACTGAATTTCGTAAGCCTCTGTAAATCTAAACACTTTACGAATCTCGAGACGTTTCGTGAATGCATCTTTTATACCAGTTTTTATTCGAAATCCCATTAAGTGGCCTAGGCTAAGAGACATTATCCAGACATTAGGCGTATAGGCATATCAGATTGTGAGATATTTACTGCATTTTACTTGCTGTTTTATGTAAATTCGAACTAGATTGTAAATGTACAAATGTAAAGGACTTTAATATTTTATTCACAAGTATTTTATAAATCCAGTTAAGACTTACACACATATAAAAACTTTGTTTTTCTGTATGTCATATAAGAATATACATACATAATATTCATTACGAATTTTGATTATTTTTTCAGTGCAATGAAGCAGCACTTTATTCTGGAAAAAGAAAAATTGAAAACTTAATTGAAATGCGATACAATGCACTCTGGAATAAAACCGGCTGCAGCGGGTAATTTTAATAAAACAACAACTGATGGCTTCTCCAGTCCATCCACAGGTTATATTGCATTTGAAGCAATATTTAATAATAAAAGTCTTCTCCACGCTCCTGGGCTATCCACTTGTGGTATGCGGGATCCTTTCCCAATTCGCGATCAATGGCATCGACTGTGGCCTGGGCCCGACGTTCATATGCAAGCTCTGCTCTGCGAGCCCCACGCGAATTCGATGTGGCGGCTCCATTTTGCTGAACGGCTTTATAATTGCTGCCGCCTTGTCCGCCATACTCGACTGCTCCTTGATTCCTGACGCCTGCGGGAGCCGCGTGGAATTCACGATGGGTGACCGTCACCTGATACTTCGTCTCAGTGCAGAGTGCTCCGCGAGAGTTCGAGTTGTTGCCCCTATTTGGAGGCGGGGCTATGGCAGGGTTGCTGCCGCCTTTGGCTCCGGCTTGGCCTTGGCCACCATTATTGCCATACGTCTTGTATTGGCACTGGTATTGATATTTGCTGTTCCATGGATCTCTGCCACTCATCTTGAATTCTGCCGAGTGGAGAAAGGATAGTAATTTTACCACAACTCCGTAATCAGTTAACTAACCAGAGCTTTTTATCTGCGTCTGTTCACTTTCAGCTCCCTTTAAAAACTGAATTTCGGTCCCACTTCAGTCGATCGTCGATCACACAAAAGTGTCCAGTGCGCAGTTTTATGTTACATACATACGTATACATATGTACATGCGTACATTCATTTGTATGAGTGTACACTGTACAGAGACGCAGCTTGTGCATAGGCTGTGGTGTACTCTTTATTGTTTAGAGTTTTGGATTCTCTGATATATGTACTTATGTATGTACATATGTATGTATGTATGTAAGTGCATCGATCAGCAGACGGCTTGGATTGCTCCTGACTCTACTCTTCCTATGGACACATGCATATGTACATTCATATATGTACATATGTATGTATGTATTTCTGTGCGCAAGTCTCCGCTTGTAAAAATAAGTAACTGTAATTTCAGCAGAATGATAGAAGCAAGACAGAGGGTAAATAGAAAACACAGAAAAAAACGTCGAAAAAAGTCGTAGAGCAATCCGTTATTGGTTGGTGCCTGTGAAAGGGATGAGGAGCAATATAAAGAGCATCAAAAAGGAATTGCTGATGGAGAGCATCTATTGCTTCTATGGTGTGAGTTAAGAGAACTGCCAAAAAGAGTTGTGCTCCCTGCGACACAAAACTTGAAGAAAAGGAAGAGTAATACATAAACATACATAATTACACATATGTCTGTAAATACATATGTATGTGCATACATGCATATATACAAACTTTGCGCGGAACTTTTCGAGTAGGCAGAAAACGTAACCAAAACACTGATATCGTGATGTCATTGCCTAGTCCCCTAAATAAGCTATTTTCTTGGGACAAACTTACATTTGTTTCTTGGTCATTTATTATTCATACCACAGACTTCTCCTATTTCAGTTTGTCAGAGCGATCTCCGAGCCCTGGTTTAGAGCTTTGGATTCTCTAATAAACTTGAGTGCATCGATCAGCAGAAGGCTTGGATTGCTCTTGACTTTTCCTATGGATACATGCATATGTATGTACATTCAAATACGTATGTATGCATGTATGTGTGCAAGTCTCCGCTTGTAAAAATAAATAACTGTAATTTCAGCAGAATGATAGAAGCAAGACAGAGGATAATAGAAAATACAGAAACTACGCAGTAGAGCAATCCGTTATTGGTTGGTGCCTATGAAAGGGATGGAGAGCAATAGAATGAGCATCATAAAGGAATTGCTGATGGAGAGCTCCTATTGCACCTATGGCGTGAGTTAAGAGAACTGCCAAAAAGAGTTGTGCGCCCTGCGACACAAAACTTGAAGAAAGGGAAGAGAAGCAAGACACAAATGCATACATAATTACACACACATATGTATGTGTGCACATACATATATACAAACTTTGCGCGGAACTTTTCGAGTGGGCAGAAAACGAAACCAAAACACTGATATCGAGATGTCATTTCCTAGTCCCCTAAATAAGCTATTTCCTTGGGACAAACTTACATTTGTTTCATGGTCATTTATTATTCATTACACAGACTTCTCCTATTTCAGTTTCTCAGAGCGATCTCCATACGGTACACAAATCTTGTACTACAAGTAGAGGAGCATTGGGGCTAATACAAGTACTAGTATTGTAGAGGCTTCGTTACAAAAAATAATGCGTCTGTTTAAATAGACTTATGCGTAAAATCGAATATGTGTATGGACAGCCTATATGGGCTTGATCTTAAAGTGTAGACCGATGAGCGAGAAGACCAGGCACTTGAGATCCTGCACCAGATAATAGAAGCAGCGCAAGCCCTCGGGATCCTTTGAGCGATTCACGTCCACCAAGGAGCCAGTTTTTGAGGTAGTAAACGAGATGTGCTCGTCGCCAATCACAATCTCCAGTTCCTGAAAAAACGCTTGTATCAATACTCTACGCGTTGCAGTCATACCGCATTGTGGCACTTACCTGGCGACCCACGCGATCTGGTGGCGGCCAGGGCAAATCGTCCTCCTGCATTATTTCCGAGTCAATTATGATGCGTTTCAGCTCTTCCATGACCGACTGGTGCACGAACGCCTCTTTGCGGATCATGGTGTCGTTCTTGTAGTTGGAATTGTTGGCGTACCGCAGCTTGCCGTCAGGCCGGAACTCAAACTCGAGAAACTCGTGTCCAAACTTGCCCTTGTGCCCAACATAATAGCGCAAATAGAAGTCCTCGGATGCCATAATGGTATTACAGGTCTGTTTGTGTTGTTTTTATTCTTTTTTTCAGAAAAAACAAAATTTTTCCAACTTTTACTAAAAACGCGGCCAGAGATGGAAAACAATTGTGGGCCCCTCGATATAATCGCATTGTTAGGGTTGTTTCACTATCGACAGCACATGTGTACTTGCCGTGTAGTTGCCATGTAAAGAAGAGGACATCTTATTTGTACAAAATTGAATACTAATCAGTCGGATGAAAATAAATTTGTAGCTCTGAGGTCCTTAGTTAGTTAGTAGAATTTGATTTTATTTTCAAAATCCTAAAATATGCATCGGTATATTTGTTTAATAAATGCTTGGTCACACTGCTATCGATACCACAACAACAAAACAAGGGCCCCGAGTTGGATTTGTGTTAAAATGTAGCTTGTTTTTGTTAAAATGAATCTGCCTCAACAAGTAACTGACTAATAGACAACGGTAAGCAGACTCCCCTAACGTTGAAACTAAAGCCAACCTCGTAATTTCCCCAGCAACATTGTAATCATTGTAAAATTGCAACAAGGTTAGCTGGATTCGCATTTGTTTGCTTGTGTGGGTGTGTGTGGCCGCCGTGGGACTCCGGTGTTGTAATGGCGACGCGATTTCCAGGTCCATGCCAAAGCGCATGGGAGAGGACGGCGTGCGTGTGACAGCCTCTCGAGCTGCAGCTCCCCGGCGTATCTCGGTCAAAGTAATTTTACAAAAACACAAACATCCATTAATATCAAAAGAGTGCTCTCGGAGAGAGCTCCGTGATGGTGAGAACGTGAGAGCGACAAAGGAGCCCCGAAGTGAAAGTGCAAGGGTGTCAGAGCTCATGCGCCGCAATTGGCGGGAAACCTGAGCACCACGTGCAACACCAGCCCGTGGTCGTCCTTCGGGAAAAGTCGGTCGTGCAACAAACTTGCGCTCAGCTGCGACTCCAAAGCATTCTCTTTACGAGCGCTTACTTCGGTGGTGGTTTGTTTTGACTGTCCGCCTCGAAAATCGATGACATTGAGAGCAACATTGTTGCCTGCCTCTCCATGTTGCATCCACTCATCCCCAGCTACATCCACATCCGCATCCGCATGCCGATGTGCCCCGCCTAGTAATGCCCTCCTCCTTCGCCTTCCATAATATTCAAAGCACAAACAAAACTCTCTGCGACTCTCGTTGGCTGCCTGCAATTTTTCATCGCGCTCTCTCTCTCCGGCCGTATGCCGGCCTGCCCTGGTCTCCGGGTCTTCCAGCGGCCGCGCCGAGTCGCTGCCTCCATTTACAACTTTGTTAACTTCGGGCCTTTTGGGTGTGCAGTTGGTATCGAGGACAGTAACCGGGACAAAGTTACTTTGTTGCGCGTTAATTGATTTTTCCGCAATCAGTTTTAGCTTCCTTGCAAAAACCCGCAAGCGGCCATAAAAGAACGGAAGAAAAGAAAGTCTGCCATTAAAAACGGACCTTGAATAGAAGCCAAAAGGTATGTAGATTCAAGGGGACCATAAAAAAATGAGATTTGTGTGAAAGTAAGAACAGTACGGGTAGACGGGTATGTATCTATGATGCTTGGCTGTATGCGTGGGGAGTATGTGTATGCGTGAAGGTTACTGCAAAAAGTAACTAGAATATAAACATAAATATATATCTACTGGAATCAGGGAGGATAGGATAGACTTTTATCCCAGGGTAAATCATTTTTTAGCATGACTATCCATTGAGCATTCCTGTAACATATCATTACAATAAGTGGCACATTTTCCAACTAATTTAATCCATTTCTCTACCATTTACTTTCAGATCATGTAGATAGACCCCAAAACCCGTCCATAGTAGAATCAGCAAAGAGCCTGAAATGCAAAATTCCATCGAATGAATTAGCAATTATGGATACATGAAACGTTTCACGAAGTAACGCGAAGTCAGCATGTCAACGAACCCCAACTCCAGCGCTGGCGTCAGCGTCAGCGCCAGCCCTCCGCTGCCACAAGTTCAGGCAGCAGCAGCAGCCTTTGCCATGCCATGCAACCGTAACCGGGAGAGAGAGGTGGTGGTCAGAGGCAGCTCCTCGCAGCGTAACCTGCTCGAGTTTGTGTGCATCTGCGTTGCGTGCATCGCCTGCTATTACAACAGCACCCAGTGCGGACTCGTGTTCGACGACATCAGTGCCATAAGGGATAACAAGGACCTGCGGCCCCACACTCCACTGCGTAATGTGTTTCTCAACGATTTTTGGGGCACGCCGATGCGCAAAGAGCAGTCCCACAAGTCCTACCGACCGCTCACAGTGCTGACATTCCGCTTCAACTACTTGCTGCATGCACTGGAGCCGTTTGGCTATCACCTCGTCAACCTGCTGCTGCACTTGATGGTCTGCCTGCTCTGGCGTCGGGTGTGCCGGCTGCTGCTCCGGCAGTGTGCGGCCGTGGGCAGTAATGCAACTTCGGCCTCGCTCAACACATGCGCCTTTGTGGCCTCGCTGCTCTTTGCCATTCACCCGGTGCACACGGAGGCCGTTACTGGTGTCGTCGGTCGAGCCGAATTGCTCTCTTCCATCTGCTTCCTGGCCGCCTTTCTCAGCTACGCAAAGTCCGTCGGCGATTCCGGATGCACTCGGCGCACCAATTGGCTGGGGCTGTTCCTCTGCTTTGGCAGTTGCCTCTCGGCCTCCATGCTGTGCAAGGAGCAGGGCATCACCATTGCCGGCATATGCGTTGTCTACGAGCTGTTTGTCGTGCATCAACTGCGCCCGCTGGACTTGTGCCACTTTGTGCTGCGTTTCTTTGAGGAGCAGCCCGAGCAGCAGTCCCCCAAGTCGGGCTCTCGTCGCTGGTCCTCGTCGGCACTGTGGAAACGCTTAACCTTCCTGGCTGGCATCACCCTGGCTCTTCTGGCGGGGCGTGTCTATGTGATGGGCTCAGAGTTGCCCATTTTCACGCGCTTCGATAATCCAGCTTCAGCGGCAGATACACCCGAACGGCAGCTCACCTACGGCTACCTCATCTACCTAAATTGCTGGCTTCTCCTGTGCCCCTCCCTGCTCTGCTGCGACTGGACCATGGGTGAGTGCAAATAATTCATTCAAAAGTGTGTCCCTCACAAACGCTTCTCTTCCAGGCACTGTTCCGCTGCTGGAGGGATTCTCGGATGCTCGTAATGTGACCACTGTGTGCACCTTCCTGGCCCTGGGACTGCTGGTGGCCAAGGCCTGCTTTACACGCAATCTGGCCCAATCGCGGACGCTGCTGATGTGCCTCGGGTGGATGGTGTTGCCCTTTCTGCCGGCTTCCAATCTGTTCTTCCCTGTGGGTTTTGTGGTGGCCGAACGCATTCTGTATATGCCATCGATGGGCTACTGCCTGCTGGTGGCCTACGGCTTCGAGCAGATGCAGCGACGTTGCAGCCTCAAATGGAGAACCCTGGGCCAGGCGGCACTCGCCGTTTTGCTGCTCTCCCACGCGCTGAAGACCCATCAACGCAATCGGGACTGGCGGACAGAGTACTCGCTGTTCATGTCCGGTGTGCATGTGAATCAGCGCAATGCCAAGCTCTACAACAATGTGGGACACGCCCTGGAGAACGAGGGAGTGTACGAGGAGGCGCTGCTCTACTTTCAGCAGGCGGTGCGCATTCAAACGGACGATATTGGCGCTCACATCAATGTCGGCCGGACGTTCAACAACCTCAAGCGCTATGCGGAGGCGGAGCAGGCGTATGTGAAGGCCAAAGCTCTGTTTCCGCAGGCAAAGCCGGGAGTCAGCTATCATGCACGCATAGCGCCCAATCACTTGAATGTTTTCATCAACCTGGCGAATCTCATAGCCAAGAACCAGACACGACTCGAGGAGGCCGATCATCTCTATCGTCAGGCCATCAGCATGAGGAGTGACTACGTCCAGGTGAGATGCACTTGATTTCTCTGACCCTAGGGATTGTAATATTTATTTGCTTTCCTTGCAGGCTTACATTAACCGCGGTGACATTCTGATGAAGCTCAATCGCACGTCCCAGGCGCAGGAGGTGTACGAGCAGGCTCTGCTGTATGACAGCGAGAACGCGGACATCTACTACAACCTAGGCGTGGTCTTTCTGGAGCAGGGCAAGAGCCAGCAGGCTCAGGTGTACTTCAACAAGGCCATCGAGCTGTACCCGGAGCACGAGCAGGCGCTGCTCAACTCGGCCATTCTGTTGCAGGAGCTGGGTGGCGAGGAGGCGCGCAAGGTGTCCCGCTCGCGCCTGTACAAGGTGCTGGCCAAGGATGATCACAACGAGAAGGTCTACTTCAATCTGGGCATGCTGGCCATGGACGAGTCGAGCTTCGAAGAGGCAGAGCAGTTCTTCAAGCGAGCCATTCACCTTAAGTCGGACTTTCGCAGCGCTCTCTTCAATCTGGCCCTACTGCTGGCGGACACAAAGCGGCCTTTGGATGCGGTGCCCTACCTAAACCAGTTGATACGCCACCATGCCTCGCATGTGAAAGGCCTCATCCTGCTGGGCGACATCTACATCAATCACATGAAGGATTTGGATGCGGCCGAGAAATGCTATCGCAGCATCCTTCACTACGATCCCCAGAACACCCAAGGACTGCACAATCTGTGCGTGGTGTTTGTGGAAAGGAAGCGGCTGGCCAAGGCAGCGGCCTGTCTGCAACATGCCCAACGACTGGCGCCAGCCGAGGACTACATTGGTCGCCACCTGCAGATTGTCCACTCGCGACTGCAGAAAATCAACAAGTTACCTGAGTCGGCTCCAGAGCGGCAGCTCGCCTACGAGGACTACGATCCGCATGAGTTTGAGCTGCCCCAAGATCGGGCCAGCCCACACAAGTCTCGCAAACGATCATAGCAAAAGCGGGCATAATTCAGAGCAAAAGGATATTAATGTGTAAAGACGAAAACTTCACTTGACCATTTTATGTCGAGTGAAAAGTTTGGCATTCTGTGAGGTGTTCAGAGTCTGATTAGGGATAAATGAGATATTCCACGCTATTCCAGAGTAAGCTCTGCTGTACTTATTAGTTATAAACAATAACATCCGAAGATATTTACACAACTATTGTGGACTAGTTGCACACTTCCAATGTGATGAGAGGCCGTCAAATGAGTGAAAATGGTTATTTATTTTGTAAATACGATTCTATAATTTCTTTGACAGCTAGAATCTTGCATTTACCTTTGCAGAAAACTACAACTAAAAATGTACTTAACGATATTAATATGTGTACGATTAAATGAACTAAGCTAAACCACAACTTTACCATGGGTTTCTCCAAAATAAAAACAAAATATGTTGTATAAATGTATTGCATTGTTTTGATTTTATTTCGTATTTGTATTTGCTGTGATATTGATTTGGGAGGAACTTACAAATATTTCGAGCTCAGCACAAGTTAGTTTGCTCTCTTAACGACTAATAGTAATCGTTTGTTAAGTTTGTTTGCTATACGCGGGACTATCAAAGTGATAAATGACATTTGAACCTTTATTTTAAACTCTTTACGGAACTACTTACAGTTTACTGGGGGGTTTGGGGCACATGTAGAAGTACAAAGTTACACGAACGACTACTATAATAATTCTTTACAAAATCGGTGAGCACATTCTGCATAGATGCTGTACGAGCAATGGGAGGATCACACACACACATTACACACATTCATGACTAGATTTCTGAGGCAATCTCTATCTTCCCATGCCCTGGGCATGATCCACGATCCATACATCTTTACATAAGGCAGCGGGACAGATCCTGGGGCTGGAAACCAGGCTAAACGCCTTCATTCCTTCCTCCCTCACTCGCAGGCTATTTTGCCATCGAAACTGCTGAGGGCTATGGAAAAGGCTTGCATGGCGCACAGTGGATAGCGATAGTCCATGGTGAACACATCCTCGGAGGTGCGTCCGAACTGCATGACAATGTACTCGGGATCGGAGTCGTGCACCAGTTGAAAGTTCTTCACCGACGCCTGCGTGACGCGGCCATGGAAGTTGAGCACATACGATTGCGTCTCATCGTTCCACACGGGCGTCTTGTTGTGCAGCTCCACAATGTTGTCCATGTTCTGCAAAGGAATTACCAATTACTGGATACGAGAGCGAGCTCCAGCACATACCTTCATCTTGTAGAGATCCAGAATGCCCGTCTGCTTGGGGTCCGCTGAACTGATCTTGACACGCTGATCGTCCTCAGTCATGCCCGGCAGTATCACAGTCATGTTGCGGGGTCCCTTGAAGCCCAGTATGTTGGTGTCCTGTTGGGTAAGTTGCGTTGTCTTTAGGCTAAACTCCTTTCAACTCTGAATGTTTTATACTCACGTAGATGATGACGGCCAGGTCGAGACGCGGACTGTCCGTGCTGTCCTTGTTGCCGCTGTCAAAGACCGTGAAGGATGTGCCAAAGACATTCGATCGCAGCTTGCCACAGAAGCCATCTGCGCTGCGGGACAGATCCGTGGGATCGCAGCTGACAATGTAGTTCGACGTCTTGCTCTTCTTTCGCTTGCGACCTCCCAGCAGAAAGATCTTCTTGCCATAGTCCCGCTCCAGGTGCAAATAGTAAATGGGGAACAGGCCCCGGTCCATGCCCTTGCGATCTCGGGTGATGCGGCACTTGTACAGGACACCCTGTGGCGCTGGCTGCATCACGAACTGATCAATGTGGCCGATCACATCGCCCTCGGACTCCCCACCGGCTCCATTGGAGGTGCCCATGCTGCCGCTGCCGTCCAGACCCGCCTCCTTGTAGGGCGAGGATGCCAGTCCAACGGGACGGACGGGTGCTGCACCCGCTATGTTGCGGTTGGTGTAGTCATCCTCATCGATGGTGTCGTTGAAGGGCTGCTGGCGGGCTGTGCTCGGGCGCTGCGAGTGCGCGGAGTTGGCGCTGTGCGGGGCGGTCTGTGGCTGCTCGATCACCGTCACGGGACTGCTCTCCTCGTCCTCCAGCTCGTGCGATGAGATCTCCTCGATTAGATCCGCTGTGGATGGAAGAGTGGCACTCATTATCTACAATAAATATTGCCTCGAGTGGGCTAACATACCCTCCTGGCTGATGGTGCTCAGGCTGCGCATGTTGTTCGAGTGGTTTCGAGTCGAGTTCATGGCGACTGTCCCAGCAACGGGGCTGCCGTTGGTCAGTATCTGGTCGGGATTCTGTGGCGAGCTGATGAACTGCATCGGTCCATCATAGGCATGCAGCTCGCGGCTGTTGCTGCGCATCCCAGACATGGGTCGGCTGATCTGCAAGTCGCTGGCCTGCACCATGCCCGGCGAGGCTCTCTTCTGCCGAATGTAGGCCTCCATCAGCTGGCGCTGCAAAAATAAAGCCAAAGATAAGATTACAATCAAAATCTAATCGATGTTCTTGCAGTCAAGAACAAGCTTGATGAAGCACCAACATGATATGTGGAATTATGCATATGGCTGGGGATCATTGCAATTATTATTATTCTTGATTTAGTAAACGGCAATTTGCACATTTTGTGTGTTTGTTGCATATCCAATTATATTTACGGCAGTTCTCTGTGCGGGCAAAAAACGGCAACGATTCGGATACATGACTGTAATAAATGCCTCGAATGCCCGTTCGCATTTACATATGCACGGACACCAGCACCCCTAAGCCCCGAGCAGGTACATTGCTCGTTGCTCGTTGCTCGCTGCTCGCTGCTCGCGTAATTGTCACTGGGGAAAAGCGTGCGGAACCATAACATCAGCATCATTCCTCCTCCTCTACCCCCTGCCAGTTGATTGCTTGCGAACTGGGTCTGGGCATGGGTATGCAAATGGAAGCCACCCAGCAGCATCAGCATCAGCACCAGCACCAGCAACGCTGGGACATGGCAATGATTTCATTAAAGATTTAAATTTTCAAGTTCACGTTTCATAGCTGCCAGAACGTGGCACATCAATTACGAATGCACTCGTAAACCATCCAGGGATTCCCTTCCCCCACCACAACACACCGCACCCACACACATCAGAGTCCTTCTTTTCTAGCTCGTTTTTATTGACTGACGTAAATATGCAAATAAGTAAGTGTAAGGGGAGCACTACAGGAAGTTAACGTTGCTCAGGATGCTCTCGATGGTGGCGTTAACCACACGCTTCTCGGGCGCCGGCTCGCATTGCAGCTGGAAGAAGTCGGGCAGATCCTCCTCCGACTCGAAGGCACTCGTCTGATTGGACCTCAGCCAGAGGTCCATGCGGTCGTAGATGACGGCCGTGAGTCCCATCTGAATGAACGTGTCAATGGAGGAGCGATCCTTGAGGTCAGCGCCCCACACCAGGACCAGCGGCACCTGTTCCTTGGCACTCTGCACCAGCGAGGGATTCGCCTTGATGGGCACGGTGTTCGGCACGATGCCAGCGAGGTCGAAGGCCTGGGCAAAGTTAATGGTCTCTACGGTGCTGGTGCGTGGATCCGCGTAGTAGTCATTCGTGCTGCTGGAGAGCACCAGCACGGGGTACATGTTCTGCTTGAAGCGCAGCAGGGAGCACACGTCCACGTCAAAGCTCTTGAGGAGATTGAGGCGCCCACAGCCGTGCTGCTGCACCACCTCCAGAATGCGGTCCACGAACAGGTTCTTGTCGATTGTCTGCTCGCTCTCGTAGTCGCCGTTTCGCTTCTCCTGCGGCCACTTGACCTCGATGTCCAGGCCCACGCTCTTGTTCACGCGCTCGAAGAAGTCCTGCAGCGTGGGGAAGAGGCGCTGCTCCAGCTGCTCGACATTGTTGTGCGCCGGGTACTCGATGATCTTGGTGCCCACGATCTGGTACGTCTTCAGCTCCTTCAGCTGCTCGTAGGTGATGTCCTTCAGCAGCACCTCGGTGAGGTCGTCGCGACTCGTCGGCGTCTTGGGGTGGATGCACACGTGGATGCTCCAGTCGTGATGGATGATGGGCACCAGATCGCTGGTCAGCTGCACATCGAACTCCACGAGATCAGCGCCCAGCTCCACGGAGGCCAGCATCGAGGCCAGCGTGTTCTCGATGAGAGGCGCCGCATTGCTGGTGACTGTCAGGCTCTTGCCCAATCCCCGGTGCCCGATCTCCAGGCCCGTCCAGTTGCCGCGCCAGTAGTGGGCAAAGCTGGTGCGCATGTCAAAGCTGTGGCTGGCCATCGGACGGATGAGCAGATACTCCAGTCGCAGCTCCCCTACCACCCGCTGCCACAGTGGGGAGATCAGGCTGAGGGTCACGCTGCCCTCGCTGCCAGCCAGAGACGCGGGCTGCAGGTGGGCGTAGCCCAGAAGCCGCACCAGATCCTCCTCCGGCTGCTCTGCATAGACCTCCACCAGGAAGGCCACCTTCCCGACCTCATCCAGGGTCGCGTGATACATGAGGATGTCCTGGGCCACATACGGCACTCCGTATTCCGGCTGCACTCTCAGCTTGCTCTCGGCAAAGGCCATGCGCACGTACTCGACATTGGCGCGGGCGGAGCTCAGAATGGGCGACAGACTGGCGGGATCCACGGGCTGCACGCGCAGGCGCAACGAGCCACGGCCAGAGTCGGGATCCTCCTCCAGGCGCAGCGCATCGCGGAACACTTTTAGCTGCACAATTGTGCCGGATGCCTGGAGCCAGCCACGCGTCAGTTGTCGCTCGTGATGGATGAGGCCAAACTCGTCGCTTCTGTTGCCCGGAAGCTTGGTGACGTTGAAGGATCTCGGCAAGACATGCGACTCCCAGCGGCGGACCTGCACACTGCCCGAGCGTCCCACGGCGGCGACAAAGTAGCGATACTCCACGCTGCTGTTCTGGGGAATCTGCACCGATCCGCTCCACTGATTGTGGCTGTCCGTGCGGTTCAGGAGCAGCGCTCCGCTAGCCTGCCAGCTGCCCAGGACAGCCAGGTTGCCGACCAGAGCGAGTCGCTCGTGCGCCGCCAGCTGGGCTGTGTCGGAGTCGGTCAGCGTGAGGGTAAAGTTGAAGAGGAGCGGCGCATTCCGCTTGAGGGGCACGTAGCGACGGGCCGCGTAATACTTTTCGTAGTAGGAGGTGTCGCAGAAGGTCTCCACCGGCAGCAGGCAGACCATGCTCAGCCAGGCGATGGTGAGGGCGACAAGTGTCCTCGACCAGGACACGGACACGGAAACGGACATATCTGCGCTCGTCGGCAGACGCTTTGCAACTGCCAGTGCCAGTCGTGCCCGTGGCTCTATGTTTTGTTTTGGGTTTGCTCTCTGTTCCGCCTGGTGAGCCTTTTATCACAATCGCAATCGGACGGGAATGGCGGGATTTATGGCACATCACACATCGCAACAAAACACATCTTCTGCGTGGTCAAGTGGACGCGACGAGTGTGCGGCGATAAGGTTCCACTTTTCACTCGGCACCCACTGATTATCAGATTTCCAGCCGTCGCCACGTTTCCCCCCAGACCACCAGTTTCTATTCTCACGCACGTGTGGCCCAGACTCGTGCACAGTTCGCTCTCTCTCTCAGCCACAGCTACAGCTACAGCATCAGCTTCAGATACAGATACGACATGCTTATCCCATAGAGCTTTTCGGCTGGGGGCTGTGTTCCGTTGTGGGTTGCCTACGTCATCAACACAGCGCATTGGGGCCAGTTCCTAAATGAATTTGATTTCGAGCGTTGCGCAAAAGCTTCACCTTGCTGTTGAGCAGAAGGGGACTAGGGTGGGGATCTCTCTCTCGCTCGATCTCCCCCACCCCTTATGTGGTGGCTGACCCCCAGTTGTGCAATTTACATGGTGAAAGTTTGTCAACGTCCGTGTAATTTATCCGCTTTGCTCAATTACAAATTTCGTAACATGTGCGCTGTGGGAGCACCCAACTAGTTGTTGGTCGAGTGCAAAATATTCATGCTGTAACATTAGACAAACAACCAAAGTACAGTTCCAGCAAGAGGCTAATCTCAAGCGTGGCACGCCTGGCTGTAATCACAATCAAAGCCACTTGATGTGCCGATGAGCAGGCTTTTTACTGCAATTACTGTGGGAATTTCGTTATTGCATTCTTGGGCATTCTCTTTGGCACTTTGGACGCAGGATAAACCACTGAACAGTGCTTTAAAGTTTTTGCAACGCTCATTTTTCTAGCTCAGTTTTCGTTTTATGAGGAAAACGCGATTGTGTTGTAATTTGAAATCAGTTGGCTGAGCCAAGGGAAAAGGCGTAGGGAGATGAAGCAGAATAACACAATTCCAGGACACGTACAGCAGACAGGAAACAGAGGAGGAAATGTTGCGCTCACGGGTAAATGTTGAGTGATGGTGGAAGGAAGTGCTGGGAGCAGGGAACGGCCAGCGATGTTGTTGTACCCCAGTTGAGGGTTGGGATTCGTTTATGGCTTGACATAAATAACAAACACAAAGTGGGGAAGCAGCGAAATAGCGAAGGACATAAAGTAAACCCTAATGAGCGGTACGTTGCGGTGACCTCAATGATCCAAGCGATCGCACTTGAATACTCGTATATCCGCGGAATGTCTGCCACATTTGGTGCCTAATGTTCGTTATTGCATACCCAAGAGAGCGCAGAATTTGCCTCTGAAGCCTCTGGTTGTGGTTCTATTATTTTTCAATTTTCTAAACAAAATATCCTTAAATAAATGTATGGAGGATGTGCAAATGTGTTTCAGCAACTTTTGCATTTTGCTTGGCGCATTTATTTTAATTTGAGGCCAGGCAACATTTGCGTATGCGTAATAAAGAGGTTGAACACTGAGCCATAAAAGCCACACCATGCCACCGCCAACCACTACAGTTGTCGGCAGACGCACATTAAAGAAGGTCAACATCTGTGTGGCATGCTTTTTCGGGGTTCGCGTAATAAAATGATTACTCATACGCCCCCATGCCACATCAAGCCCCTTGTGGCAAAACAATGAGGGAAATTGAGAGCGTCAGCAGCCAAAATGCCAGCCAAGGTTTTGTCTTCCCTTTTTTTTGGGTACTCTTCCGGAAGGTTATTCGAATTTTGAGAATATTTCTGCACACACTGATAATCCCCGCCACTCCCACACCCATCCTACTGCAGGATATGCCATATCCAATGGCTTTGGCTTTGCAAGGGTATTTAAGCCATGGGTGCCAGCTTTCCTTGCCTGTTATAACTTGTTTACTGTGTGTGCTGTTTGCTGGCAAATACGACAACGACAACGACAACAAGCCCTGAATCAGCACCCAAGCCAGCCAGAGAAGGGACTTCTAGTCGCAAAGGATTATTATATGCATGCATTACAGCGGTTTAAGTGAGCTTCCGCAGCAGCAGCCGGCAGGGAAGGGAAGTGTGAGTATCCGCATCCATTCGGGTGTGTTTTTTATACCCGGTACTCGAAGAGTAAATAGGGTATATTGTATTTGTGCGGATAACGGTTGTATGTAACGCACAGAAGGAAACGTTTCCGACCCCATAAAGTATATATATTCTTGATCAACATCAATAGCCGAGTCGATTGAGCCATGTCTGTCTGTCCGTCTGTCCGTCCGTCCATCTGGTTCGTTTTCTTTAAACTTAAATTGATTTTGGCATGGGAGTTGGGGAGCTGTTTAGCCAAACTATTGAATGGTTAAGGTCCCCACATGGTCGCACACGTACTGGCGCGCACGCAAAATCGAATAAGCGATGGCCTGGAAAAATGCTCATCAATTTCCAGGCTGGCCAACACCCAGGACAGACCCGACAGACACGGCCATCGACACGATCCGGCCATTAACCCCCAAAAGAGATGCGGAAAAACTATTACGAGAGACATCAGCAAGGGGCAGCAGACCTGGCCCTGGCCCTGGCCCTGTCTGGTTCTTGGCCCATATTGACATACATTTATGAGCTCGCTTCATTAAGCCATAAGCCATGGCCATGTCATCGAGCGTGTCATGTTACCCTCGCAGTAGAGACAATACCCGAAAGAGCTAGAAATGCCGGAATGGATCTGGACTGATGTGGCAAAAGGTTTCCCCCAAATTAGATAAAGAGATGGGAAATTATTTGTTTATTTGGCAGCCAGCAGAAAGAGTTTCTATTTTAATGGATTGCTGCTTAAGCTCCACAATTTAAGCGGCATAAGCTCAGATTTAGTTTGGTTTTTTATACACCTAAAATGAAAACATCTTCCAAATGGCAAATGGTCGAGTTGAAAGTTCGTGGCCAATGGCCAGCCAAGAATATTATTTTTCAAAACGGAAGCTAGAAATGCGGGGAGGAAAGTGAAAAGTTTGATGTGGGTTAAAGCCAAAGTTGATGAAAAATCCAGTGAAACTTTTAGGAGTGATGCATGGCAACAAAACAAATGAATTTGCTAACTAAGTAAAGGATATGCCAGCTGCTGCTGAAAATGAATGCTGCTGAAATGAAATTTAAAAATTGAAATACCAAACAATTGGACGCGTGCCTCAAATCTCACTTCCCCCGTAAACAAAGAGAATTTTCGTTATATTTTGTTCGTTTTCGGATTTTTAATTAAATTAGGATTTTGAGAATGCTTCTTGCTTCACTCTTTCGAACTTTTTTTGTGTGTAAGGTTATGGCCATGAGAATTCAATTTCCGGCTCAGCGGCTATAACATTTGCACTGTGACCTGCTGGGAAAGCTTTGCTCCTTAGCTCCCCTTAATCCCTTTTCCCCTTAACCCACGTACAAACCATGAGGAGAGCATAATCTTCGTTTAAAGGCTATTCTGTATTGGTATTTGTTTCTAAAGACATGATTATATGCACATCCTTTTGCTCCTGCCTGCTACTAACGAGTCAACTGGCTTTTGTGTGTTTCCGGTGCTGTATCCTTGCCCGTATCCTTCTTTGCATGGCAACGGCAACAAATGGGAACAAGAAAATTGCTGCGGTTTCTCCATTCTCCCCCTGTTCTTGTTGTTTCCTTCATTCTCTCTCTCTTCTCTGCGACTCAATGTTGTTGGCAAGTGCTTTGATTTCATTTCTTGAGTGAAAATTCCACTGGAAAAAAGTTGTTAAGACTCGACAAAAGCCACTTTACAGGTTGGCAAGTCCTTCAGCCACACAGTCCTTCAGGCTTCGTGTGTGTGAGTGTGAGTGTCGCCAAATACATTTGAGAGCTACCGAGATCCTCTTCGGGCACAAATTAGTTACATTTTTAGTGTGATTTCCCCCTTTGCAGACGCTTTGTATGCAAATTCTGAACAATAACACGAATAACAACAAAAGCTGCACAAACAAAAAACAAATGTGGAATTATGTAGGGAATATTACGACTAAAGGATACCCTCACTCTATGGGGAAAGAGCATTAACACTTCCAGACTATTCCAGTTCCATGCATTTTCACAGTCAAAATCAACTATTAATATTTTAGCTTGGGCAATACAATAACCTAGATGGACTCTGTTACAGGGTATTACAACGAAACGGCATTGACTGCGTGTCTGTCTGTCTGTGTGTGTGTTTGTGTGTTTATCATGTGTGTGCCACAAAGTACGCAGTGAAATGGAACGAGGGGCAACTGTGTGAACAACTGACAAGGAATAGAAAACAATCGCGACACACACGCACACAGAGGATGGCTGCCTGCCACCTTGAGGCGTGCTCCTGCCCCCTTTTCGTGCAACATTGTAGTGTGGAATGTAGGTCGGAAATTTGAGAAATTCCTTAAGCACGAATATGTACGAGTATCAGTTGGACATTTCAATTTGCGCCACAATAACTGACATCTGTCGTTTATCTAAACAGAAATTGGCTTTAAGCTTCAACCCATTGCAGCTATGCAGCTTCTATGAAGTGAAAACCAGGAACTTCTCCGCAAACAATCTACTGACAGCTGGGACATGTGGTTGACTTTTTCCCTCATTCGATTTTCTCCAGCAAGTTGACCAAGTTGCGGGCCTGAAACTTTCCATTCGTTGCCAGCTTGACTGGGTGCCCGAGAAGGCAAACTAACAGAGCCCCCGGCACTTCCCGGGCTTTGTTATATTACATACATATTTGCGGGTTCTCCAAAGGAGCGAGTGTGTATGGGGCACACAAACAAAGAGTCCATGAATTCACTCGTTAGCACCCAGGAAACGGGGTACATATCGTGCACCCCTGCCATACACTCGAGCCATCTGCTCTGGGGAATCCAGCAAACAGCCAGGAGGCGAAACGTACTCGTGGAAAGGTCAAATCAGTTTCAACTGTGGCATGTGTCTGTGTCCGTGTCCTCCCAGGAGTCGAGCGTCCCCCTGTCAGTGGATGCTTGGCGATAAATGTTTGCGAAGAGCAAACAGTGGAGCTGCAAGGTGGCGAGCAAGTAAATCGGTTGCCTGGCTCTAGCCATTGTTGCCACGGGAATGCTAGACCATGTCCTTGCTCAACCAGCACATGAGGTGCGCCTTGCAGGAATCCCTAGCTGCTGGCTAACCAAACATCAATGTAGCTGGTCTGCCACGACCCCTCCGACGCGACGACTGGAGCTGCATCAAATATGTTTTAATGGCAATAATTAAATTCATGTTTGCCAATCGAGTCGGAAACTCGTTTTCCCCATAACTCACAACTTCCCTCAAGTACAGGAAAACAATGCGAAAATAAACGCCGATTAAGTCCCGCAGGAGAAAGTAAATTGCTCCCGAAAATAAGCACCAGGAACCCACAATTTTCCGAGTTTCCCCCTCTTGTCTCACGTGCCATAATTTGAAATTATGGCTTTGCCCTATCTGAAGGGAATGGTGAGCCATGCTAGGGAAAAAAGGGAAATATTTGCCAGCTCATATTCTAAAACATGTTCCGTGCCTGGAAAGACTGAGCGTAAAATTTAATATGGAAAAAGTTTGCCTTTTGAAACAATATTTTCTTTATGGAAACAAAAAAGCTGCTGATTGTTTAGCGGAAAACGCTGCGTGCACGGACAGCCAGCTATTTTCAACTATTCAATGGGGTTTTCCCGTGCGAAAAAAGTTACAAAAAGTTTCTGAATCACGCTGAAGAAATATTTTAATTAATCTTAAGGTTCTTAAGCCATTGTGCGGATTGAAAGCAGTGCAGGCTGACCACGACCAGACACGGAAAAATGTGTAAGATTCACATGAATCTTCAGTATTTTCGCCGCTTCAAAGAGAAATTGCAGCAGCTTTTGAGCTGCGGCGTTTTTAAACACATCATATATTTTCCTTATGCGTTTACTCGTGTATGCAGATGAAGTATCTCCCCACATTTCCCAGCTGGTTTGTGGTCCGTGCTATTGGCAGCACTTTTTCCCCATTTTACTTCTGCTTCTTTTTATGGAAATCCTCCTGCCACACATGCCACACTCGGTGGCTCTCTTGCTCTACATGTACATTTCCACTTCCATTTCTTTTTGTGGCTTTCTCACATATTTATTTGCTACTTAGCAGATATTATTTTCTTGCTTTGCCTTTTCCTTTCGTCAGCTAGATAAATTTATTCTTTCATACAAAATGCTGTTTAAATAATGCACACAAAATATTCCATCTGCATACCAGAAATTTGGTTCGAGATAAAGTTCTTTCGTTTGTGCGGGTTGCCTGGGTTAGTTCCCAAGAGAACTAAGTACGTGCCGAGTTCCTCAAGGTGACACAAAACTGTGTGGCATATACACAAAGTTGAGCTAAGCAAATGGCAAGAAACTTGTGACTGACAGATGGATGGTTGATGAGACACAGAGAAGCAAGGAAAGACTTCCTTTATTTTCCTTGCAGATGTTTAAGTTAAACAGGGTTATATTCATTCAATAAAGAGCTCCAAAAAGAGCTCTCAAATGTACAAAAAAGTTTTGGTTAAACAGAAAAAGAACAGCCAAAGAAACATTTTATATTTGCATATGGCATTTATTTATGCTAGAAAATTCTGCAATAATTATACTAAAATCAGAACATTCAAAGTGGCCATGTCAGCAGTGTTTATTCTTTTATTTATTGGTTGATTTATAGCCCTTTATGGGGGTCGTAAACTGCAGTTTCTGCAATCATTGAACACTAAAATAAACTGACACTAAAATGTGCAAATACGAATAAAAGCAGTTCCTTTATTGGCACTATAAATTCGATTCGATTTTCGCAATTACTGTTGTTACTGTCTTTCCTGTGAAAACTTTAAGCAGCTGAAACTGTCCAATAGCTCCATGAAATGTGGCTTAAAGTAACCGCAGAAAAGTGGTGTTGGGTCCTGTAACCTTTTTAACTTAAGCGGCTTTTGTTCGAATGTACTTTTTATTTCACTCTCTCTCTCTTCTTTTCTTGTGTGCGAAAAAGTTGAAGAAATTCAACCCAAAACGTTTACCCTGCTCCTTGCACACATACACATATATAGTCAATACATATACAATCTCTAGTGCAGAGGATATATGGGCGGAAAGGAAGTGGGAGATTGGGCTTTGGCATTTTACAGGCAATTGGAAACTTGCAATATAAATGCTTCTCTCTGTGCCTTTGATTGCGGTAACTGGAAAATGGCAATGCCAGTGAGACATTGTCCCTCTGTCCCTCCGGAAGGACTGAACGGACAGAACCGGACTGGACCGGATGGGCGAGCCATCAACGAGCCACAAGGGAATCCGAGAAGTTTGTCTCAGTGGAGCTCGAGGCGTAAGCTTTGGCAGCAGCCCCTCCATTGATTGTGGTACACATATAATGCCTCCTGTCATCGGCAAATTACTCGATTGAATATGCATGTGCCCCCTGCCTCAGGGAGTTGTGCTGTCAGTTGCAGATGCTGCCCCCAAGGGACAGTTTTTGCCAATTCCCTGGCAATTATGATCGGTCATTGTTGCAGTGACGTGATTTGAGCAATTGTTATTTAATTAGAGTCAAAGAGAACTTACAGCATAACTAGGATATATACAGAGAGAGAGAGAAGGAGAGAGAGCGCTGCATTTCCGCCTTTCCTTGTGGGGCTTAAAACTGTTGCCTACTTTTCAGGGTTGGCTCTGGCGTCGAGTGCATCTCATGAATGGCAAAAAGTTTCCTTTTCATCTGCACGCCATAGTCCTGATTACGTATCCTTCGGCCGGGCCAGACAGACACGGCTTAGCAGTCGCATTAAGAGCTCTTCTCGACCGCTTCTGCTGGTTTGGGGGGATTGTGGGGACATGGGCATGGCATTCATCAAGTGCTGACAGTTTTGAGCAGACAGCAATTATTTTAATTGCATCAGGAGACGACAGGAGGCGGCTGGATGTGCCGTGTGGCACACAAACATGTGTGGGCGTGGACACAGCTGTGGCAAGCAGGCAGGCAGGCAGGCCTCCGTCGCTAATTAGTTGCACTTTTCCCCCGCTAATTGGACATTATGGACATTAGATGTGCTTTCAACGAGTTGTATCGAAGTTCCACTCGAAATATCCCTCTGCTGGTCTGCAAGTTATGGCCACACTTAATAAATCATGCAGATAAGGACTTAAGTAAACGCTGTCACTAAAATACAGTTTGATTGATGGCTGGAAAGACTCTTCACACAAATGCAAATGTGGCGACAGCTTCTACAAGGATATCGTTCGTTGCCTTGGCACACTGAGCCCAACTGTCGGAAAGTTTTATCAATAAAAACTCTTCGAAAGTCGCTGGGCTGCAACATGCAACGTTCTGCTGTTGCCTCTGCAGTTGCTGCTGCTGCTGCTGTTGTGGCAGCTGCTCGACGTTGTCATGTCGAATGCTCTCCACTTTCCATTCGCAATTTAATTTTCATTTCTTTGGGTGGCAGGGAATCGGCTTGGGAAGGGGAATGGCAATGGCAATATGTACCTTACCATAACTCATTGTCTCTCTCTCTCTCTCTCTCTCTGTCTGTCCCCCTGTGTGCGACAGATTTGAATAGTTTCCAATCATCAGGAACGGCATCCTTGATGGAAGCAGCAGACCCCCACTTCGAATATCGTGTATTCAGGGAAGGAGAAGAATTCGATTAAAATATGCAAATGGCAAGAAGTCGATGAGCGTTTTGCAACGGGAATGGCGGCATACGCTTTACACATAAATACGCGTTTGCATATATATTTACATACCCTATAATCTATCCCGAAATCTATACGCATTCAGGGCTTAATGATTTCCCTTGCTCAAATGTCTATTAAATTGCTTTGTCCATTAATTTTGCCCCATAAAATGTCCCTGTGCTCGATCCGTAATTAATGGAAGGGCTCTCGGGGTCATATGTCACTGGCAAATCATTAATTCTGATTCGATATTTCTGATAAGTAATCAAGTTTTTCCTTTGTCTGTTTGTCTACCTGCCACAAAGAGAGATATGTACGTGCAGCGACAGACAACAGATGAGAAGACAACAGCGAATGCCTGGCAACTGAATAAAAAAGCGATTAAAACGAAGCGCTGGGAATGTCAGCACTGGTGCTACATGTGGCACGTTGACAACGAATGGAGGCGGTACTCGGATGTCAAAACAAA
This sequence comes from Drosophila subobscura, assembly GCF_008121235.1. NCBI lineage: Eukaryota > Metazoa > Arthropoda > Insecta > Diptera > Drosophilidae > Drosophila > Drosophila subobscura. The sequence continues at coordinate 10,024,632 of NC_048531.1, read as the reverse complement.
CATGAGAACAAACGCCACGCACAATCGATAGAGTACACACAGGGCCACAGAGGTGTACGCTACAGAAGGGGAAATATCAATATTCAGGTTAGTGCAAGAGAACATCCACTGAATGCTCACCCTTCTACCGTTTTGGCCACGCCTCTGCGATAGTCGTGTACATCAAAGACCCCTGAAAAGAACGAGCTCCACTGCAGGTGGAAGGTGGATGTGGGGGAGGAGGAGTCGCCTAACATGGCCAAGCTAATCCAGCTAGAACGCTGATATGCCTGAATGGTTGTTGCATGAATGAATGAAAGAATGCCCCCAACTCCACACACACACACGTGGAACCTTCGATTTTTACTCGTTTAACAGACGGAACGCTGAAGGAGAGTCCATGGCATGGTACTCGCTCTGGCTGCTCTCTCCAACCTTCTGTATTTAAGGTGAATGTTCAGGCGAGTCCAACGATTCCAGAATGAAACCAATACCCAGAAATGGAAGTACCCAATACTGGCTATGTTCAGTCTAATAGTTTAAAGGAAAACTTACTTGTGACTATAAATTGGAATTTATACTGTGGAAGTTGGGATATTTGATTGGCTCATTGGGGATCTTTCTGGGAGTTTTGTATATTTCTTTCCAATCTACATATTTTGTTTGCTGTTCGCTCGATGTTAATCTCAACAAAAGACAAGTACAAGCTGAAACAATAACGCCAACACTGCCACTAATTAGGCTGGGGAATAGAGGCTGGCTGGCTAGCTGGCTGGCTGGCTGGCTGGCTGGCCGCAAAGTTCTCCGTTTCGCCCGCTTTAAGGTTAACCGCAATTAGTGCCAGAGGAACAAGAGAATGACGAGAACGAGGACGCGAGGGTGGTGCATGCCAGCAATCACAATCATCTGCATGCCGCAAATTACAAATTCCTGGCCGGGGAGTGTGCCCTGGGACACCAAATTAGCCACGAGGCATGGGAAAACGACGCCTGGCTTGAAGAGAGGTAAAAAGAGAGGGAGACAGAGAGTGGGACATGGCCCAAGATGGAGCACTTGAAGCGAGTTAATTGTTGAATGCTTCGAGGGGCAATCAAAAGTTACTGACCGGAAGCCCAACGCTCCATAAACATACAAATAAAACGTAGCACAAAATGTACATTACTTTCCCTTTGAAATGGCATAATTCCCAACGTTTAAACCGCAACCAGGCCCTGTCGACAGCACGTCGGAATTATTGTGACGGGGAAAGCGTAATTAAGGAGAGCTTAAAGCCAAATGCAGCTGGCAAGCGGATCTCTTTGTATCTCCCTTCCAGTGGTTGGCCTGCACTCGTTCAATGGATATCCCTTCACAGGAATGAATCCCTCTCGGCTGGACGCCACTTTATTTGCTGTGCCTGCCACTAGCGCCGAAAAGTCGACAGCAATAAATGCTTTATGGTCATGCCCTGGATTTCCATGGCACCCGCACCCGCCCCGCTCCCGCTTCCACTCACAGAGCAAACGTCTCAATTGGAGAAATACAAACAGTCGCCTGTCAGCAACAACAACAACATGGCATATGGGCTATTGACTGTGCGAACAACTGTGGAGTAAAAACACGTTTGCCCTGCCATGAAAATGTGCAACTACGAGGAGAAGCTGACGAGTGCTCAATGGAAAATCGAATATTTGAAGGATTACACACAATGAATTTCCGTCGAGGAGGGATACTGGGCCAACTTTAATTGCTTTAATTCCATTTTGAAAATGATTTTCTGTTGCTCTTTCACTTCTTAATTCCTAAATACTTCACTCTAGAGTCTAGAGATAAAATTTAATTATTCGCAGATGAAAATGAAATTTTATATGACTTTTACACGCTGCGCTTAATTAAATTTCTAACAAGAGAGAGCGCCAGTGATGGACAGAAGTGAAAGGACGGGAGAGGAGCAGTCATCCAGGCGTTTGATGAACATTTAATTAGCTCCCAAACTCCCCAGAGAGTTGTCCGCTGCTTTTTCTTGTGAAAGACACCGGATGAAGCGAGGGCTGATCCAGGCATTGCCATCACTTTTCTTTGTCTGCCTTAAGCGCATTGGCATCTCTCTTTTATTGGCCTGTCTTTCCCCTCAAGCCATTCAAAACTTTGCATTTGACAATTAATTTCGAAAAACAAACGCAAATCAAGTTAAATAAATACAGCTACAGTTATTTGCATGTGACAGCTGGAGAAACCAGGCAAAAACCACTTGCCTTGTGGCGTCAAATCGGAAACTGCCATAAATATTGCAGCAGAACAGCAAACATCAATTTTTGTTTGTGTGTTCGGTTTAGTTTATCTCTTTAAATGCACGATTTATATGCAAATTGAGGGAAAGCCAAGGTCCTGCCTGCTGCGAATTTCTATCTGCAGGAAAGTCACTTGAAGAGAGTTACACAAAAAGACACAGTGTCGTGGAACTGACGACTTGTGCAAGATGGCAGCCAGAAATAATCTGACTATTAAGGTCCTTTCGGACATTTTCATTTCGTGCGACAACAGAAAGCACAAGACGGCGCTGTAAAAACGCAGGAAAATGTGAAAGTCTCAGTTGAGATCTCCCCGTCGCCGGTGTGGGGGAAGGATATGATTTTGTAATAAAGCAAAGTAAGTCGCGGAGACGGAGACGGATGCAGCCATTCCCATGCCCCTTGGGCCACATGATGTATAAGTGACATTAAATAACGTTATTTTTATGAAGGCCAGTTTCCAATTCAATTCAGTTAACGACTCTATGGCCAGGGAATTTCCATTTTCATTTTTCCCTTCCCTGGCACATTCCATATTCTGGCCACAGAATTGAATTATCGGATTTTAACCAGTGCTGAGCGGCTGAACGACACTTTTCATAATTTTTCAATTAACATTCATTGGTTTATCGAAATGGAAAGCCGCCCCCCAATAACGTTTATCCTTAATCCTGTCGGCACTCAATTGCAGTCCGCCTGTATTTAATTTTAATTAGTATCCAATTGGAAAAAACGAAAACAATTACAAATATGCAGAAATATGTCGGCGGCTGGGGTGTTGGGCAAACGGAATTTGCATTAATATTAGAGCGGACCGGATGGGGCATAAACAATGCAAGGAGACACATAAATTAATCGGTGGCAACAGCATTGGGCCGGCACGTGTCCTGGCACCTTAATTGGATTCCATCCACATCCTTTGCGGAATACAAATGCGAGTACTCGAGCTCCAACGGCTAACAACCGACTAACCGACTGGCGACCTTGTTCATTTGCAGAGCAGACAATTGGCTTAAGCCGGGTGGATTGCAACCAAGTGAATTCCATTTTCTGCACAGCAGACTCTGCTCTGTGTGTGTGTTGTCAAAGGCGTAACCGCAGAGTTACCAGTCAATCAGTGCTGTGAGCTCCCGTCAGCTGCAGCTAAACCACACGAGCGGCGGCGGCGGCAAAACCACAACGAAAGTCGGTTTAAGCAGTGCAATTTCACAACATTTTTACTCTCGAGTTTCCTGCAATAAATTGCATAATTTCCCTTGCTGTTAATTGCTAGACTCTGACATTTTTACACCAACTATTGGTTGAGAACTCCTAGCCCAAAGTTCCACAACTAAACTCGATTTATTCACATTTTGTCATTAAAAAGCTTTGCTGTGGGTTTTCCTGCTGAAAAAAATAGATAGTTAAATGAATGCCAAAAGTTGTAGCCTTGCAGCATGCTGGAGTGTTGGCCACTCCCAGGGATGTAATTAATTTTGCAGCGTACGGATCCTCCTGGGAGGAGCTGCATATGCAAAACTTTCCCGGGTGTTGGCTGTTGCCTGCCTTGGGGGCGGGTTGGGGTTTTGTGACTGACAAATTGAATCAAGTTGGCATCGCGACTAGCAGGGAACCGGCAATTCATAAAATCTGCAATGGAAATGAGTTCCCCCAGGACCCCCCAAAAATGTCGCAATAATGTTTACGGCTTTGCTCTTCTAACCCCCCACACTCGTATTTTCACTGCAAGTTATCACTGGCTGTGGAGTGCTCTTGATGGCCTGTTTTCATGCAGCTTGACCAAAAGTTTTCAGTTGCCAGTGCGAGCTGTGAGCCAGCAATTTGAGAGTGCAGCTCTTGAGCTCTTAAGCTGCCAGCTGCCAACAGCCAACTGTAGTTGAAGCCTGCAAACTAAAAGCGGGAGATGGACTCCAAGCGAGAGATGGGGACAATGCTTTTAGCCAGAAAATTGATTGCTAGCTATTAGTACGAGTACGAGAGAATATACGAGTATATATTCCAGTATATATTCCAAAAATTGTGAGCTCTAATTGTAAACGAATTGCTTTTTGGGGTGGAGCTGCCTGAGAGACTTTTCCTTTTGCAGTTTTCTCCTTACGCAGTTTCCGCTCACTCACGTAACTTTCCTCACTCGCTGCCCTGCCTGTTGATTTCTGTGAAGTTTTCAGCGGCAAGTCGTCCGGGATTTGAGGCGCTTAGGTGCGAAGAGTTGCCAAAGAGCTTGTCATAAATTATAAAAGGCGAAAAATCTTCTGCCGCTCTCTGCATGTGCCTCGGGGGCTTCATTTGGGCTGCTGCTAAGCCTCCAACTGCTCATCACTCTCTCGAACTCTATTCAAAGGAATTGTTACCGAATTGTTACGCGAATAGTGAGAAAGTCTTAAAAGTACTTCAATCCAGGGAAAGTATTTCAATATTTCAATCAATTTGTACGACTTAAATGCAGTGTTAGGGGCTAGGGGCATATGGAATATTGGTGCCCCCAACCTTTGATGATTTTCGACCAGATTTTCGATTAGTCAGTCGCCTGGTGGTCTGGTTTTATTCAAGCCGACGGCGCTCTCAACAATTTCGCCTGCTTGGGTCAAGAACCTCGGCCTGGGGCCCGAAGCAACAGACCACAAATTACAGGCCCAAAGCCGAAAAGGTAAAAGCCAAGAAGGCCATACAGTTAACGCCCACTCCCACGCCCACACACACTCGCACAACCACACAAAAAACTGAGAAAGTGAAGGTGCTATGCGTCATTTCCGTTGTTTTAGGGACTCCTCGTGTTTCATGGGGATTTCGAGTGAAGTGAGGGAAAGTTTGGAGCAGTTCGCGGGACAATGGAGTGGCGTGCCACTTGGGCTGGGGGTAAATTATGTTCACATGTGGCAAACCATCCAGTGACTTATCACTCTGCTTTACTTGTGGTTGTGGTATTTCCACGACATTACCAGAGCTCCAGTAACTATCGATTTTATCCCCTCAACCCCCACTTAAAGACATTCAATGGGACAACAGCAGACATGGAAACAATACCAAATATTTTTCATATACATATTTCTAGTTCTCTCTGTCTGTCGCTCGATTCGTGTCCTGTGTATTCCCTCGCCACCCCCTTCCGTGGGCTTATTGTGACAGTTGCCCCTGGTTACACAGGACACACAAACAACACAATGTGGAGCCACATTTTATATTCGAATGTAGTGGTAGTCCCGTCCAAAGGCTTTATTAATCCTTTGTGTATATTTAGCGACCGCTTTTAGCAGTTGATTGCCATGCATCTTTATGTTGATTTACGAGTTTACTCGCACCCATCCAAACATCCTATTCCAAGTGCAAATTGTCTTCACTCGGGTTTTGAGTGTTCGTTTTTTTCTCTTTTTTTATCGCACCCATAAATTGTGGGGGTTTATTTGGAGTTATGATATGCATAAAACATGCTTATACTATTGAGACTTCATAAAGAAACTACGAGAAGTACTTCCAGCCCACACTCTCATATAAGTTCAGGGACTCCAACAGGCATTCCTTGACGTTGTGAAGCCTTCCCCTCCTCTGCATTAATTTCCAAAAAAAACAAATATTTTTCTTGGGTAATTTCATTTGGGAATTAAATTGCTTGAAATAATTGTATGTCTTCGTGTTGTCATTCCATTAAGGACACTCGGCAAGCGAGCCGTGAACTGCTTCTACATTTTTTATAAGCAATCTCAGCCCCAAATCGAAAATCGAACCAACCAAACACTTGGCAACGATTCGATTTATGTGGGTTGTGTTCCCTGGCCAAACTATTCGAAGCTTCTGCCTCTGGCAGTGCCACCTTGCCACCCAACATAATTAGGGCCAATGACAGTCGTCGTATCGAGCTGCAGCAAATGCAGCTTGAGCCAGGAAGGAGGACACTCGGGTGGCCTGAAGGTGTAGCGAGCCACTCGAAGGCTTTGGAGGTTTCGGTGAGTTTCGATTTATTTGAACGCCGTTGCCCGGGCAACAGACGGCCAGGTGGCCCGGTAGCACACGGCACAACAAAACCCCGTTGACAATGGCCATTGAAAAACTTGGAGGTTAGGGTATCCGTGTGCTGCGTCTATGGATGGAGTTCCCTTTGCCAATGATCATATTTGTGGCAGAAAAGGGGACAATGGAGCGGTCTATGGGCTGCCAAAATGTATCAATGTTCATATCCAATTCGAATATCGAGAAAGCCCTTGTTGATGTATGTATGTACATACTTGAAATGTGGGTTCAACTCGGCTTTCAGTTGCTTCAACGCTCTGTTCATTCAGAAGCTAATTTTCCGCTCTTCAAATAATTGAAGCTTTCGCTCATAATTACAGCAGCTTTTGTCTCAAGTTGTTTTGTTTTGTTTTGCAAAGTAAAAAGATTAAATATGCAAATATGTATGTAGTATGCGTGATTATACATATAAGCTCGAACAAAAGCATTATTCATCTCAGTCGATGTGGCTGATCGCTTGTGAGTGCTTCCCTAATAATTTGTTTTTCAGCGGAATCCGAAATGAATCGAACAAATGTTGCTGTGGTCCTTGTTGCGCTCTGGCTACAAATACTCTGTGTGGCCCTAGCCGAAACTCCGGCCTCCACGGAAATGCAGGAGGTATGTAAGCCTTTCACTCTAATCAAATGAAAACTTTAAATCCACAAGTCATTAATCTGTATATTTTATCAGGAGGTCAAATCGACGGCGGCGCTACTTTCAGCAGTTGATAAGATGTTGATTGAGTACGTATTATTTTTCCGTGCATTTTTATACATACAAATTTGAATATTCGCTCTACTATACTCCGCTGCAGGCTGGAAGTTCGTCGCGAATCGCTCAAGCAGTTGACAAAAGATATTATAGACGAGGATAGAACTTATCCCACATCCTGCCTAATCAGTGGCAAGCACAACGAGACCAGTGTCATCCGAGTACCTGGTCAGGGTACACTTACTGTTCTGTGCGATTCAGAGCTGGCCGGCCTGGGCTGGATGGTAATTCAGAGGCGTCAGGATGGTCTGACCAACTTTTACCGGGACTGGAGCGAGTACAAAGCGGGATTCGGAGAGCTGAATGGGGATTTCTTCATCGGCCTGGACCGATTGCACGCTCTAACATCGTCGCAACCCTTCGAGCTGTACATCCACATGGAGAGCTTCGAGGGCGTAAATAAATTTGCTAAATTCGATGAATTTGGCATTGGAAATGAATCTGAAGGATTTTCCCTGAAGATTCTTGGTAGCTATACCGGAACGGCTGGCGATTCCCTCACCTACCACAAGGGACAGATGTTTTCCACATTCGATCGGGATAATGACCGTTCAAGCAACATGAAGTGCGCCCAGTTCCATCTGGCGGGTTGGTGGTTCAAGTCTTGCACCCAGAGGCAAGTATGAGAGTGTATCAAAATAGATCTAATGACTATCTACGAGTTTGTGGTATACCTTACAGCAATCTGAATGCTCCGTACTTGGACTATCTACAAAATGTGATACACATTCCCTCAGACGCCACGCGTTACATTAGCTGGAATACATTTAGTGGATCCCACGGGGAACGACCTCTGAAGTTTGTTCAAATGATGATACGACCAAAGTTTCTATGCCAATAAGAAGAAAATCTTATAATTTGTAATTATTACATGATAAATATAGGAAAATTCAATGATTTTACAGCTCAGAGCCCTTTCGATTGTCTTTCACACCAACCTGTTGTTCCATTTTCTGATTGCGACTGCTAATTGCCGACATTTTTGCAGCTTCTTCTGGATCTACTCGATCTAAGCGTGATGCAGCACCACTCTCGCTTCCTTACTTTTGTGTTGGTTTTCACTTAACTACGCGAATATCGCGATTTCTATGCGAACGAATGCAGCAAAACAAAAACAGAAACGCGGTATTGCATCTGGCAGAGTGCCATCCGAGCATGCAAAAACGTGAAAAGAATCAGGCGCTCACACAGGCCCGCACACCTGGTTGCCTTGTAGCTGTAGTTTCGCTTGTTGTTCTCTTCTCCCGGCGGCACACGCGACCAAAAACCCTGAAGGGTGTGTGTGAGTGCGACAAAGACAAACAGCCGGCTGTTCTTGCACTTCTCTCTGCTCTCTCTTTCTCCCTTGATGCGATCAATTTATGTTTTTCGTGTTGCTTCCTCTTTCGTTTGTTTTCTATTTCTCTGATTCACCACCTTTGGTGCTAATACTCAATTTCGTTATAGAACCTTCGCGTTCTTTACACTTTTCGCGTGTTGCCAATTTTCCGTGCCAGAGAGAGTGTGATATGTGTCATCTGCATGGAAACGTAAACTTTTGGCGCCTCTTTTGGTAGTGCGCGAGCGAAGAAGTATACCGTGCCGTTGTTGATTTCGAAATGTGCCGTTTGGAAAAGGCAAAACGCTAACAAACGGCAACGAAAGTAAACCCGAGCCCGAAGCCAAACGACGAGCGATGTCGTTGTGGTGGCTGATGTCCCATCGTTTGCGAGAGCGAGGACGAATCGCTCTCAGCGGAACGCTACGCTTCCTGTGCTGCTTTCTCACCCTCTGTTCGCTTTGTTTGTTGTTGGAGGTACAAGGTAAAACAACTGAAAGGTAAGCCAGTTTGTGAGAGCGTATCAAGTATGTGTGTTTCAGTACACGGCAGTGTGCAGAGCAGAGAGAGAGAGCAAGGGTAATTGCTTTACCTCACATGTTATATACCTTTCTGGTTCTCTCTGTCTGCTTCTCTCTTCTCTCTCCTCCTCTTCCAACTATGCCAGACAGATGTGCAGCTGGCTCCCCCATGCATTTGGATTAACGCTGTATTTCTCTGTCTGCTCACAGACATTGCCTTCGGATTACCAGACACAAACACGTGTAAGTCGACATGCAGATAAAGAGGGAGACAGCAAGATCAGCCATTTCTCATCTAATCGCAGTTGGCAATTGCGAATAACGTAACAACGAAGAATGTGAAATATTTTGGCAACTCCTGTTGTTTATAATATTAACATTAATCTTAGCCTAAATTGATGGGAACTACAATTAAATAACAAATTCATAAAAATGTGTCTGTAACGTAACTGTTAATTCGATTGAAATTTCCTTGTCATTTATGAGGTGTTAGGGAGGTCGGGTTCCGGCGACTCTCACGATCTCAGAACTTTTACGAATAGTTCTAGAAGAATCTGTGCTTCTTCTTCTTCTTCTCCCCCTCCGCTGGCGGCGGTGGATCCACAGACACTTGGCGCTTGGGCATCAGCGGCGGTGGCGGAGAACTAACATCCACAGACTGACCTCCATTAAAATCCATTGGCGACAGTGGCCGAGGTGTGCGCAGGATGGATGTCAGGGGCGGCGGACTGGTTCCGGAGCCATTCAAAGCCAGTGATGGCTCCTGGCCATCCTCCTCGATGCGGTCCAGTCGCGAGCCGTGCACCGAAGCAAGCTCCGAGGGGGTCTTCAGCTGGCTGCCGCCCTCGTCCCCGAACTCGCTGGCCATGCCCATGCCGATTGTGGCTCCCACCTTGGCGCTGGCCCGCTTGAAGTGGTCGCTCAGCTTGATCTGCACCACGTTGATGAACATGGAGGTGAGGGCCAGGCCGAAAATCAGGTATATCATGCTGACCATCACATAGAAGGGATTGCTGGGCACCAGGTCGCCAAAGCCGATGGTGGACATCGAGATGAAGACATAGTAGAAAGAGTCCAGCAATTCCCAGTCGGACTCCACCATAACGTAGCCGGCCGTGCCCAGCAGGATGTAGGAGATGAGCAGCAGGGAGGCCACCGAAACGGGCAGATTGAACTCATCGTCCACCTCGTAGGTTTCCGGATACGGCGATGTGGGTGTCTCCGGGTGCGATGTGCCCAACGACCTGCCCGCCTCGGCATCTGGCTGTGACTCGGCCTCCTCCTCCGCCGACTTCCCGAAAAACATGCTGGGCCGCCGCATGGCCATGTCGTAGACCGTATTGAAGCCGGTCATCGCGTCACGGATCTGCTGCTGTTTCCGGATGCGGCGGCAGGAGCGAGTGTAGTACACACGGCGCACATAGGCCCAGAGGAACTTGACGCAGCGCGTGAAGAGCTTGCCCAGATCGGCCAACACGATCAGGAACATGGGAATGCCGATGATGGCATAGATGATAGTCAGGGAGCGTCCCAGCCTTGTCTTGGGTGTTATGTGGCCGTAACCTGCGGAAGAGCGAAAGAGGAACATTAGTCATGTACGATTTATGCATCTCCGAACACTACATCTAGAATAAACTGTGGAGATAATGGTAAGGAAGGGATCGCGATACGAGTATTCCTCAGCCAAGGACCTCGTTACCTATTGTCGTGATTACGGTCCAACAGTAGATAAAGCAATTGACAAAGTTCCAGGACTTCTGGCCCGGATACCGACGCAGACCCATCTCGGCCAGCGTATTCAGCTCGTCCTCGAATTTTCGCAGCTTCTGGCGGGCCATGGACTTCCAGTCATCCTCTCTGGCAAAGACAAAGCAAAAAGGGTTCACCACTGACTACCACGGAGGGGGGAAGTGGGCTTCAGTACCTCATGTTGTGGCTGACGACCCACAGGTTGTCGATGAAATCCCGCTTGACCTTGCGCACCTCGCACTTGTAGATGTTCTCGGATGCTCCCTCCGTGTAGCGGAACATGAGTCCGCCGAAGCCCAGCAGAAGGGCCAGGCAAATGCAGTGGGAGACGCAGGTGTTTCGCAGGCATCGCAGCTCCTCCATGCGCCGCGGATAGTCCATCTTGAGGCGTCGCCACTCGTGCCGTGCCTCCAGCCAGAAGTGGAATACAAACGGACGTGAAATTATCTTGTCGGGCAGCGGGACAGTGGCCAAATCTTGTTCGGCAATCCTTGCCACAGTCTCCGCCTTCTGCTTTCGCTTGAAGAGATTCCTCAGGCGTTGCAGGAACGTCACTTTGGGTTTCACTTTCGGAATGCTGTCTTCACTGATGGACAATTCTGGTTCTGGTTCTGGTTCTACTGTGGGTTCATCCGACGTGGTTGGAGCGACAATCTGTTCCACTTCCTTGCCCCTTTCCAGGCTGGCAGATCGCTTGGATCTCAGAGGCCTTTCTAGGCTGGAGCTGCGTTTGCCCTCCGCCATGCGTGCTGGCTCCATATCGGCCACACGCAGACTGGCACTTCTTCGCACGCCCTCCCCCGCCAGGCTCTGGGCCAAGGCTGCCTCCGCTTTGGCCGCTCTCTCCGCTGCCTCCATGTACTTCTGCATCAGTTCCGATTGCTGCTCCGCCTCCGAGGGTCGCGCCCTGAAGGAATCTGTCTGAGACTCCCCCACCTCGACATATTCGTCCTTGCGACTGACCTCCGCCCGCTGCTCGGGCGTCTTGGAGCGCCGTTGTGGACGCACCGGCGACAGCGAGCTGTTCCGACTAACGGATCGTCGTTCCTCCGGCTTGAGGAGGGCCAACGGGGGCGGAGGAGGAGCTCCTCGAATGGGTGCAGCCACATAGCCCTGTGGAGGCTTTGTGGGCCTGCGCGAGGGTATCTCCTCTGGCACATCCGCTTCGGATGAGCTGAACTGCGTGGATGACTCCTCGTAGCCGCTGCTGCGATTCCGACTGCGCACCTGTGGCGCCTCTTGCCGCTGCAGCCGCAGACTGTGTATGAGCCGGCGACGCTCCTCCTCGTCCTGGGGCAGCTGAATGCGGTCGCTGAGCTTCCGGTAGTTCTGGAGCAGTCGCTTTCGCTCCTCGTTGTCCAGCTGCTGGCGATGGCGCTGCTTGTGCTCCCGCTTCTCCCGCTCAAAGAGCCGTTTCTCGGCCTCGAACCGCCTCCGCTCGTCCTCGAACCGTTGCAGGTTCTGCTCCAGTCGGCTGAGCGTGTCACCACTGATGGGCATCCGGCTTGTGGCTGTGTAGGAGCTGCCCGTGGTCAGCTCACTCTCGCTGGATTCCTCCTTGTGGCGGGGCGAGGACAGGCTGCGGTGCTTGATCAGCTGCACTGCATCCGGACTGCTCAGCTTTTCGGCCTCGCGTGGCTGGGATTGGCTTCTGCTCGCGGAACTGGCAAAAGTCTTGTCCCTGCGACGCAGGATCTTGCTCTCGTGTGCGGACAACGTGCCCGGCGGACGGATCTGCATGCGCACCATCTGCGGCGAGGGATCAGGGCCAGAATCCTCCCCCTCCCGCTGGCGCTGTGTGACGGGTGTCTGCTCGCGCTGGCTGCGTCCCAGGCGGCGGCGATGGCGCGGGTGCTGTCTGGCCTCGGCAGCGGCTGCCTGCTCCACGTCCATGTCCAGTGTGTGTGCTACTTTCTCTGTCTATCTGTGGGCTAGCTCTCGCTCATGTCATCTATTTATAACTGGTTCATATTTTCATTTTCCCCATCCAAAGCACAAATATTCTCGATGTAATTATATCACTTTCGGGTTGCAATTTCTTTTTATAGTGCCTCAATGGATGGATCGTCGTGTACACTCGATCCGTGCAAAATGACCAAAGCAGATTCCAATTAATTTGGAATTTGTCGATATATGTTTTCTTGGTCTGTATTAGACCGTTAAAAATACTTATCAGAATATATCTATATGGATGATAGATGCGCTCGAATCGTCACACTTTTCGCCTACACTGCCCGCAGACTCGACCACGTCTAACGTACTGCTGAGAGCATGTGGAGAGCTCAAAATTTTCAAATTGTTGTCTATATTTTTGGTTGGCTGCCACAACAGCTGTTCGGGCCATAGCTACATATTCATAAGCATTCCTGCCTCTCGAAATATTCTTTCTCTATGAAGAATATCTCTGCATACAAACGTCGTTCAGGGGGCAAGCTCTTGTGGACTCTGGGAATACTTTTGCAATTACTCTATATTTAAATATTCTTTTTAGGCTTGTAGAAAAACCAAGCAAACATCACCCACAACTGCCGTGCCATGAGATTATTCAAGCTTGCTGCTATGAAACTATTGAAGCAGGCTGCTATGGCACTCTGCTAACTGCTAAATTAAAGTAAAACGACAAACAGATGGCGCAAGCGACTAAATTCAGTTTCCAAACGTTAACAAATTTCTTTTAATTTCTTATCACACTCGCTGACATTTTCCGGTATTTATTATAGAAAAGAAAATCTTGTAAAGTTAAAAGCAAGTCAACAGTCAGAGAAAATAAAATTTTACAAGAAATCTTCAGTTGAAATCGAAATTTCAATAAAAGCAAGAAAAAGCAATAATACCTAGGGTAGATCTTGTCGAACTGTTAATATCTGTACACTCCCCGGGGGAGATAATGTATCAGATTTATCTATGAATTGAACTCATTCGATTTCTAGTGAATTTGTTCCTCGATTTGTTTAGAGTGCCAAAGTTTTGTTTGGCATGGGGGTTTCCTTCCGTTATTCGTTGTGTTCCTTAGTTTACAAATCTGGCATATAATATGCTGAGTTTTGTAGGGGTCAAGTCTGTGCAGTGCCACAAAGTAATATATTGAGTAATATTTTCCATGAAATGCAAACTCATATTTGACCAGTACAACTTGTGACGTCATTGTAGCCATAGAACATTTCGCCACTTGGATATATCGAAACAAATTGAATTTTTCGCTCATTTTCAGCAGATACTTTCCAGTTGATGACGGATCGTATTCGCTTTTATGGAATTTCGTCGAGATTTCAGTGTTTGTTTATTATTCGCAATTTCATTCAACATTTGGGAATGGCTTTCGAGATTTGTTTTCCACTTGGGCATGCACCATAATCTGTTTGGCATTTTCGGGCCCCAGTGGCCAAGTCCCAGAAAGTGTTATTTTAATCGGAGCAGCAACAGCTTTACGATTGCCAGACATACGTATTGAGTTTTATTCGAAATTATGAAGTGTCTGCCCGCTCATTGATCACTTCTGAGGGGTGTTTACATCTCATGAAGATCGATTGCAGCTTCCAGACATTTACCATTCACGAAACATCTTTCAGCATGAGTTATTGTATCAATATTTCTCATGTTGAGTCATAGGTATTTGGTTGGGTAATGCCTATGACATTCGTGTGGCTAAAAATACACCAAAAATTTCATGCAGCGATTCTCACGTGTGCCCACAATTTTATACGAGTCTAAGGATTATAATAATGTAGATGCGGCTTCTTGGATGGCACTTCCACTGAAAAGTTTTGTTTACATCTTGTGCCAATTTTGACAAGTTGATTACACTCGAAACACACACTCACAAAACTGTTCCCCGTGTCATCGTTGTGGGGCGAAAATTGCTGCGAATTTGTGTTAATTGCTTTTGCGGCAATGTGGGTGAACAGATTTCCACACTTGCAGATTTATTACTATGAATATCTTTGTCGCTTCTTTTGTTGGAAACTTGTCAAGAGTGGAAACAAGCTGGCAGGTTTATTCACTCGAAATAAATATTTTAAGCGAATGTGAAACAAGCCAGAAAACAGGAGGAACAATAACGTCGAAACACGAAGCATGTCGATCGAATAAAAGCTGCCATTAAATCATTAACTAACCGCCAAATGATTATGAAGCATAATTCTGCCCCTTGGCAGAATGTTCATTCAGAATACTTGCGGCCTGTTTGTTTGGTCAAGATATTCGCCACTTTCAAGGTATATTTATGAGCGGGAAAACTTGTTCCGAAATTAAAAGTGAAATTAAAAGCAAATTTAATTAAGAGAGTGTGCAAGGGGAAATTCTTATTTATAGTTCCCAATTAAGAACGATGACAGTCTTCCAAAGAATTCCGCCACCGCCACCGCCACCGCCAGAGCCAGAGCCACAGCAGCCTCTCTAGAGACATCTCATAACTGTCTGCACAAGCAGAGACACAAATTTGTTATCTCACAAACGCAAAAACATTCGAAACTATTTCCATCTTTTGTGTCACATATTTGAAGAAAAATATCACAATGCTCAAGTATACGCGCACATAAATAGGTCTTCTGGTGTACTTATATTCGAGGCGTGGGTGCTTTCGCACCCACAATGCCCTTGGACACCACGCACTCACCTATGGTCGTGTAGATGGTGCAGCTGTAGACCATGGCGTTCCAGAAGGACCAGGGATCCGCCTTCTCCGCCAGTCCGTTCCGCAGCAGTGACTCCACCACGGACGGATGGTTGTTCATGATGCGCAGCACTTGGCTATCAAAGTCGGTCTTGGACAACTGAAAGAAGAGAGAGTACATTGAGAGATGTGCACAATTTGTAGGTCCAAGCAAATTCTTACCGAATTAAGCTGGGAATTTCTTGTCATGTCACGCATTTCCTCAAAGAACTGCTTCTGGAGTCCCTGCAGTTCCAGTTTCTCGAGAGTTCCCTGTCGCACTGCAATAAACAATTTTGACACAGCTTTAGACATGAGTTTAGAACGGCCTTGACCCTTGCCAACTGAATGAACTTTGCCGTTGCAGTTGCTGTGGGAAAATGGAAATTGGCAGCGCTGCCAAACAAACACTTTCGGCATTAAATCATAAGGATTTTCCAGTCGAGATGAGAGTCTCGCCTGAGGGGAAGACAAAAGCATATCGGAGCATGTTTTTCCATTCCATTCCATTCCATTCCAGTCACTGGTCGAAGGTGAGGCTCCTATTTGGGACTCCTCCATCCGCCTGTTAATCATCTTCAATTGGATGTCGAACTTGTTTATACGACACGTTCCGCCTCCTCCCCCATCTCTCTGCTGTGATTCACACGAATCACTGCCCAATCTATTTGATTGTTCCTTCACCTGTTCGGCGTACGCAGCTACAGATACAAATTGGCGGCGCTCGTTCGTTCATCAGCACAATTTGATGAGGGGGGCGGGGCTGCTGTTTTATGATTACAGTACAGCGAAATCATTCAGCATGTGTGCTGGCAATTGTTTGCTGTTCTGCAAACAATGGCCAAAGAGCTTGATAAGCAAACAAAGTCGTTTCAGTGCAGCTCCTACTTCCGGACCATCATGGTCGCATATGTGCAGTGGGACTGATAGCTCCCCTACCCCTCCCAATTCTCACCTTCGACTGCTTGGAAGATCAGCGCACCGCCCACGCTGTAGAGTGCGAGGACAACTATGAGGAACATGTGGGTGAACCAGCTCCTGGACCACCTGCTGAATTTGTTGTACATGCTGTAGGTGAACTTCTCGCCGAAACTCATCCCCGACTTGGTGAGATCGAGAAAGCCCTCGTAGCCTTTGGTCATAAAGTTGCCAGAGCCAAATGGATTCGCCACTGGCGGCCAGTACGGACCCTGTGTGCCATTGCCCGTGTAGTTTGTCTGAGCGGTGTACGGCGGCTGGGCACTGGGCGGCATCGACCCATGGCTCATGCCCATCGCCGAGCCACTGTTCAGATTGTGGATATTTATCCGCGGCGGTCTGTGCGCCCTACGCGACGCAGGCGGCGTGCTGGGCGTGGGGCTCTGTGTCTGAGACATGGTCTAGAGATGCTTAAAAACTGTTCTTGGTCTTAATGCTAAAAGATTTAGTTATCGTTGGTTTGGCTTTGGTTTTGGTATTGGGCTTGCACACTCAAATCATTCGACACTTTTTCCACATCATTTCAATTCTCGCTCACTCTCGGCGATAGAATTATTCCAACAATATTGTATTTATATATTTTGTATTATTTTTAAGATTATAAGTAGAACTGCCGTCGCGAATATTGGGCGCCGCGTATTTATTATTTTGTATTTTTGTATTTCGGAGGCGGCTACCGCTTCCGTCCGACTCGTTCTTGAATTCAGTGGGGACTGAAGCAGGCAGTCGGCCAACATTAGTGTCGTTTGGGGCTGCTGACTGCTGGCTGCTGCTGCTGCTGCTGCTCTGGGGATACGTGTGTCCGAATCTCCTCCGGCTGCCGACAATGACGACATCGCCAGTCGTGAGCTCACTCGGAGAGGAGAGTCTTTCTGACCAGCGAAATCGACGTCTTAGCTGCTGGCTGATCTCCACATGGGGCCTGCCTGCCAGCCGCTTTTTGGCCCGCTGATTGTATTATAATTGAGGTCTGGTCTGGAGATCCGAATGTAAGTAACTTGTTTTCCATTGTTAAATGCGTAGTTCAAGCAGACATCCGTCTAAATACTTATTAAATAAGATCCATATACTAGTGTTATTTATACAAATGTTTTCTCATTCGCATTTGCTTGGCCTGACACTAATGAATTTAACATTTTTCCCCCCATAATTTATCATCTTCGAGAGATTTTTCTCGCTTTTTTTGTTTCCCAAAAGATTTGCATAAATTTCAACCAACTGTAGCTCTTGGTAGACCCATGGAGGGGTTACTCACATACTCATTTGCGTTTTCGGAGAATTCTTTGTAATACTTAGATTTGGTCGCTGTCATTTGGCCAACACATTTCTGAGAAAAATGGGAACACTCAAGACTTGGCCAAATTATAAATAATTAAGCGAATGAGAAAGTGATCTAAAGATATAAAACAAATGTATAAAGCGGCTATTATTTGGTATTTTTATTTGGATCAATCATCATAGAAAACATTTGAAATATTTCCAAAATTTATAATATTTAGACTATGCCAAGACCAATAATATTTTCATTTTTCTCTCCTCTGGCAATTTGTTTGCTTTAATTCAGCAGAGCAGCATATTTCTGTTGTTTCTTTTGCAAATGAAATGAATAATTGGGCAGTTTATCAAGAGCAGCTGTTCGCTGTGTTTGCAAAACAGGCCTCGTGGTGTTGGGTTTGCTGGTTGGATATATGTATGTATCTATCTGGAAACTAGGAGCTTACTCTGAAATATAAGTAACTGATGTCAGATCGTAATTGACTGCAATTTGTTTAAAAAAGGCACTAAAAACCAAAATATTCCTTGATTCCTTCGATTCGAAATGGCAAAACGGTTACAAGAAGCTTGAGTTCGAATTACCAGCAACATGAATCTACAACTGGAAATATAAATGTCAATAAAAGCTAAAAGTTTTAAAGTAGTGCGGGCCTATTTAAAGACTTATTTAAAGCCGGGAGTCTAGATGTCTCGCACTGCGGAAACTACTAATTCCTGTCAAACGTGAACGATCAATATAGAAAGCTTGTGTGGACTGAGAGAAATGATCGTACGCATCTCAGGAATGGTATCAAATTATTTCGGGACTGACAAGTGGAAAACAGAGGTGTAAACTCTAAAACACACGAAATAAATTGCAAATTCCTTGCATATTTTTATAGCCAGAAATAAGCTAGGCTGGCAGCACTGTTAACGCGTCAGCACAGAAACTATGTGGCAGTGTGACCGACCGTCTGAAATGTTCTGACAAAATAAACACAAATTAGCTAATTTAATAAAATTAAGTAAAAATGGAGGAAAACGAATCCCCAGCAGAGTCTAGGGTCTCCGCGGAGGCGGAAAATGGTGAGTGAGGCAATCGGCCAATGAATATCGTCTCCGCAAATAACCAAGAAAACAATCTGTGCTTCAGGTGACGATGACGCCACAAACCAGCATAAATTAATTCAGCAGACTGAGATGCGTAAAATGCAGAACGAGTTCAATACGCAGCGGGCCAAGATGCGGGAGCTGTACATGCAGAAGGAGGCCGAATATGCCCAGAGCATGGCCGAGCGCAAGAAGCTGCAAGAGGAGTTGGACGAGCTCAAGACTCACCTGATGGTGGCGGACCTAAAGTCCGAGAACGAGATGCAGCTGAGGGACATCAAGGCACAGGAGGAGATATCGTCGCTGCAGCAGCTAGTGCAGGACACAATCGAAGAGTCGTCCAACTACAAGAGTGAGCTGGAGCACATTAAACTGGAGCTGAGCAAGTACCAACAGCAACAGCAGCAGCAGCAGCAGGTGCAAGTGCAGGTCCAACATCCCCCGGCTGAGTCATCTGGTGGCTTGGCCCCGCAAATGCTGAATCAGGTTAAGAAGACGCTGGGGTCTGTGAGGAAGCTGGGCAGCGACTCGCTAAATAGCAGCTTTCAGCAAGAGGATGAGAGTCTTCGGGGTCCGCAAAGCAAGGGAAACGGGAAACAATATGTAAGTACGGTGCAAAGGCTGCCAATCTCTCTGATTCACTTATGTATATCTTGCAGGCTTCAGAAGATGCGGAAATGTTGCATTCCATCGTGGAGCAGCTGCAGGAGGAGATGAAGGCCTTGAAGGAGAAGTTGCGGGAGCAGGATGAACAACTGCAGTCCAAGTCAAACGCAAAGGTGGCCACGGTCAGCGACACGTGTGGCATGCACAAGTCCACGTCCATGGATGTGGCAGAGTCAAGCTGCGAGTGCTGTAGTGTGGCAGAGAAGACAATTGTGGACTTGAACGCACACATTAAAAAGCAGCAGAAGCAGGTGGATCTGCTGCAGAAGCAACTGGTGGAGGCCCGTGAGACGTTGGGCAAGGAGGCGGCTCTACGCAAGGATCTGGAGGATCAGTGGCAGGAGAAGCGCGAGGCGCACAAGAGTGAAGTACAAAACTTGCGAGACAAGACCGCGGCCAGCGAGCAGCAGCTGCTGGACATGCAACAAAAGTTTCTGGACACCAAGGACTCGGTGATGAGGCAGCTGCAGCGCATCACCGACGATCGGGAGCGTGTCAACAAGCAACTGGAGACTCTGCAGGCCGACAACGACTTTCTGTCCGGTCGCTACCTAGCCACCTCCGAAGAGATCGAGAACCAGTACATAAATCTGCCCAACACGGTCGTCGAGCTGCAGGAGCTCATGCTGCGCCAGCAGAGCGAACTGATTCAGGCCCGCGTCAGCAGCGAGTACGAGAAGCAGCGCTGTGTGAGCACCTTGGACGAGATTCAAATCCTACGCGCTCAGCTGGAGGAGAGCAACAACGAGCGAAGGTCCTACAAGCGCCAAACGCAATTAGACATCAAATCACTGCAGTAAGTTGGTCTGGCAAGGCACTCAAGTGCACTACGAATGGGCTGTTTATATTCGAAATTCATTCGCAGGGATCGTTTGACGGAACATTTGCTGACGGTGCAATCGTACGAGACGACCAAAACCCAACTGGAGCGCAAAGAGGCTGAGCTTAATAAGCAATTGTCCGAGAGTCGGGTGGAGATCATTGAGCTGCAGGAAGCTAATGTAAGTGAACATCTCAGCAATCCAATTATCCACTCAAATACCCCACGTACTTACAGGAAAAACATGCCAAAACCAATGCGGACTACAAAACAAAGATAAAGACTCTGCAGGAGGAGCTGTCCACCATGGAGACGGTGCAAAAAGATTTTGTGAAACTATCTCAAACCCTTCAAGTGAGCCTCTACATAAAAATACAGATACGTTTATTCACTTACAAAAAATATGTATAATTTTGTTCAATAGATTTCGTTGGAGGAGCTGCGGCATGCCGATACGGAGGTGCGCTGGCAGGATGACGATGACGTGAACAACTGCCCCACATGCAGCGCATGCTTTACGGTGATGGTGCGCAAGATCCACTGCCGGCATTGCGGCCACATATACTGCGATAAATGTCTAACGAAAACGGTGCCATCGGGACCACGGAAACGGGTCGCCCGTGTCTGTGATATATGTCACACATTGCTCACGCCAAACACCGCTCCCTACTTTAGTCAGGAACAACCGCCGCAGCAGCATCAGCACCAGAGCCAGAGTCAGCAGCAGCAGCAGCAGCAGCAACAGTCCAACTAGGCGACCGTGGGAAGGCGTGGCACAAAGCCTTTATATTTATTGTGTATTATTTACGAGTGTGTGTGAACTATGATTACTATTTAATTGGTACATATATACTTCTGGACCGTGTTGCTCTTTGTTTGTGCTCCGATATTATGATTACCATTACCATTACGTTTACGATTATAGGTCCAACCTTTCCAAGGCATATCCGCTTTCTGTTTTTAGTCTATTCGCCGATGCCAGATAGATGTAATCCTTTTGTGCTCTAAATTAGCTTTTGTCGTGGATAAGTTTTTCATTATTGAATTGAACTCAAAGCAAATATACAAATTATAAACAGAGAATTCATACGCTTCGATTACTTAAACCAACTTTTCCTGCAATAGATTGAGACACACATTTTTTATTTAGTTATAAATGCGAGTGTAGAATGGTGCCATGCAACAAATATAAGGATGTACGGATTGTAGGTTGTGTTCTTGTTTATTCAAAGAATCGAAGCAAACATTTGCCAATTTGTTAACATATTTGTGTGTTTTTTGTGTCTTCATTTGGTTGCGAGGAGCTAGGATTGGTTTTGTTTTTGTTTCTTGGGTATATTCACTAAATATTCATAATTAATAACAATGTAGGGCATGCCCATATAAATTCTGTATATACAACTCTCACTTCTACTAACAAATAATGACAAAATCTAATACTGCAATCTCCGCGCATTCCGACGAAAAACCACATGTACGGACAATGCACACAGACACACATTTACACCCACGCACACAGATCGAGCGGGGGGGAATCACATTTTCGTTGGGGAAGCAATTACGTTGGGGGTTTTCTTTTTGGCACATAGCAATATGTCTCTGAAAGTAAAATGTAGATTGGATTGCAATTAGTCTGTCTGTTAGAAGATAATACGCTCGGAATACTCACCTCACCACAGAACACGACCTGCTATCAGAGCCACTATGGTTACAGCTGCCACGCCCACCACACTGATCAGGCGTTTGGTGGTGCCTAAATTGAAAGAGGGAAAAAATAACTTGGATTAGTTGTGATATCTATGGCGGTTGAGTTTTAGCCACAGGATACTGCTAGATTCCGAATTTAGATTAGGGTTTCCGTTTTGGTTTTTAGTGAATTTTGATTAGCAGTTACCCTGGAAAGCCATTCGCATGCTAAATAAGCCAGGAGCAGAGTGTGAGTACGAGCAAGTATGCACTATATGTACAGGAAATTGGCAGACTAGTGAGTAATAGATTTCGGAGATGTTAAACTAATTGTGTACATGGATCCTTTAGCTGTAGTATGACAGATTATACTGGAAATGATACCTGATCTGGTGCGCTGGGGTTACACAAACACATGCGTCGACATTCACCAAACAAACACATCAAACAACAAATAGAGAAATGCAACCCAATTGTGGACACTTACGCTGATATCTGGAACTTGAGGCGGCTTTGAGGACAATCTACATTCATTTGGATTTGATTTTGATTTGAATTTTGACAATTAACACGAATGCGCAGACGTTGACAACAAGATGGTTTAACAGACAGTTTTTGGGCGATCGTATTCCTGCTTCCAGCTGTGTTGCTTGGTGCTTTGACTGTGGTGCTGTGGTGTCTCTTGTCGATTGCTCTTGTCGTTTGCACGCGATACATTGTATACGTAGTATAGTTATAGACAGCGAGATAGCGGGATAGATAGGTGATGTGTAGATAGATAGAGAGCATTTTCTTAGCCTAAAGATGAGCAACATTGATGATGGTTCCATATACAAATATATCAGATTGATTTAACGAGTGTTTTGGCGATTGATTGATTGTTTGATGGATGTGTGATGTGTGATGTGTAGCGTTTTTGGGGCCTTCATTCTACTGCAGCTCTTCACCTGCTCCACCGCCGCCAGAGCCCTCGGAGAGCTCACGTCCGTGCTTGCTGAGCCACTCAATGATCACACCATTGGACCAGCCAAATCCTGTCTGTACTCCATATTCACCGCCACCGCCATGGCCGCCAAACTCCTCAGCATTGTACTGCAGAACACAGGAAGATTTTTAGTACTCTCAGAAAACTCTAGTGGATCTCACTTACCTTCTCGTACATGTGGAAGTTGTCGGTGTAGGCCTTGAAGTTCGACTTGACCCAGCGAAGGGCCCACTTCTTGGAGAGCTCCTTGGCTGCGGGTGTGTTCAAATTGGCCAGCCCCTCGACCACGATATACTGCATGGGCGCCCACACATTGGGGAAGTCCCACTGCTCGCCGGTGTGGTAGAGCGTGTTGGGCACTCCGCCCGGGAATGTGTCCAGTTTGTTCTTCTCAATGTAGCTCAGCACCGAGGCGGAGATCTTCTCCGTATCGGAGATGTTGTACGCCTTCACAAACAGCGGCGCTAGATTGGTGGGAACAAAGTAGTCGCGAGGCTTCTCATTGATCATGTCGTAGTCCAGCCAGCAGCCAGCCTCCTCGTTCCACAGAACATCCTGGATGCCCTGCAGGAGGGTCTGGGCCTTCTTCTCGTACTCCGTCATCTTGTCCACGTTGCCGGCCTTTGCGTGGAATTCGGCTATCAGCTTGGCGTTCCAGTAGAGGAAGGAATTCAGATCGACGGGCACAATGGAGCGTGTCCTCAGGTGGCTGAGATTTCCGACATTTGTGCCATTCTCATTGATGAACCAACGCGAGCTGAAGTCCATGCCAGACTCGGCGGCAGACTTGAGTTCGCTGTAGTGATCCTCCTTGGCCTCGGGCGTGTCAAAGTTCTCTGCTGTCTCCACATCCTCGCGATAGGACTCGGGCCGCGGACCGGTCGACGAGTCGCGGTAGACGGCCAAATTGTGACCCTTGACCTGCACCGAGTGATTGTTCACGAAGTACTCGAACTCGTGCTCGAGCACCTCCAGGGCATTGATGGCGAACAGATCGTCGTTGGTGAAGTCCACGTAGGACTTGACCATGCCCGTCAGCAGTGGTGGCTGGGAGCGGCCCCAGTAGTACACTCGTCCTCCATTGGGAATGAAGCCGATTCTCTGCACAATGGACATGAAGTTCTCGATCATGCCACGGGCCGTGTCCTGCATCTCGCTGTGCAGCAGTCCGCGGATGATCCAGTACGAGTCCCAGTAGTAGAACTCGATGAAGCGGCCGCCCGGAATGATGACTGGATTCGGCACTGGGATGATCGAGTAGTACTCGGGATTCTTCAGCACATCGTCGTTCATCTTGCGGCCCAGATCCTTCCAGATATTGTTGAGCTCCTGGCCCCACTGCTTCAGGTCTGGATCAGTGATCCGATCAAGGAAGCTTGGATTCGCCGTCCAGTCTGTCGGTGTCCACAATTCCAGTTCCGTGCCCTTCGGACTGAAGTAATCCTGCAAAATATAACACATTTTTTACTGTGCCTCACTTGATTTTCGAGTTTCCCCAACTCACATCCACAAACTTCTGCAGATCCTCGCGACTGGGTGTCCTATTCTTGGACTCCATCAGCAGCTCAAAGTCCTCGAGGGTCTTGGCCGGCGCCTGCTTCAGTTTCATGTCCACAAATGTCTTTGAGTCCTCAAACAGTTTGGCCATTTGAATGGTCTTCAAGAGTTCGCCATAGCAGTAGATTTGACTGGAAAGAGGCAAAATATTATTATTATTATTTCGAGTTATTTCGAATACAAAACAGATGTTTCTTTCCAGCAAATAAATAATATTTGTGCACGAAATTCTTAACAATCTCATAAGATGAATGGCTTAAATTGATATTCATTTATTATATATTTTAGATGTACAAATTTCGCTTTTATATGCGGCTATCTTACGTCAGC